>NC_047091.1:104649444-104975808 GCF_902459505.1 Geotrypetes seraphini
CAGCCTTATACCTTGCAGAATTAATTAGTATACCAGCAAGGATATTTTCCCCAACGAATATGCTTGGCACAGTGAGGCTTTCTTGGAGAGCTCTCTAGACTGCCTTTAGTAAAATGTCACACTTCCACAACATGGCTCACTTCCCAAGGAAACTTCAGCTCATAAAGCTACAGGGCTGTCAAAACCTTTTCTCTCTTTTCGTAACTAGAGATCAATCAACACAGGTGCTGGGTCATGAAAAGAAATACATTTTGCGTGTCAGAGCCAACAGATGCATTAAAATTTTCCATTTCCATTCTTGTTTCTGTTTTTAAATGTTGAACAGAAGGAAGCTGGGTTAGGACTGTCCTTAAACACATCGGTCAGAGCTAAGGTTCAACATCAGAAGGGGTATTTGGAATCACCCTGACACTTATAAAGGACCATCATCATAAATTTACTCTTTTCTCCCCCTCAAATATTTTATCTTTCCTTTAATCATTGGAGATTAGCAAAAACTCAATGGGAAGTCAAACAAAGGAGGTATTCCCACTTCTGTAACAAATAACAAAAAAAACTCCTTTGTAAAAGTCTTCCTGTGCAAAATGTGGAGATTCTAAAGATCTAATAAGAGGTTGATAGAATATCAAAATTGAATTTTTTTAAAGGAGAAAATCATTAGAAGGAACTCATCGTGAAGAGAGTATCCCCACAGAACTGCGTGAATCATGCCCTTAATTTAAAAAGTTACGGATGTGCTTTTATATCATTATTCTTCGTAGCTTTTTTTTTTTTCCTTTAGAAAATACTGAGGGCTCCTTTTACAAAGGTGCATTAGGGCCTTAATAAGTGGAGTAGTGCGCGCTAGCCGCTACCGCCTCCTCATGAGCAGGCGGTAGTTTTTTGGGTAGTGCACGCTATAGCGCGTGCTAATCCGGTGCGTGCGCTAAAAACGCTAGCGCACCTTTGTAAAAGGAGCCCTAAATTTTTCCATGTTGCATTTATTAAATACTATAAATAATCTGTGAATAATCTTGTTTGACCACGAAGACTTTTTTAACTGCAAAATCAGTGAAGCTGAAAACCCAATCAACTTGTGCTGTGCCATTTTCACAAAACAGTTGCAGGAATCACAGCTTTTCTAATGTGGTTCAAGTTTCAAGTTTTATTAAGTTTTAATAAACCGACCATCAACAGGTATCTAGTCGGTTTACAAATTAAAATAGAATAAAAGTAATGCTAATAAAAATAATATTTTGAGAGGGACCGTGAACATTGAGACTTTGACTAGACATACTAGATAGAGATGATTAGAAAAGAAGGGAAAGGGAAAAAGTTACATTATTGGAAGTTAAAAAAAAAAAAAAAAGGAAAGAAAATGAAGGGGAAAAGGATAAAACATTAGGGATGGGATCACTTCTTGAAAGCGGTTGGCGTGTTTAAGAATAAGTGATATTCAAGAGCAGAGGAACGCATCTTGAAATAAGAATATTTTTAATTTAGTCTTAAACTTATCGATTGATTTTTCATGGCAGATTTGAGATGGCAGTGCGCTCCATAAAGTAGGAGCAACTACAGAGAAATTGGTTTTCCTAGTATAGAAAAATTCCTTAATAGAAGGAACGGAAAGCACAGTTACTTACCGTAACAGGTGTTATCCAGGGACAGCAGGCAGATATTCTTGACTGATGGGTGACGGCACTGACGGAGCCCCGGTACGGACACTTTTAGAGTGATTGCACTCTAAGAACTTGGAAAGTTCTAGAGGCCGCACCGCGCGTGCGCGAGTGCCTTCCCGCCCGACCCAGGCGCGCGGGTCCCCAGTTATGATAAGCCAGCTAAGAAGCCAACCCGGGGAGGTGGGTGGGACGCAAGAATATCTGCCTGCTGTCCCTGGATAACACCTGTTACGGTAAGTAACTGTGCTTTATCCCAGGACAAGCAGGCAGCATATTCTTGACTGATGGGTGACCTCCAAGCTAACAAAAAGAGGGATGGTGGGAAGGTTGGCCATTAGGAAAACAAATTTTGCAAAACAGATTGGCCGAAGTGTCCATCCCGTCTGGAGAAAGCATCCAGACAATAATGAGATGTAAAAGTATGAACTGAGGACCAAGTGGCAGCCTTGCAGATTTCCTCAATAGGAGTGGAACGGAGGAACGCTACAGATGCTGCCATAGCTCGGACCCTATGGGCCGTGACAGAACCTTCCAGAGTCAGTCCGGTCTGAGCATAACAGAATGAAATGCACGCTGCAAGCCAATTGGACAACGTACGTTTAGAAACAGGATGTCCTAATTTATTCGGATCAAAGGACAGAAAGAGTTGAGGAAATGATCTGTGGGGCTTAGTACGGTCTAAATAGTAAGCCAAAGCCCGCTTACAGTCCGAAGTATGTAGAGCCTGCTCACCAGAATGAGAGTGAGGCCTCGGAAAGAAGACAGGCAGAACAATGGATTGATTGAGATGGAATTCAGAGACAACCTTAGGAAGAAACTTTGGATGTGTACGCAGAACCACCTTATCATGATGAAAGACTGTGAAAGGTGGGTCAGAAACTAGTGCATGGAGCTCACTGACCCTCCTGGCAGAGGTGAGAGCAATAAGGAAAAGTACCTTCCAAGTGAGGAACTTGAAAGAGGCATTCGCCAAAGGTTCAAATGGAGGCTTCATTAAAGCGGATAGAACCACATTAAGATCCCAGACCACAGGAGGAGCTTTAATAGGAGGTTTTAAATTAAAGAGACCTCGCATGAATCTGGTGACCAGGGGATGAGCTGAAAGGAGCTTTCCATGGACTGGCTCATGAAAAGCCGAAATAGCACTGAGATGAACTCTGACGGAGGTAGATTTGAGGCCAGAGTCAGACAGAAAAAGCAGGTAATCCAACAATGACTCTACTGAAAGAGATGTGGGATTATGATGATGAAGAAGACACCAAGAGGAAAATCTTGTCCACTTCTGATGGTAACACTGAAGAGTGGTCGGTTTCCTGGAGGCATCCAGGACAGAACGAACGGGCTGAGACAGTAGAGAATCATGTGAAGTTAGCCCGAGAGATACCAAGCTGTCAGGTGTAGCGACTGGAGGTTGGGATGTAGAAGGGTCTCCTGTTGCTGTGTAAGCAGAGAAGGAAATATTGGAAGCAGAAAAGGATCCCTGGAACTGAGTTGAAGTAGAAGGGAGAACCAATGCTGCCTGGGCCATCTTGGAGCGATTAGAATCATGGTGGCTCGGTCCCTCTTGAGCTTGAACAACGTGCGTAACATGAGTGGAAGTGGAGGGAAAGCATACAGGAACAGATTGGACCAATCCAGGAGGAATGCATCCGCTGCCAGACGGTGAGGAGTGTAGAGTCTGGAGCAGAAGCTGGGCAGTTGGTGATTGTGAGGAGCTGCAAAGAGGTCCACTTGAGGAGTGCCCCACTGGTCGAAGATGGACTGCAAGGTCGATGGATCGAGAGTCCATTCGTGTGGTTGTAAAACTCTGCTGAGTTTGTCCGCTAATGAGTTCTGCTCCCCCTGGATGTAGATCGCTTTCAGGAACAAGTGGTGAGCTGTGGCCCAAGTCCAGATTCTCTGGGCTTCTTGGCATAATAGGCGAGAGCCTGTCCCACCCTGTTTGTTGATGTAATACATCGCCACCTGATTGTCTGTGCAAAGTAGAAGTACCTGAGGAAAGAGAAGATGCTGAAATGCTTTGAGGGCATAAAACATTGCCCTGAGTTCCAGGAAATTGATGTGATGTTTCATTTCCTGAGGTGTCCAAAACCCTTGAGTTTGAAACTCGTCCAAATGTGCTCCCCAAGCATAAGGGGATGCATCGGTGGTGATGACAAGCTGATGCTGAGGCAGATGAAATAGAAGACCTCTGGATAGATTTGAGGATATCAACCACCATTGCAGAGATCGACGAAGTGACGATGTCACAGATATGTGTCGTGAGCAAGGATCTGTCGCCTGGGACCACTGGTTGGCTAAGGTCCATTGGGGAGTGCGCAGGTGAAGACGCGCAAGGGGAGTGACGTGAACTGTGGAGGCCATGTGACCCAACAGAATCATCATTTGTTTGGCAGATATGGAACTTTGAGACAGTACCTGCTGACAGAGAAATTGGAGGGTCTGAAGACGATTGAGTGGAAGGAACGATCTCATGAGGATTGTGTCCAGTATTGCTCCAATGAACTGAAGTTTTTGAGTGGGGATGAGGTGAGATTTTGGAAGATTGATCTCGAATCCCAGGATTTGAAGAAAGAGAATGGTTTGATTCGTGGCCAGAAGGACTGACTGAGATGAGGCAGCTTTGATCAACCAGTCGTCTAGGTAAGGAAAGACCTGGAGATGGTGAGAGCGAAGAAAAGCTGCAACCACAATGAGACATTTGGTGAACACCCTTGGAGAGGAGGCAAGACCGAAGGGTAGTACCTTGTATTGGTAATGATGATGATTGATCATGAAACGAAGATATTTCCTGGAGGTCAGATTGACCGGAATGTGAGTGTAAGCTTCTTTGAGATCGAGAGAGCATAGCCAGTCGTCTTGATTGAGAAGAGGGTACAGAGTGGCTAAAGAAAGCATTTTGAATTTCTCTTTTACCAAACATTTGTTGAGATCTCGAAGATCTAGAATGGGTCTTAGATCTCCTGTTTTTTTGGGGACTAGAAAATAACGGGAGTAGAACCCCTGCCCCTGCTGATCTGGAGGAACTTCCTCTATTGCATTTAAGCGAAGGAGAGATTGAACTTCTTGAACTAGAAGGACAGATTGAGGGGAGTTCAAAGCAGACTCTTTTGGTGGACTTAGAGCCGGTAGAGTTTGAAAGTTGAGAGAGTAGCCGTGATGGATGATGTTGAGGACCCATTGGTCCGATGTGATGATTTTCCATCGGCTGAGGAAAAGAGATAAACGACCACCTATGGGTTGAGGAAGGTGGGTGGAAATTTGAACACTGGCTATGCTTTGGAGAACTAAGTCAAAAGGGTTGTGACTTTGGTTGTGGAGGTGGCTTCACAGACTGTTGTTGTTGTTGAGGCCTGGGAGGTTGACGTTGTTGTTGGCGTTGACGTCTAGGTGGTTGGGAAGGTGTCTGCAATGGTCTAGCTGCAAAGCGGCGCTGATAAGCCGACTGCTGTCTGAAAGGCCTTGTAGTAGGAGGCTTCTTTTTATTTTTGAGCAGAGTATCCCAACGTGTCTCATGAGCTGAGAGCTTTTGAGTAGTTGAGTCCATGGAATCCCCAAAAAGCTCATCCCCCAGGCATGGTGCATCGGCTAACCGATCTTGATGGTTAACATCAAGTTCGGATACCCGAAGCCAGGCAAGTCTACGCATAGCTACAGACATAGCAGTAGCTCTTGAGGTTAGCTCAAAGGTATCATAGATAGATCTAACCATAAATTTTCGCAGCTGAAATAGCGAAGAAGAGCATTGATGAAAAGCCTGCTGTTTTCGTTGAGGAAGGTACTTTTCAAAAGAGGCCATGGTGGTAAGGAGGTGTTTGAGATAAAAAGAAAAATGGAATGCGTAGTTGCCAGATCTATTGGCCAACATTGCATTTTGGTAAAGCCTCTTACCAAATTTGTCCATTGCCTTACCCTCTCTGCCAGGAGGTACAGCAGCATACACACTAGCTCCTGAAGATTTTTTCAGGGTAGATTCCACTAACAAGGATTCGTGAGGAAGCTGGGGTTTATCGAATCCAGGGATAGGAATCACCTTGTACAAGGAATCAAGCTTACGGGGAGCTCCAGGAATTGTAAGAGGAGTCTCCAAATTCTTGTAAAATGTCTCCCTTAATATATCGTGCAGAGGGAGCTTCAAGAATTCCTTAGGAGGCTGGTCAAAATCAAGTGCATCCAAAAAAGCTTTAGATTTTTTAGACTCAGCCTCCAAGGGAATAGACATGGAGTCACACATATTTTTCAAAAAAGAAGTAAAAGATGTGGATTCCTGTCCTGAAGAAGGATCAGGCAACGCAGAATCCTCTTCTTCAGAAGAACATTCACCTTCAGAAAGGAATGGTTCTTCAGAGTCTCCCCACAGATCAGGGTCTCTTACATGAGATGTACGATCCCGGGGCTCTGGAGTCGAAGGCTCCAAATGTCGGGATTTGCGTACCGACTTACCCGATCTCATCGACACGGTACCGGGAGATGTCACCTGTTGCACCGGTGCCGAAGTCTGTACCGACTGATGTCTCGGTTCCGGTGCAAGAAGTGGCATCGATGTCGATGAGGCCGAGTGCACCGGCACCGAGGGAGTGGATACAAGAATAGAAGGTTGTTCCACTATCAGTACCGATGGCTCAGACCGGACCGGTTCTGGAAGGATCGGGGTTAATATAGCAGGGATTAGCTTTTGGAGTTGTTCCCGGAGCTGAACCTGCAAGACGGCGGCAATGCGCTCATCTAAGGAAGGCACCGGTACCGCTTTTTTCTTCTGCGGTACCTTAGGTGCCGCTCTACACTCCGAAGAAGAACCCGATGTCGAAGGGCTAACTTCAATCGGAGCGGAGCGCTTCCGCTGGCGTTTCACGGTCGGCAGGATTGGGCTCACTGCAGTGGAGACCGGAGGACGCTCCAGCGGGGAAGGCTTCTTAGCCGGCTTACCTGGAGGGTGCGACGCCGGCGCGGTATCGCGCGGTGTCGACGAAGAAGGTGCCGACTGCGATGGAACCGATGTCGGTGCCGGTGTAGCGGAGTCGGACATCTCGGCACCGAAAAGCAACCGCTGTTGGATCTGGCGGTTTTTCAGAGTCCTTTTCTTTAACGATGCGCAGCGGGAACAAGTTGACGCTCGATGATCCGGACCAAGACACTGCAGACACCAGTTATGTGGGTCTGTCAGTGAAATTGGCCGAGCGCACCGCTGGCACTTTTTAAACCCGGGTTGAGGGGGCATGAATGGAAAAACGGCTTCAGCCAAATCGAAGCCCGTGGCTTCGATAGTGGCAATAGGCCCCGCCGGGGCGAAACCGAAAGAAAAGGAAAAAAATGTTGTTGTTTTTTTTTTTTTAAAAGAGATAAAAGAAATAATGAGGGAAAAGATCTTTCCCAAAGGGTTTACGCGAGCGTGGAAGGCAAAAATACAAAAATTGTTCAACAGCCGTTGAACACACGACTTCTTAGCTCCGCGGAAACTAAGAAACTGGGGACCGCGCGCCTGGGTCGGGCGGGAAGGCACTCGCCTTCCAACTTTCCAAGAACTTTCCAAGTTCTTAGAGTGCAATCACTCTAAAAGTGTCCGTACCGGGGCTCCGTCGGTGCCGTCACCCATCAGTCAAGAATATGCTGCCTGCTTGTCCTGGGATAAAGTAGGTTCTGATCAACCAATCTAAGAGTTCGTGAGGGGCAAAAAGGGATAAGAAGTTTATCTAGAAAAGGAGGTTGATGGGAAAGTTTGATTTTGAAGACAAGCATGATTGTTTTGTAAGTGATGTGATGTGTTATGGGTAGCCAGTGAGCTTCTTTCAGAAGAGGGGTGACATGATCATATTTCCCTAACTTGTAAATAAGTTTTATGGCCATGTTTTGAATAAGTTGCAGACGTCGTAGTTCTTTTGGGGGGATTCCATTGTAAAGAGAGTTGCAATAATCAAGATGAGAGATAACTAGAGAGTGAACTAGTAAATGTGGTCTAGAAACTACCTAACAGAGTGCTCCATTTCATCTCTTCATCAGGGGTAGACACCAGTTCCACGATTTTTTTAAAAAAAATCTTTTTCATTATTAATGAATTAATGTGCCCTGCAAATTTGTTAATCTTGGGTGAGGGTGAATCGGTGGCAAAGCAAGGGTGACCGGCGCCCTTCCTCTGCCCCCTTCCCCGCCCTGCCATGTACATGCACCTCTTATCCATATCTTTTTAACTTCAGCACAAGCAGCCACCAACTTAGTGCCCACGTTGGCTTCGGCACTCTGACCTCATTTCCTAAGCGTGGATCCCAGAAGTGACATCAGAGAGAGCGCCGAAGCTGATGTGGGCAGCAAATTGGTGGCTGCTCATGCCGAAGTTAAAAAGGTATGGGGGAAGGGAAGGGGCACGTGCACGGCAGGGGGAGAAGTGAGAAGGGGGCAGAGAGGAGGAGGGGTACCGGCACCCCCGAGCAAGATGGCACATTTATTCAAGGAGGGACATGATCTTTTCTGTCACGGCCCCTCAAATTTGGAATTCACTCCCAATCAATATAAGGGAAGAAATATTACTTAGTAAGTTCAAAGGTCTCCTGAAAATCTGGCTTTTTAAGGACGCCTTTAACTGAGTTATTTGAATTCTTTATAATTAGGATACTCTTCAGTGGATTAATAATGCTGTTAAGTGAAAATTGAGCAGGTAACCTTTTCCCATCCTATTGTTTCACTACCTATGCCCTTTTTATTTTGTTTACAAATTGTATTTAATCCTTTTTTTTTTTCTTTTTCTTTATTTCCCTGTTGTGTTTGGTTGGTCAAAAGTTGTATTAACTGTCTGGTTTAATCAATGTCTTTTTTTTTTACCCCGATTTTATCGTTATAATCGCATTGGATTATGATTTTGCGATCAAATCAAATTTTTAAATAAACTTGAAACTTGCTTCCCTCACCCTCCCTTACTACACAACTCGGATTTAAACGTCATATCAAGCATGTCCCTCTAGGATTTAATTGCCCGTCTCTAAATTTGCCTCATTGTTTTAACTGTGGTTTTATGCTGACAAGTGATAATTTTACTACTGTTATAATGTCAATGCATTACAAGTTGTATATATAAAGCTATACACTGCCTTGGGTGAATCACTTCATAAATGCAGTTAATAAATTCTAATAAATAAATACATGTTTAATACATAGACCTTTTAATCATGCTTCAACTTGAGAAAAGAATCAATGAGGATAGGAGCTGAACAGAAAAGGTTTGATAATCAGAACAATTTAAACGCCCCAGAGAAACTCATTTAAATTGCTTGAAAACAAATAGGCAAACGATCTGCTAGATCTATGAGATCCAGAATAGCAAAACACAGAGCAGACCAGCAGAATAAACGTTATGCAAATTTATTATGAACAAGGTAAGAACCGTAAAACACTCTCTAAAAGCACAACGTGGCCATGCTTCGCCCTCACAATGGCTGAGTCAGGGGCTGAATAAGCGTAGGGTTGCCAGATTTTCCAATAGGAAAATCCAGACCCTCCCTAGACACGCCTCCATGCCCGCCCAGTTTTGCCCATCCCCACCCTGTAACACCCTAGCCTCCCCCCCCCACACACTGCTGCCTGCACTTGTTGGACAGGAAGGAAGTTTATGCATGCGCAGATGCCATACGATGATATCACGTGCTAGCCAATTTAGTGTGCATTAAATGCTAATGCGCCCATTATATTCTACGGACACGTTAGCATTTAGTGCGCACTAAATCAGCTAGCATGCCTTTATAAAAGAGGGGGTGAATCCCTAGGGTGTCAGAGCGATTACCAAAGCCCGACGCAATAATCGCCTTTGTAAAAGGGGACATTAGCCAGTTAAGAAAGCCACATAAATAGGACCAAATAAAATACAGTCCTGTTTTTATGCAATTCTTCATAGCTGGTTAAGTGTTATGTTTTTGCTAGCTCCATATAACTGTAAATTCAATGCTGGAGGCCAGACATGACCTGGCAATGAATTTCCGAGTATAAAGCCAGTGGTAGTCAGCAAAACACTGATTTCCACCAGCTCAATATCGAGCCTAAAATAACAGTAATTGAATCCCCTAAACAGAAAAGTGCCACTTGATGGTCTTACAAGAGATTGCACCTTCGGTATAATTAGGGTTAACAGTCATCCGGATTTTTCTGGACATGTCATCCTTTTCAAGGATATGTCCGGGGGTCCGGACAACTTTTCAAAACCTGGCACTTTGTCCGGGTTTTGAAAAACTTCCCATCAGGAAGGGGCATCTGCGCATGCGCGAACACAACATGGTGACATCACGTGCATGCACGCATGCATGTGACATCATTGCATCCGTGCAAGCTTGGATGCCATATGGGGGCAGGGCTGGGTGCAGAACAGGGCTTGACACAGGCGGAATGGGGCGGGCCTGGGGGGCATGGCCATGGGTCCGGATTTTCCTTCAGGAAAATCTGGTAACCCTAAGTATAGGAGACTTTAAAGCATGACAACCAGAACTACAAGTCCTTTTCTGTAAAGCAGTAAAACCAGGACTGGAGTAGCTTGCTTCCTTCTGAGATGGCATTGTTGTCAACCCTATCCAAGCAAAGGGTGGCCAACAAACAAGTTTCTGGCCCATTCATCTTCCTCTATCAAGGTGTTATTATTTCATGCTGCAGAGATGCAGAAGTCATGTGCATTGTCTTGGCTAGGATCATTCCATTGAAATTGTTCTTAAACACATTTTGTCCTGTCTATCTCTATTAAATAATTCTCAAAGGGACACCACTAGAGCAGAGGCTGATCAAGAAAGCTGAGGAACCATGGACAAAACCCAGCAGGCTTAGAGCCATACAAAAGAACAGTCCCATGCTTGCTGTGAGAGGAAGCAGGAAATTTGCCTGTGACTGATAAAATGCTTTACGCCAGGGGTGTCAAAATCCCTCCTTGAGGGCTACAATCCAGCCAGGTTTTCAGGATTTCCCTAATGAATATGCAAGAGATCTATTAGCATACAATGACAGCAGTGCATGCAAATAGATCTCATGCATATTCATTGGGGAAATCCTGAAAACCCGACTGGATTGCGGCCCTCGAGGAGGGACTTTGACATCCCTGCTTTACGCCAACAGTAAGTACTGAAGTCCGCTTATTTTATTTTTTTAATGTTATTTATTGCAAGAAGAAATATGAAAACAATTACAAAAGAAGAAAGATAGGATGATGGTTATCCACATGCTTTTTAGATATAGCAACTATTAACAAATTCTTCTTTTTTCCACTCCTGCCCTCTCGTCTTTCTTTAAAAAGTGAGAGGAAAATATCCTTTAATTCAGTGGTTCCCAAAACTGTCCTGGGGGACCCCCAGCCAGTCAGGTTTTCAAGATATCATAAGAACATAAGAACATAAGAACTGCCATCTCCGGATCAGACCCATGGTCCATCGAGTCCGGCGATCCGCACACACGGAGGCCCAGTCAGGTATACACCTGATGTAGTTTTACCACCCATATCCCTAATGAATATGCATGAGAGAGATTTGCATACCTGTCACTTCCATTATATGCAAATCTTTCTCATGTATATTCATTAGGGATATCTTGAAAACCTGACTGGCTGGGGGTCTCCCAGGACAGGTTTGGGAACCACTGCTTTAATTTATCTCGTGAAAGCCTCATAGATGAGTCGCTGCGGCTTGAGGACTACAGTGTGTCAAAGAAAGCAAAAGTATAAGGAGAACTTTGAGGGAATACCTGAGAAAGGAGCAGCTTACTAATGATCACTGTACCCCCTGTACTCTGTACTTCAAAATGCTTGTGGCAAACAGGAATATCCACCCTCTACCAATTAAAAGATACTGGTACCATTATTTTTAGCTTTTGGGGGGTTTATTTGGTCTCCCCTAAGGAGCAACCATGGCAGCTATGTTGCCCACAGGCTCCATGTCATACAGCTCAGGTTTTTGCAGACCTGGCTTTCTCTTCCAATGCACACAGGGATTTTTGGTTTTGATTTTCTTTTCTTAATATTACTTAAGGTTTTTATTTTTGAAATGCAAAGAATACCAGACAACTAAGCAGCTTCTATGAAGTGACATTTACCTGACCTTGTGCCATCTAACATGAAAAGGACAATCCAACTAAAACACAACATGCTGTTTTTTTGCAGCATTGTTAACCACTTAATACTTATGTCATAGCAGTATATTAAGAACAATAATCCAATCCAAACCGTGAATCAGAATCATCTTACAAACAGGGTGTGTGTAAAGAATGGAGAACACCATAGAACAGTGGTCTCAAACCCGCAGCCCGAGGGCCACATGCGGCCCCCCAGGTACTATTTTGAGGCCCTCGGTATGTTTATCATAATCACAAAAGTAAAATAAAAGAGTTTCTTTTCATATGTCTCTTTAGCTATAAATGACAATATTATTATTAAGACTTAGCCAAAAGGAAAGATTTATAAACTTAAAGAATTTTACCTCATGCAAAATTGCCATTTCTTTAATAAACCATTAACTAGTTTTTCTATTTAATGGATTATATGTATAAGAATGTCAAGTGCTGTATATTTTATTAGTAATGTAATGTTTTAATATTAATCACTTGTTTGTCAATTTTAAAATGAATAAAGAATTTAAAAAAACCCAAAAAAAAACCAACTATTTTTTCTGAGGCCCTCCAAGTCCCTACAGATCCAAAATGTGGCCCTGCAAAGGGTTTGAGTTTGAGACCACTGCCATAGAAGAACCCAGCACTAACTCAGAATGAAGATAAGTTACCCTTCTCTCATTTTAATCACATTTTGGATTTGGCAAAGCTGTCTGATTTTCTTAGGGGATTCAGAGGGACAATCGGAACAACGAGTGTCGAAATACAGTGGGGGTGAAACTAGGATAGGATTACTGTGTTCTTTACAACAGGGAGCTAGTGGCAATCCTAGACACCAGGAATGTCATGCTCACATACTGGATCTGATTGGTCCACTTTGCTATTACATGTAATGATTTTTGAGGCTGTTCTACAGGGCTGTTCAAAATGTCTCAGGGATTGCTTTTAAAGCACTGAGGGCTAGATGCACTAAAAACAGTCATTAAGATCCTTCTGGTTGCTGTGGGCCGATTTTTTTGGTTGATATCTAAACAGCGATCGATGTTCAAATGGCTGCTCATGCAAATGAGTTTTGTGGAGGGCAATCATAATCCTATCTGATTGCTCATTTAGAAACCAGCTCTCACATATGCGCAGTTCCGGTTTGGGAAAGCCTGAACAGCTGAGCGGCAGGGGAAGCCCCAAAACAGCATCCTGCCATTCAGCTGTTAGGGCTTTTTTCTTTTTATTAATGGTACAGATGTTGTGTGTGTGTTACATATGCACATATCTATCCCCATAAAAAAAAAAAATACAAGCAGCCCCTCCCCAATGATGAGGCCCCCCAATGATGGTTCCCTCTCCCCGATGACCCCCGGAACCAAAATAGAGGCAGGAGGGATGCCCACTTCTTCCTGCTGCCATGATACCCCCCCATGCTGAACCGATCTGCACCCCCTGTAGGACCTCCCTCACCGCACTTCAATAAAAATCGGCAGGAGGGATACCCACTCCCTCCTGTCACCGTGAACCTCCCGCTTAACTGACACTCCCCACCAGGACCTCCCCGAACTGACCCCTCCCCTTCACCACTTTACCAAAAATCAACAGGAGGGATGCCCACTCCCTCCTGCCACCAGATGCCCTCAAGCCCCACTGAACCACCCCCACACCTCCCAAACCTCTCCGTGCGTTTAAATTATGATGACAGCAGGAGGGT
This sequence comes from Geotrypetes seraphini, assembly GCF_902459505.1. Lineage (NCBI taxonomy): Eukaryota > Metazoa > Chordata > Amphibia > Gymnophiona > Dermophiidae > Geotrypetes > Geotrypetes seraphini. Next base: position 104,662,861 of record NC_047091.1, read on the forward strand.
TGCCAGTGCCTTCTGGGATGCATGGGGAGGGGCCTATGGCCTCTCCCTGGGGGAAGGCCTGCCATTTTGGAGTGGCCAGCCTGCAAGCAGTAGGGACTGGGCATCCCTCCTGCTGTCATCTTATTGTACAGGGGGAGGTTCATGGGGGCCAGAGGAGCAGGAGGGAGTGGGTATTCTTCCTGCTGATTTTTTTTTTTTTTTTTTAAGTGAGGGAGGGGTGGGGTCAGTTGTGGGGGGTCCTGGCAGAAAGGTCAGTTCAGTTTGCAGTGGCAGAAGGGAGTGGGCATCCCTCCTACCAATTTTTATTGAAGTACGGGAGGAGGGTCCTTGCGGGGGGGGGAGGGGTTTTGGCTAAGCGCGTGGGAGGTTTTGTGGTGGCAGAAGGGAGTGGGTATCCCTCCTACCTCTATTTTTGTTTCAGGGGTCATCGTGGAGGCCATCATCGGGCAGGAAGCCAACATTTTTTATATGGGCCAGATGCATGTGTTACACACGTGACTGTACATCTGTGCCCATAGAAAAAAAATGAAAAATCAGACCTCTTGGTAACACGGTTACCAGTAGGTCTAGACCTGTTGGATTTTTTGGTCGGTGTTTGCGGTCCGCTTATGGCACTGCAAATGTTAGTCCATCAATCGGATGGCTCGTTTTAATATTAATTACTTCATTTTAATAGTAATGAGGTTGTTTGCATGCCAGAGTACAACGACATGGAAAATCACGCAGTGAGCCATTTTGAACATCGGATCGGCAAATTCTGACAGTTGCTAAACCAGTCAAACTGGTTTAGCAACCATTGGTACCCGATCGGAGCATGTAGTGATCAGAGCGTTAAGTGCATCTAGCCCTGAGAATTTTCTAAAACAGTAAACCGACAGTAAGCATTCAACCGTGAAGTATGACTTTTAAAAATGCTGTACTCTGCACAACAGGTACAAATCTTGAAAAGCTGTATATAATCAAAAGGTTCTTTGTTCAGCCATTCTTCTGAATATGATATGTAATACTCTATGCTCTTTGCTGCATAAAAAGCTTACATGTAACTGGGGAAAAAATGTTCTGCTTGATATTTAAAGCAATTTATTTAGTGGGCTTTATTAACTGCCTTTTCATGAAGAGATTCACCCAAAAGCTCAAATCTAACTGTGGTATCTGAGACAATGTGGGGTTGAATGTCACAGGCTAGGATTGAACTCGCAACCTCAAGGTACCGAGGCAGTAGCTCTAACCACTAGGCCATTCTTGCCTTACAGGAGAAACTTCTGTCTAGTTAAGTCACATGTAACTGGTTATATTCAATGTCACTTAAATGAACATCACTACAGACCACCCCTGCACTCTTTGATTAATGCTGGGGTGGTCCATGAGTGGAGTTTAGGAGGAGCCAGAATTAACCAGTTAGCAGCCATATTCAGATTGTTAAGGTTGTCTAACTTTAGCCATACAACTAACCGGGCATGGACTGAATGATGACCAGTGCCCAGTGAACTTCTGGCTTGCATCAGCTTTCCTACTTCCTCTCTCCCTCCATGTGATCTTGATCCTCCCTCCCTCACATAAAAACCCTCCAAAAGGGCTGGTGAAGCCTCAGATGCTCACCCCCTACCCTTTCCCACCATAGGTCCCCCCAACCGGGCCTATCTCATAGATGCCTTTATTCCTGTCTATTGCAATTGCTGAAACAAAATGGCTGCCATGACCCCTAGCTTAATTGGGGTTTTGTACTTTGAAGGTGGGAGGGAGGGGGAAGTGTCTTATGCAGGTCCTGGCTAAATATTAGTTGGGACCTGCATAAGATCTGGCAGCAGATCACAGTTTTAATTATTCGTGGATATTCAATGTCATTGCCTAGATATGGCCCAGTCTGTGGCAGTCACTGTTTAAAAGAACACCAACTGCTGCAAACTGAACGTCAGCTACAGTAGATCCTTACTTTTAGTCTCCTTTGCAGAGAGCTTTGTCCCTTCCTTATCCTATGATTTTGGCAGTTCCTGTTCTTTTTATGTTGGGGGCACTAATTCTTCTTTTCTCTTATCTTTTCCAGGCCAGTCAGAACCTAGATTAGGATCTGGCACCCATGTACCCTTATTCACATTTCTCTGGTGGTTTCTCCACTGCTTTATTAGTCTGTTAATTGCAGTGATAGTCTTGAGGATGGGAACCACATTCTATGGATCATTCTGGAACCCTGTATCATGGGCTCTAAATATGACCACCAAGTGTCGTCCTTAACAATAACTATAGCTTTATACTCATGGTGTCATTCTTAAGAATGATTATGTCATTGCTTCTGCAGCATTCCTGGCTGACCGGAGGATCAAGCTAAAGACCTGCAGATACTGCTACTGAGCTACCAGGACATTCTGTTCAATACTATTCATTTCAGATGTCTCAAGCAGCTGGGAATTCCTTCCCAATGAACCCTGGGAGAGAGAGAGAGCAGGAGAAGGATGGAATGTTAGGAAGCAGAAGCCAATGCAGCCTTAAAGTGGGAAAACCAGAATCTCAAGAGAACCTAGAATCCAAATGAAACGAACTAACAAGGAGCCACCAAGGAAAGTTATTCAAAAGGGAAAGCCAAGGCATAGACAAATGATTAATAGAGCCTATTTTCCAGAACAAGCACTTGGATATATTTCTAGATGATATCTGGATATTCAAAAATAACCCTTGAGTCCCCTGATCTGGCTGAAAATTTATTGTGGAGAGGACACCAAGTGCAAAAGCTATTAAAGGAGATACATGGACGTGCACAAACATGCTGATTTATGAAGCTGTCTTCTGTTCAGAGCATAGGCTTAAAACTGGTTTATAAAGCTGCAGAGACATAAGAACATAAGAATTGTTGCTGCTGGGCCAGACCAGTGGTCCCTCTTGCCCAGCAGTCCGCTCACACGGCAGCCCTTAGGTCAATGAACAGTGCTCTAAATGAGTCCAGCCTTGCCTGCGTATGTTCCAGTTTAGCAGGAACTTGTCCAACTTTGTCTTGAATCCCTGGAGGGTGTTTAACCCTATAACAGAGTCCAGAAGAGCGTTCCAGTTGTCTACCACTCTCTGGATGAAGAAGAACTGAACTGAACTGCTTCAACTAATATCCCCTTTCAGCTTTAGGGAGTGCCCTCTCGTTCTCCCTACCTTGGAGAGGGTGAACAATCTGTCTTTATCTACTAAGTCTATTCCCTTCAGTATCTTGAATGTTTCAATCATGTTCCCTCACAGTCTCCTCTTTTCAAGGGAGAAGAGGCCCAGTTTCTCCAATCTCGCACTGTACGGCAACTCCGCCAGCCCTTTAACCATTTTAGTCGCTCTTCTCTGGACCCTTTCAAGTAGTAACATATCCTTCTTCATGTACGGCGACTAGTGCTGGACGCAGTACTCAAGGTGAGGGTGCACCATGGCCCAATACAGCGGCATGATAGCCTTCTCCGATCTGTTCATGATCCCCTTCTTTATCATTCCTAGCATTCTGTTCTTTTTGTCGCCACCGCACATTGCGCAAATGGCTTCATCGACTTGTCGATCAGAACTCCCAAGTCTCTTTCCTGGGAGGTCTCTCCAAGTACTGACCCCGACATCCTGTATTAGTGCATGAGATTTTTGTTACCTATATGCATCACTTTACACTTATCCACGTTGAACCTCATTTGCCATGTCGATGCCCATTTCTCGAGCATGATTTTGTCACGTTGCAGATCTTCACAATCCCCATGTGTCTTCACTATGAATAACTTTGTATCGTCCACAAATTTAATCACCTCACTCGTCGTACCAATGTCCAGATCGTTTATAAAGATGTTGAAGAGCAGGGGTCCAAGCACCGAGCCCTGCGGCACCCCACTGGTGACTTTCTTCCAGTCCGAGTATTGTCCATTTATCCCCACTCTCTGTTTCCTATGCTCCAGCCAGTTTTTAATCCACATGAGTATTTCACCCTTGATTCCATGGCTTGCAATTTTCCGAAGTAGTTGTTCATGTGGAACCTTATCAAACACCTTCTGAAAATCCAGATATACAATGTCGACCGAGTCGCCCTTGTCTATCTACCTGTTTACTCCCTCAAATAAGTGCAGCAAGTTCATCAAACATGATCTGCCTTTGCTGAAACCGTGCTGACTGGCCCTCATCAGCTTGTGTCCGTCAAGGTGATCAATGATGCGGTCCTTTATCAGCGCCTTTACCATCTTTCCCGGTACTGAGGTCAGACTCACCAGTCTGAAGTTTCACGGATCTGCCCTCGAACCTTTCTTAAAGATCGGCATAACATTCACCATCTTCCAGTATTCCGGAATCTTTCCTGATTTGCTCGTCAAATTGGCTATTAGTTGAAGTAGTTCAGCTATAGTCCCTTTCAGTTCCTTGATGACCCTCAGATGGATGTCATCCAGTCCCGGTGATTTATCGCTCTTAAGCCTATCAATCTGCCTACATACCTCCTCTAGACTGACCGTCAACCCTGCCATTTTCCCGTCTTCATTTCCAGCATATAGCCTGATGGGTTCTGATATGCTGTGTATATCCTCTTTGGTAACTACAGACAGAAAAAATGTGTTCAGTTTGTCAGCGATTGCTTTGTCCTCTTTTAGCACTCCCTTTATTCCATGGTCATCCAATGGTCCCACCACTTCCTTCGTGGGTCGTTTCCCCTTAATATATCGAAAGAACACCTTGACATTTTTCTCCTCCTTAGCTATTTTTTCCTCGTAGTATCTTGTGGCTCCTTTTATCGCCTTATGGCACCTGTGTTGATGTTGTTATTCCAGTTTTTGTCTGTCTTTGACCTTTTCCATTCCTTAAACCTCCTTCACCTCTACAATGAGCCACGCCGGTTCTTTGTTCTTTTCCCTCTTGGATCCCTTGTTGATACGCGGTATATATAGATTTTACGCCTCGGTGACTGTGTCCTTAAAAAGGGACCAAGCTTGCTCTAGCGTTTTACAGTGCTTATCCTCTTCTTAATCTTCTTCCCCACCATGAGTCTCATCCCTTCGTAATTCTCTTTTGGAAGTTCAGTGCCGTGGCTGTCATTCTGGACCGATATTTCGCCCCTGCGTCCAGATCGAAGCGGATCATATTGTGATTGCTGTTTCCCAGCGTCCCTTCTACATCTATATCTTGTGCCGGTCCTCTAATGGATTTGTTTAAACTGGTGGTAGCCTGTGAAGTGGGCATCTTCCACTATTTATTTTATGTTAACATTCAATTCTTTGTCATTGATTGATGCTATACAAGAAAATATGGGTTCCTGATTGAAGCAAAGTCATCAATGTGTCCACCCCCATCGCCTTCCTCCTCCTCTCCCCAGAGAGAATAACAATGCTTTTCTTCTTCATTTAATGCATAGTACAGTCAGCAATTACAAAACAGAAATATAGAAAAAAAAAAAAAAACCAACCCCAAAACTAAACTAAAAAGCTAAATAAAATGCATGTCGCATGCCAGATCTCAGCTTTCCAATCAGCCTCAAGTCAGACAGGAAATTATTTTTTATCATGCCAGAGGCTATCTTTTGAACAATTAAATACCTCAAGAACTTCTTGAATTAGAATGAAATGCATCTGTGGAAACAAATCACAAAGCCTGTATTAAACAAGATTGTTGCACCAGCCGCAGAAGCCAAAGAGAGCATATTAAAAAAAAAAGAAAAGAAAAATATACTTCACTGTCGATCTGCAAGATAGAGAAATGCAATATAATAATTTAGTAGCTAGGGGGCTCATAATAATAATAATAAAGTCTAAAAAGTGGCCTAAATGGGAACTTGGACGATCAAAAAGCCTGATCATCCAAGTACCCATAACCAAAGCTGGTTTTAGACGTATCTACAGCCAGCTTAGGCCTTTCTCCTGCCTCTAAACGCATAGAGCGAAAAAAGGTGTTTTTAGAGGAGGGGAAAGGGTGGGAGGTGGGCTGACCTAGACATAGTCATACAGCAGGTATAACCAAAGATTTAGGCAGGTTGCCTAGTCGGCACTTATATGTTTTGACTTAGACCAAGTCAAAACAGGTATAAGTGCCAAAAAAGGGGCCACTGAGCTGATCGCTGCTGCCGCGATCAGCTCAGCGACCCCAGCAACCTGCCTAACCCCTACTGCAATGATCACGACAGGAGAGATGGCTCATCTCTCCTGCCGCGATGGCGATCGACCCCCACCTCCCGAACCGTGGCACTTCGAGGTGAGGATCGTGGCAGAGCATCTCCCCTGCTGTGATCCTCACCCGAAGTGCTGCGGTTCGGGTGGCGATCGCTATTGCGGCAGGAGAGATGAGCCATCTCTTCTGCCATGATCCACTCCCCACCCCACCCCCGATCGGAAAGGGTGCTGGGTGCAGAACCTGGCAGGGAGGGGTGATGAGTGCAGAGCCTGGCAGGGGAGGGCGTGAAGTTTGCATCCTCTAACAGGCGGAAAAATAAAATTCAGATGTGAGTTTCTCTTATGTCTGTTGGTTGCAAAAGAGAAAAGCTCAATTATATATTTGGGAGTTAAACCAAACAAAGCCTTAAAACAGAAGCAACCAAACTTAAACTTCACCCACGCCTCCATTGGCAGCCAATGCAGTACTCACTAGGAAGGTGTTACGTGATCATATTTCTTCAATCTAAAAATCAGCCTGACCGCCGCATTTTGTATTGTTCGCAATCGTTGCATATTCTTCTGGGAATCTGACAAATAGGCAATATTGCAGTAATCAAGCTGGCTTAGTATAAGAGACTGTACGAAAACTCTAAATGATGAAACAACAAAATACGTCCTAACGGACCGAAACTTCCAAAGAGTAAAGAAACCCTTTCTGACCAAAGAGTCCACCTGGTTCTTCATAGTCAAGTCCTGGTCCAGTATTATTCCCAAAACCTTAATGGTAGATTGAATAAGATAGCTGAATTTATTTATACACAATGATGTTTTAGTATCAATGGGCACGGTGAAGCTACAAAAAACTTCATTTTTCTAAGTCCTAGAATTAATTACATGTTGAATGAAGAAATATTTTCTCTGGCTTGTTTTAAATTTACTACTTAGTAGTGTCAATGCGTGCTCCCTAGTCCTAGTATTTTTGGAAAGAGTAAACAAGCATAGAAACATGATAGCAGATAAAGGCCAAATGGCCCATCTAGTTGGCCCATCCACAGTAACCATTATCTCTTTCTCTAGCCATTCCATTCCACTCAGTAGTTTATAGACCTCCATCATATCTCCCCTGAACTGTCTCTTCATCAAGGGAAGTCATCCCATCTTCTTTATCATTTTCATTGCTTTCTCTGTACCTTTTCTAATTCCATTATATCTTTTTTGAGATGTGGTGACCAGAATCGCACACAGTAATCAAGGTGCAGTAACACCATAGAGTGATACATTATATCAGTCTCATTTTTGACCATTGCCTTTTCTACCTGTTTTGCCATCTTATGATCATCAGACATAATTACCTCCAAGTCCCACTCTTTTTTCATACACAGAAGTCCTTTGCCCTTATGCTGTACTGTTTTCTTGGATTTTTGCAGCCCAAGTGTATGACCCTGCCTTTTTTAGCATTACTTGACCATTCTTCAAGCTGTGCTAGATCCTGCCTCATATTATACATACCTTCCAAAGTGTCTACCCTATCCAAACTCTCCAGAGTTTGTTATCATCTGCTAAAAAAACAAAATTTACCAGACCTTCCACAATATCACTCACAAAGATGTTAAAAAGACCCAGTCAAAAGACAGACCTCTGTGGCACTCCACTAACAACATCCTTTTCCTCCGAGCAAACTCCACCTTCTGTCTCCTTCCACTTAACCAGTTTTTAATCTAATCTATCTCTTTAGGTCCCATACCGTGGGCATTCAGTTTATTTATCAACCGCCTATGCGGCACCATGTCAAAGGCTTTGCTAAAATCTAAGTACACCATATCTAGCATCCCTCCCATATCAAATTGTTTGTCACCCGGTCAACGAAATCAATCAGATTTGTCTGACAAGACCTGCCTCTATTAAAACCATGCTGCCTTGGGTCCTGCAATCCATTCATGTCTAGAAATCTCACTATCCTCCGCTTAAGAAGAGTTTCCATTAGTTTACTCACTACTGAGGTCAGACTAACAGGCTTGTGAAGAGGGACCACATTCACCCTTTTCCAGTCCTTCAGAACCACTCCAGACTCTAAAGAAGCATTGAAAAGATGAGACAACAAAGCCATTAGAATCTCTCTGGTTTCCTTGAGTACCCTCTTGAGTACTTTGCTATTTTCAAAATATTGAAATGATTTATCTACGGAATCAACTAACTGACAGCATTGTAAGATCCATTTTTATGACAGATTAATCTCTTTTCTTTTACTAATGCGTATTCTGGTCTTGACCACGTGTAAACCCAGCCGAGCTCCATCAAGAGATAACCCAGTATATAAACTGAAGACTAGATTAGATTAAATTACCCTCAGATGTATCCCATCAGGCCCAATCACTTCGTATATATATTTTTTTATTTAGCTAGCTCCTCATAAACACAGTCTTCTGAGAATCTCTCCCAGTCTACCACACATCCATTCCCATTTATGTTTGTTTTCTGCAGTCCTACCCTGGTCTTTCATTCGTGAAAACAAAACAGAAATAATTGTTAAGCAGTTCAGCCTTAACCTTAATAGTTTCTGCATATTTGTCTTCTTTACCCTTGAGCCTCACAATGCCATTTTGACACTTCCTCTTATCACTTACATATCTTAAAAAAAAGTCTTGTCCCCCCCCCAATTGTACCACATCTGCTATATTTTCTTCCATTTGTGTCTTTGCTTTTCTGAAAGCTTTTCCAGCTTCTCGTACCTTTTCCACATATTTTTTCCTGTCCTCCTCTTTCTGTGATGCCTTGTAATTTATGAAGGCTAACCTTTTTTATCTTACCTTTTCAGCTACTACATTTGAGAACCAAAGCGGCCTTCTTTTCCTTTAACTTTATGTATTTTTCTAACATAAAGGTTTGCCACCTTTAAAATAGCTCCTTTCAGTTTTACCCACTGCTGTTCTACTTCATTCAGCTGTTACCATCCAACTAACTCCTTGAGGTATTTCCCTATCATGGCAAAGCTAATTCTTTTAAAGTCTAGAACTCTCAAACTTGAATTTGTCCTCTCCTCCTGTGTCTTAATATTGAACCACACGATCAGGTGATCACTAGATGCTAAATAATTGCCCACCATAACATCAAAAACACTTTCCCTGTTTGTAAACACCAAAGGCTCCTTTTACAAAGCCATGCTAGCGGGGTTAACGCGCGTGACTTTTCATCACGCGCTAACCCCATTCGCTGGCCAAAAACTACCGCTTGCTCAAGAGGAGGTGGTAGCGGCTAGCGCGTCCGGCGGTTTGGCGTGCGCTATTACATGTGTTAAACCGCTAGCGTGCCTTTGTAAAAGGAGCCCCAAGTCTAGAATAGTTCTATCCCACGTGAATTCTGTTACTAACTGCTGGAACAGTTCTTCCTGTAGCAAATCCAAGATCTCCTTGATTCTAGATGACCTCGAAGCAGGGATGGCCCAATCAACATCCAGCATATTAAAATCACCTATCAGTAGTGCTACCCCTTTCACAGCTATCTTGTAGGTATTCAATTAAATCATTGTCTCTTTCTTCTGACTGTGAAGGAGGTCTGTATATCATACCAACATAAATACATTTTTCATTTCCTCTTTCCAGATTAACCCAGAATGCTTCTTCTTTGCCCCATAGGTCCTGCAATTCTGTTACTTTAATGTGAGGGACCTTCAAAAAGTTTCTGTACTTTTAATTTTTTATACCCTAGTTATTAAATATCTGAAAAGCAAATGACATCACTTTTCTACCTAATCACCCTGTTGCCTGACTGACTACTCGCATAACATTGTACAATATGACCTCTTACCACTTCTTCTGCCTCATCCATTTCCTGCAAAAATATGGAAGTGAGGAGACTTTTTGAAGAAACCTCATTTGTTCTTTTTCTTTTATTTATTGAAAAATGCAATTAAAACAATCTTAGTTATACGATTGTGTACAAAGCAATACATTAACTCATTTCATATCTTATTTCATAACCGATGCTAAGAATTTTAAATAAGCTAATATATCTCATCCCTCCCATCCACCCTCCCACTCTGGTGAAGAGACGTGTGCAAGAGATTTATAATATATGGCATAAAGTTATATACTAGAGATCAATTGGGGTTGCCATTTTGAGAATTATTCCAAATTTCATAACCACTCCAAATAGTGTTATAATTCTGTAACTGATTTCTCCGAAGAGCGGTTAATTTAGACATCTGTTGAATATATTGAACTTTAACTAATAATACTCGCAGATCTGGTAAATCTAATTGTTTCCAGGCAGATGCTAAAACAAGTCGACCTGCTGTCATTATCAAATGTATTCATTTCTGATGTTTTAGGGGTAGGACATCCGGTCCCTTATTCAAACGGCAAAATTTCATGGTCTTAGGGATTGAAATGGCTAATACTTCCTCAATAAAGTAAATTACTTTATCCCAATAGATCTGTGCTTTAGTGCAATGCCCCCTCATATTGTTTATAACATATAATGCCTCTTCTCCACTCTTTTTACCTACCTTGTCCCTCCTGAATAGATTATAACCAGGTGCAGTTATATCCTAGTCATGGCTCTCTTTGAAGCATGTCTATGTGAGTTTATTACTGAAAGTTATTGATAAGCCTGGGTAAAAATATATGAATAAATATGAAATGTGAACTTGAAAAGTGCTTATATGGCTAACAGGATCTCATAACACATCTAGGAATATCATTAGTACTGTGAGGCAGGGACCATAACAGGCAGGAATGGGCATTGCTCCCGCTCTTAGGACTTGCTAGACCATGAGGGCTATCAAAGGTGGCAGAGGGTGAGGGTCTGTCAGGGGCTCTTCTTGTCTTTAGGGAAGGGGAGGGAGGGATAATAGGATCGGGGGAAGGTAGGGGCACTAGAAACCCCTAATGCCACTACTTGGTGTTTATCTGGGCACTAAATATCGATGGCATCCACATAACTGCCAGCTCCTCCCTAACTCTGCCCCTATATTGCCCCTCTTCTGCCCGCTTTCAGTTTGACTGGTTGGTACTAATATTCAGCAGCACTGCCCAGTGAAGTACCAGTAAAAAGGAGCAGAGATGACCAAACCAAACACCCCTCAAAGAAGAAAAGATGCCAAAGCATAGTCCATGTAAGATCCTTTCATTATGAATCTTATGTACATGTTTTACACTTCTCCCTCAGTATTCACGGGGGATAGGGGCAGAGCCGTACCGCGAATTGAGAAAAACCGCAAATAACTTCTGGAGACTACAATGGGAGCTCACGGAAGCCATTTCCTATTGGCGATCTACAACGGGGCAGGAGCGTAGGAAGATCACTCCTGCCCCGAAAGCCTGCTAGACCACCAGGTAAGGCTGGGATACCGGGAGGAAGGCTGGAGAGAGGCGGGAACGTCATAAACTATGGGGGGAGGTTTCACCCCCCCAAAAAAAATCATGAATAAGTGAAACTGAGTGTAGAAACCGGGAATGGGGAGGGGGAAGTGTATTCCCAAAAACATTGTTGAATCACCTTGAACCTCCTTCTTTGAGGGGTGCTTGTTTTGGTCATGTCTGATCCTTTTTAATGTTTAAAAATTCCCCGTGGTGTCCTGATCCGCTCTCTCACAGTGAACAGGAAAGAAAAAGCTGTATATTCTTTCAAATATTTTTCCAATTTGAAGAAGATCAGGAGTGAAATTCTCCAGGGCCTAATGTTGTATAATATCATCTGTTTCCTCTTTTGTTACTTTCTAGGAAATACAGTGCTTTGCGTGGTGCATGTTTCTCATCGCAGTGCACAGATTTCAATTTGCAGTTTGGAAATGAGAAAAACGACTCTCACAGTCAATGTTCTCAGGAAGAATAATTCATGCTGATTGACGCTATTAATTCCCCTCTGGATGGAAGGGATGATTAAACCTTTGAGGTGCTCAAAATTCACACTATACCTCTGGACTTGGCTAATGGCAACATAGAATGAGACTCAATTCAGAGCTCCTTCATGCTGTCTTGCCACAGAAACAGTCCTGCTGCGTTCATTGCAAAACCACAGGATGCTTGAAGGGTCAGAGTACTGACAGGGCACTGCAGTGAGGAAGCTCACAACACTGGAGCCCTCCTGTCGTTTGTGCTGTCAGGGCAGTACAGTGGTTAATTGCCCCTTGCTGGAGCCCTTGTATATCTACTTTTGACAATGCCAGAATATAGTAACATAGTAAATATCCATAGTTATACCCATTAAAAATACATGATTAATTTAACTTGTCACTTCTTTGATATTTCTGGGTCCTAGACTGTAACGTCCACCTGGTATTGTCCTAGGTTCCAAATGCTGAAGTTGCCGATTCAAGCTAATGCTGGCATTCATCGATTTAAACTTTTTCTTCCTTCTAGGAAAGGAATTCAAGGAGTTAAGAATTTTAGCAGTTCTCTTGCGTTTAAATTTCCCCAACTATGGAATGAACTTCCCCTAATTTTGAGGTGTCTCAGTTCCTTCCATCTCTTCCGTAAACTTCTAAAAACTTTTTTATTCGCTAAACATTTTGAAAACTAACTCTTCTATTTCAGTTTACTTTATTTTTTTATTTATTTATTTTTAATTGCGTCGAGCTTCCTTTATTTGAAGACCTGGTATAAAAGGTTAAGTTTTAGCTTAGTTTAGTTTAGGAATGGCTGGCACCACCAAGAGTGAATTGGTGTGAGAACATTCTCATTGTGCTGGATGCACAGCTGTCATACATTGGCATTACTGGCTTTGCCAATGATGTGGCTGAATTTAACTTAACTATTTGGAAGGGCTGTGAGTAAGGTGCACAAGGAGATTCAGTTTATACCAGCCACAGAGAAATTTTAAGATGACATTGGGTGAAGGGGTGAATAGCAGGAGGGCAGCAGAGACCACAAAGTAGAAACAAAAACTCTCAGAACCATTAAAACAGGCCATTGCCTTCATGGAGTCACACTTCTAATGTGCAGCCCGCGATGAATAAATTCTAGATTTTCACGCATAAGGTTCCTAAGGCAGTTACAAAGACTGGGGAGGGAAAAAAATCAAATTAAGGAGCACTGCCAACACCCCTGGCATCTGTGTTTTCCTAAAGCATATCAGAATAACTCCTGTGCTGTTTTCCCTCTTCTCCCAAGGCATAGGTGAGGAGAGATATATGAAGAGCTGGGGAAACATTATGTAGTTAAACCAAAACTCTTTCAGTTATATTAAAAGCAAATACCCAGGGCTCCTTTCTGAAGATATTCAAATCGGCAAAGCCACTCAGCCATGATATGTCTAAGGAACTGATTTCAGGCTGTACATTCCGGCACTGCAGAATGTCACAAGCAGTAATTACTGTCAATCAGAGGTAGACAGGAGCCGCTCTCCTCGATATGTCTCCAACTGATTTGCGCCTTCTGATTTTCCAAAGAAGTTTGTCACTAGCTGAACTAAAACATGAACACAGGAAGGAGGGAAGGTAGGCGTAGGTGTAGGCCTGAAGTTCTCTGGTGGGGCAGCAGGTCTCCTCTCTAGCACATGTGATTATTCATGCGACTAGGCTTAGACAACTGCATGGGTGCTAAGAGGAACCCATTCCTGCTTGCTTTAGGTTGATATTGTCACAGTGTCACCCCTGTGCTGGTAAAGGAAACCCTGCAGTGCACAAGAAACGGGGATGGAGGCACGGACTGGACTGTAGGAGATGCAATACCTGTCCCCAGAGTTAGGTCTAGAGCACTACAGTACCAGAAGAATCCTTTACCCACCAGTTCTAAAACTGATAAGTCAGTCAAAGCCTGTTCTAATCTCCCTAAAAGGCTAACAGGGAAAGAGCATGGACTACCAGTCCCAGAATGCCCCAGGGTTGGAGCAAGGCAAATCAGGGCTAGAGTGAGTAGACTAATTAGCCCGTGTTTTCCCTAAGGAACAAACAAAAGGGAAAAGGCAGGAACTACCAGTCCCAGCATGCCACAGAGTTGGAGACCAGGACTGGAATGGTTAGCTCAATCAGCTCAGATGTAAGCAGTTGCAATCAGCCCAAAATAGGAGAGGAACCTAGAAGATATGGAGGTCAGCAAATGCTGCCAGTGCTGGAACCGTGCTTGCTGAATAGAGAACTAAGTTTGGATTGTTTTCTCTGCTGAAAGTGTTTGTGGAATTGATTAAGACCCAGATATTAGTTTTGGGTTTGAACTGTGGTTTTCTTCTGTTTCTAAATCTCAGGCTTGGGGAAGAGTTTCTTTTCTTATGTTTTTCCCCCAGGCACTGCTAATTGGACACTGGGCACAATAGCTGAATTACAAGCCATTTATGTTTTATTTTGGTTTTCTTCATTGTTTATGGTTTACCTACTGTGGGACAAATCCAGAAGCAGCAGAAAGAAGGATTGCATGGAATTTTGTATGATATGTTTTTGTGCATCATTCTTGAAAGCTTATAAAACTGTAATATGTGCTGAACTGTGTAAATCAGAGGTGCCCAATAGGTCGATCGCGATCGACCGGTAGATTGCCAGGGCAAAGTGAGTCGATCAGACTCACTTTGCCTTGGCGATCTACCGGGCTGATCAGCCTTCCTCTCCCCGACGTCAATTCTGCTGTCGGAGAGGAAGTTCGGGCCAGCCAATCGCTGCCTGGCTGGGCGGAACTTCCTCTCCGACGGCAGAATTGACGTCAGGGAGAGGAATGCTGGTCAGCCCGCAGGGAAGCAGAGAGAGCTTGGTGTGGCAGCGGTGGCGGCTTTGGGGCCTGTTACCCGATGGCAGCGGCGGCAGCTTGGGGGTCTGTTCCCTGATGGTGGTAGCAGTGGCTTGGTGGAGGGTAGGGAGAAAGAAAGAAAGGGGGCAGGCAGGGAGACAGAAGGAAAGAAGGGAAATAGAAAAAAAGAAAGGGGGCATGAAAAGAAAAAAAAGAAAGGGAGGCAGGGAGAAAGAAAGGGCAGGGAGAGAGGAAGAAAAAGTTGGGGGAGGGAATGAGGTCTGGAGGAGAGGAAGCATAAAGGCTGAAAGAAGGGAAGAAAGATTGGATGCACAATCAGAAGAAGAAAGTGCAACCAGAGACTCATGAAATCACCAAACAAGGTAGGAAAAATGATTTTATTTTCAATTTAGTGATCAAAATGTGTCTGAATTTATATCTGCTGTCTATATTTTGCACTATGGCCCTCCTTTTACTAAACCACAAGAGCGGTTTTTAGCACAGGGAGCCTATGAGTGTCGAGAGAAGCACAGGGCATTCAGCGCAGCTCCCTGCACTAAAAACTGCTATTGTGGTTTAGTAAAAAGGGAGGGGGTATATTTGTTTATTTTTGTATGGTTGTTACTGAGGTGACAGTGCATAGAGTCATCTGCCTTGACCTCTTTGAAAAAACCCGGAATAGGAATGATAATTAACATTTTCTCAGTGTGCTTTGTGCTTTTTTATTGTTGGTAGATCATTTTGACTTGATCATTTTAAAAGTAGCTCGCAAGCCCAAAAAGTGTGGGCACCCCTGGTGTAAATCAATAAAACACATTTTCTTTTTCCACTTTAACCACCTGTATGTTGGCTGCCTACTCCAGGCCTTGCCTTACCACTCAGCCAAAGCCCGTGTGCTCCAGGTGAGGCCCCAGCTAGGGCCATGTCCATTCACAATATACCTCTGACACTGCACCCCTTCATCCCCTGCCCCATCTCTCTCTCTAGGATATGAAATCCAACCTTGCACTAAAATTTAAACTCTGGATTTCATTGCCAGAAAGTATGATGAAAGCACAGAGTTTTAAAACAGTTTGGATAACTTCCTAAAAGAAAAATCCATAAGCCATTATTAAGATGGATTTAGGAATTTCCATTGCTTACTCTTTGGGACCTTGCCAGGTACTTGTGGCTTGGTTTGGCCACTGTTGGAAACAGGATTCTGGGCTTGATGGACCTTTTGGTCTGTTCCAGTATGGCATCTTTCATATTCTTATGTTCAACTTGTATAAGTCACATTCTATGCTGGGTATGAACTGAAGGGACAATTCTACAAGTGGGGTCTTCTTTTAGATGCTCTGATGTCATGAAGTGACAGTTCATTCTGTCATTAGGTCACAAGTGGATTGTGAAAAATTGCAAAATGACCTTGTGAGACTAGACATCGAAATGACAGATGATGTTTAATGTGAACAAGTGCAAAGTGCTGCATGTGGGAAAGAGGAACCTGAACTATAGCTATATGATGTAGAGTTCCATATTAGGAGTCGCTGCCCAGGAAAAAAGAAGAACTGCTGAGAACCAGTTGCTCACGTCCTTGCCGACTATCCTGCTCCCTGCTGTTCTGAAATTCCAGTAGAAAGCAAGATCTGCCGACTCTCCTGCTCTCTGCAGCCCTGCCCACAGGTTAAAAGTGTGTTCTGTTCCTGGCTGCAGCATGTTCTGTTGCCAGAGGTTGTACAAGCCCCTCCCTTGCAGCGTGTTCTGTTCCATTAAAGCTCCCCCCCCCCTTGTACAGAGAGCAAGCGCATGCACGGACCACATCTACAGGCTAGAAGATGGTCTGCGCATACGTCAAGATCGCTCTGCAATAATCCGTGGGGTCGGTGTGGGGAGTGCCTTTGATTGTGTTAATTTGCATGAAGATTTGTAGTGAATCGATCACCCGGCCAAGGGTCACCCAGGGATCAGATCGGATCAGTGAGTTTAGTGAATCTAGGCCTAAGTCAAGGGTCCCCAAAGTCCCTCCTTGAGGGCCGAATCCAGTTGGGTTTTCAGGATTTCCCCAATGAATATGCATTGAAAGCAGTGCATGCACATAGATCTCATGCATATTCATTGGGGAAATCCTGAAAACCTGACTGGAGTCGGCCCTCAAGGAGGGACTTTGGGGACCCCTGGCCTAAGTAGTAGATTTAAAGCAAGCAGGAAAATATATTTCTTCACTCAAAGGATAATTAAACTCTGGAATTAAATGCCAGAGAATGTGGTGAAAGCAGTTAGCTTAGCAGGGTTTAAAAACAGTTTGGATTAATTTCCTAAAACAAAAGTCCACAAGCCTTTATTGAGATGGTTTGGGGAAATCCACTGTTTATTCCTAGGATAAGCAGCATAAAATCTGTTTTACTCCATGGGATCTTGCCAAGTCCTATTAGGCCCACATGCAGAATTCATATGTTCACCTTTCCACCTTTAAAGGACTGCTGCTACAAAAGATTCCTGGACAGAACTCTTGCCTCCCAGGCAGGTAAATGGAACGACTGGCTGGGTAAAATTATCATGCATTCCTCATTCTACTTCAATTTTAGGAAAGCAATAAAAACAAATATGTTTAATCGAATGTAACCTAAGAATCTTATAATGTATTACTACTCCCAACCTGAACTTATATACGATGACTTTGTATTGTACCACTTTGCTGATTGTTCAGCACCTCTTGTTGTAAACCTCTTCGAACTTTCATGGCTTTGGCGGTATATTATTATTATTACTTGTGAACTGGGTTGGCCACTGTTGGAAACAGGATAATGGGCTTGATGGACCTACAATCTGTCCCATTATGGCAACTCTTATGTTCTTATGTAATGGCATCAGGACTCCACTATCCTAAGCCGGCATAGGCGCACCTACATGTCTGTAACCTCATTTACACCAATTATAGACCTGGCTTTGTAATTTTTGAAAGAATAAGAAATTATGAGTAGATTTGGTGATAGCTATCCTTGGGGGGGGGGGGGGGGGTAAGCAGCATGAAACTTACTACGCTGGGGCTTCTGCTAGGTACTTGTGACTTGGATTAGTCACTGTTGGAAACAGAATACTAGGCATGATGGGTCTTTTGCCCGAACCACTGTAGCAATTCTTATGCTTTTATGTCCTTCCTTCTTAAGCTCTAAGGGCTGGATTCTACAAACAGAGCCTACATTGTAGGCATCGCTTGGTGTGGTTGTCAAACAACCACTAGGTGATGCTTATATGTAGAATCCTGCCTAGTGGCCTAGTAAGGGTGATGGGCACCCGGGGCGGTGCTGCCCCTTCTCTTTGCCCGTACCTTTTAAACTTCTCCAGCATGAGCAGCATGCCCACGTTGGTGTCGGCTCGCCCTCTGACGACACTTCCTAGGTGCGGGTCCCAGAAGTGATGTCATAGCGCTGATGCCGACGCAGGCAGCAACCTCACACCATAAAAAAGGTATGAGGGAACACAAGGGGTGCACTTGTGGGGCAAGGAAATGAGCAAGGGGGCAGAGAGGAAGAGGGGTGCAGCACCCTTAGACCATGCCTGGGACGGATCGCCCCCTTACTATGCCACTGAGTACTGGTGGCACCTAGGCATGCTTAGGCATCCTGGAGGTAGGTGCTGGTATATTAGGCTTGGTTTCAGTTGTCCCAGGTAACCGGCACCTAACTCAGATGCCTAGCCATGTCTATTCTCCACTTTTAACCACACCTACTTTACAGATAGGTGTCACTAGGCTTTGGAGGATGCCTTGAGTTAAGGCATCACTAGACGTCCTAAGAATTCAGTGCTGAACTCATAATTCTTAATTAAATTTTTTTTTTTTTTGCTGAAACTGTCGTGGTCAATTACCATACCAATTAAAAAAAAAGTTGCACCTAGATTCCAAAGTACCTAGCAGTGCCAAATGTAGGCATCCTATACAGAATCTGATCCTATGGTCCCCTTTTACAAAGCTGCAGTAGCGAGTCTTGGCGTGGCAAATGCAACGAGGCCAACTCAATTTCTATGGGCTTTGTTGCATTTGCCGCACCAGGACTCATTACTGCTGCTTTGTAAAAGGGGCCCTAAGTATCCAAAAATTCCAAGCATTTGCCAGTGTATTCTTTTTTTTTTTCCCATGAAAGTTTATTAATTTTTTCAAAAGTTGAACAAGAAAAGAAAAATGAAAACATACAGAGGCATAATGCAGTTATAGTAATATACAACAATTCAGTAATAAAGTTCAGAAAAAGACATGAGTTTGGGCATATTCATATACTGTATTAGAAATTTGCAAATATGTAGATAAAGGGGACCAACATGTAGTCATATATCTAAGCTGGCCTCTACATTTGGATAATGCTATTTCAAACTTATGATGTTGCAAAACTAAATTCCACCAATGCTGAATATGGAGAGAACTCGAGGTTTTCCAATTGGAAAGAATCAATTTCTGTGCAATGATCAATAATATATCAAAAAGTTTCTTATATGAATCCGGTAAACTGATATGTGCAGATTGCGATTTAAACATTACTATAGAGAATGATAAATTGCAATCTAGGTGAAATATCTTTTTCATTATAGCACATATATCTAACCAGAATGATTGTACAAGCGAACATTCAAATAGCATATGAATTATGGAGCCTCGACATGTCGCACAATTTCAACAAATGTTAGAAGGGAGAAGGCCAGCAGTATTAAGTTTATGAGGGGTCCAGATTGCTTTATGATATAAGAAATACATAGATTGTAGTGTACTGGCCGATGATACAGCACGTACTGAGCATGTAACATAGTGTACAGATTGATTTTTTATTTTTAAAGTACAAATCCTTAAACTCAGAGGGGTCAATACTGAGCTGTTGGGCAGTGAGCATTATGCTCACCACCAACGGTCAGGGCCGGATTTAGATGAAAAGAGGCCCTAGGCTATTCCACTTATGAGGCTCTTTCACCTCCCATTTTTAAGTTTGTAAATTACATGAGAGATAATAAACTATATCATTACTGTGATATATATCAATATGTTAAATGAAACATGTTGTTATTGGTACTAACCTTTATAAAAAATGTGACACGGATAATAAATAAAAAAAAGTCAAGAACACTGATTTGGACATTTATTCTCAGCACCATATATAGTATTTGTAACAATAACTAATCAAACATAACACACAACATTGCTCCTTCCTATGTCCATAGTGCCCCCAGTGCGTCCTTCCTCACCTCACCCCCCCCTCCGATGCCCGCCTGCCTTCCATCCCCCTTCCATTGAACACCCCCCATGCCATCCTGCCTGCCTGCCTTCCATTAAACCCCCCAACCCCCTCCGATGCCTGCCTGCCTGCCTCCCATTCCCCTTCCACTGAAACCCCCCACCCCACCCCCGATGCCAGTCTGGGCCGCCCTGTCCTGACGGATCCACGTTTTGCCTCTCTCCCCGCGGGGCTGGGCTTTGCCCAGCTGTTTCCGGATTGACGTCTTTCCCTCCCCGATCCTCCTCCCAGGATGAGAAAAAGAAAGGGAAAAGCCAAGTCGGCGCCCCGTTGCGGCCGCAGCCGGTTCCGATCCCGAAGCATAGAATTTCTCCTTATTTTCGGTTCAGTGTTTTAGTGTTCACTCTTTTTAGAATAGTGTAATTTTAATTTTGCTAACAATTTGAATGTAGGCCCCTCTTGATCTTGAGGCCCTAGGCTGAAGCCTAGTTAGCCTATAGGAAAATCCGACCCTGCCAATGGTGTTGTTCCTGGTTTTTCAAAGCCAGGATCTGTACAGGCTCCGGTTTTGAATATCTGGTTCTTTTTAAGCTGGCTAACATGTAGCTGCTTAGTCAATATTCAGCACTTGGTCAGGGGTTACCACTTATAAACAGGACAGACATTTTGGCTGTCCCATTTATGTGGTAAACCTGGCCACTTAAGATGCCACTAGATATTAGTGACTAGCCCTGACCAAGCGATTTAACTGATCAGCAGCCAGCAAAATCACCTTGGAACACTGGCCCCCGAATTATTATAACTGAAAGGCAAAGTAGGCTGAAGCTCAGATGCCTGTAGATTTGCTAAACGTCCCTTCCCCCGGTGTGAGAACATTGTGCCGCGGCACTCCAATTGATGTTTGCTTTTTACTCACTGCGACAGCCCTTCTCCACAAGCTCTGCACCTACAATTTATCTTCCCTATTATGTTATTATTTTAAATGGCTTTGATAGAGCAGAGTGCCCATGATTCGCTGAAATGCAGGTCCAGCTATGCAGATATCACTCAGTTACCTCCTTTCAGGAGGGGTTACGCACAAACAACACACACAGAAAAAGAATAAAATTGTGATAGCTTCCCTTTTTGAAAAAAATGGGAAAGAATGTTTTCTCTTCCAAGTACAAATCATCAGAAACAAGGCACTGAGATGATAGGTTGTTCCCTGCAGATAAGACCCCTATAATAAACATGAGTATTGTACTAGAGATTGGTCTCCCCCATCCCAGTTATTACATTAGTAGCAATGTTAGGTTTGAGTTTCAGAACCTGAATACAAGACCTGCCTCTTGCAGCCTAGTTTCCAAGTTTATTTATTATTTACTGTATATACTGCCTATCAATGGAGATTGTCTAAGCAGTTTTTACATTCAGGTGCTCAGGCATTTTTATCTGTCCCAGTAGGCTCACAACCTACCTAGTATACCTGGGGCAATGAAGGGTTAAATAACTTGCCCAGGGTCACAAGGAGCAGCTCTGGGTTTGAACCCACAACCTCAGGATGCTGATGCTGTAGTTCTAATCATGCATTGGCCTAGAAATATCCTTGTAGGCATTTCTACTTGTATGTGCTTTATTATTAGAAATTACAGTAATTGTAAACTTTCCTCAAAGGGTATGCATAGAAACATTTTTCATATTGTTTTGCAATTTTGTTTCGCTTTTAAAAATTTGTCAGGTTAGCAAGTGCTGAAATTTAAAAAAAAAAAAACAAAACCCACACAAAACGTTTGCCTCAAGTCAGATGGAAAACAACACAAAATAGACCAACAAATTTTGATTTGTTTTCCATGTCTTTTGAAAAACTGTGCGCTCCCACTTTCAGTTTGTTTCCTGTTACACAAATGGCAAGGGCAGCTGTGCAATCACATTAGCAGATTTCTGGCTCGCTATCCCCTCCTTCGCACCTCCTTCCTTCGCCTGCCCGGCAGCTCTGATCCACCAGCATTCTGAAGGCTGAAGGGTATCTGTCCGGACAGAAAATGTGATATTTTTATTGTATGGGGCTCCTGAGTACACATGCTGAACAGCACAATGATTTAACACTTTTTATAAATAAATAAATAGGATATTTGATTCCTAGGGATGATATCATTCAACCTTTTGCTGCTTGATTAAAGATGACCTCATTTGCACTTCTTGTACCCACGGGACCAAGAATATGTATCGTATTTCTCTTTCAAGAAGGAGCACGTTCTGTCTAGGAAAGCCTGAATTCTCTACACTTTGTAGTCTCGTTTTCAGGTCTACGGTTGCCACCTCACCTAGCTTAACCAAGAAAGGCTGAGTAAATTCAGGTTTCTATCCCCAGCGAATGCACAGAGCTATCATCTTGGCTAATCTAAGGAAAAGTAAGACTGTATCTTCCTGTATGCAAAAGGGGTTGGGGACAAGTCAAACCAAGCCTACAAACAACTTGCCTTGAGATTAGCAACCCATCTGTTTATCACAACAGACTCTGTACTAGCCATTTCCCCCATCTAATACCTGTACTTGGTCCCTCAGCCATATGATATGATGTATTATAATAATAATTTATTCTTATATACCACCAAACCTTCCGTTCAAGGCAGTTCACAGCAAAAACAGTTGAACAAACAATGAATTACAAGTATAACATCAAATGTTTCTCGGAAACAGTGGCGTACCGAGGGGGGGGGCGGGGCGGGGATGGGGGAGGGTCCGCCCCGGGTGTATCCTTGGGGGGGGGGGTGCACAGCCGGCCAGGTCCCCTTACCTTCGTGGCACTTTCCGCCCGCCCGACCGACCGACAACAGGTCCGGTCCGACAAACCTCCATGCCTTGTGGCCACGAGTCTAAATTACCTTCTTACAGCAGCTGGAGCATTGAAGCTGCATGTGGCTGCCGTAAAGGTCATCCAATGGGTGTGAAAGGAGAGATGGAAGGGGGAGGCATACAGTTTCTGGAAGGGGCATAGAAGGAGAGAAGATGCCATATAGGGAGGGGCAGAGAGATGGCACACAGTGGATGGAAGGAAGACAGTAACAAGAAGATGAGGAAAGCAGAAACCACAGAAGACAAAGATAGAACAAAAATTTTCTATTTATTTATTGCTTAAGGAGACATGTGTCACTGTTTCTGTGGTGTTGCATTTTATGCAGAGTCCAGCTTCTTGCTGGTTCAATTTAACCTTTGTCTATGTATTTCTATTTTATCCCCCCTTTTAAAAAATGTGGAGCGTTTTTTAGTGCCAAACGTGGTGGTAGCAGCTCTGATGCTCAGAATTCTATAATCATCAGAGTTACCACCATGGCTAAAATCCACACTACCGTTTTGTAAAAGGGGGAGGGGTTAGTTTGTGATGACATATTCCATACTAGGTGTTCCTCCACTAACTTCTGACAAATGGGATGATCAGTGACACTCAGAAAAGCACACAGACAATATAAAAGCATAAACAATAACCCTTTATTATATAAGAATAAAAATAGCATCACCTTGACTCCATACAACGACCATCTTCACAATTGGGAATCCTGGCAATTGATAGGTGGGTGGACCAAAGGACTGTCCCTTTAGACATCTTGGATTCTCCCTCCAGACGTCATGGATTCT
The DNA here is from genome assembly GCF_902459505.1 of Geotrypetes seraphini. Taxonomy (NCBI): domain Eukaryota; kingdom Metazoa; phylum Chordata; class Amphibia; order Gymnophiona; family Dermophiidae; genus Geotrypetes; species Geotrypetes seraphini. The sequence goes on from NC_047091.1 coordinate 104,686,405, forward strand.
AATTCTAGGAGCAGCGTCCCGTCCTTATAAAGGGTGAAATCTGCTGAGTTCAAAAGCATAAACAGCAGGTGCTGGTCTTTTGTTCTGTGTTTTGACAACACCCAGGTCAGGATGTCAGAAGGAGGTGTTGCAGAAAACCGGCTTCTCATCTGGTTTCACTCTCCCTTTGATGTGATGTGGGCAACTCTCAGGTCAAGGAGGTCAGAATGTCAGATAAACAGACTTGTGGATTCATGTCAGTAGTATGCTGAGTTTCAGTTACCCCCCTGGCCAGTCCCTTTGATGTTGTTTGGGCAACACTTAGGTCAAGGAGGTCAGACTTGAGGAGACATATTACGTAGTATTTTGAATTTCAATTACCCCCTGGTCATGGGCATAACACTAGGCGAAGGTGTTTTCTGTGCTCTGTGTGTTCGAAAGACATGGTTTTCTGTTAGGATTGACGGTGTAGGATTGATCTGTGCTAGTCTGGCTTATTTAGTTTTACAATGGGTGTATTGATGTTGTACTGCTCACTGCAGTACGTAAGATGCTGCCTTTTCCTAGGTACTCATGTGTGACGTGTGGCTTGTTACTAAAAATCATGTTTTTCATACCGATGGGGGGGAGGGGCCGGGTGTCACATATGCTAGGTATGCCACTGCTCGGAAAATACAATTACAATTAAGTCAAGTATTTTTCAAACAGATAAGTTTAAGAATTTTACAAAATAGATAATAAGACTGAGCTTGAGGAATTAGAGCATTCCAACATGAATTCATTAAGCTAGCCTGAAATGCAAGAGTATTTTTTTCTCAAGAATCTCTTGCTGTGGCATGCTTTTACTGATGGAAACATAAACCAACAAGTTCTTTGTGTATTCTTGTTTGAATAATAAAATTCAAAATGGGAAGAGAGGTAGGCATCAGATCTATTCCTCCCTCTCCCCCCTTTTATGAAACTGCGTTAGGTTTGTTTTTTTTATCACTGGCCATGGCAGTATTAGCTCTGATGTTCATAGAATTCCTATGAGTGTTGGAGCTAATACCGCTGCGGCCAGCGATATATATATATAAAAAAAGTCTAACATGGCTTTAAAAAAAGGAGGGGGGGAGTATGTTATTTGAATGTTCTAATATGTCCTTATTAGGTGTTTCATAAGTATTATGTTGACATTGTATTATATCTCTGCTATTTGAATTTTAATGCTGTTGAATATGTATATTTTCTGAAACTATTTCATGGTAGTCCTGTATTAAGTTTCATTGTACTGATTTTGAGTTTACCTCATGTATTGTATTTTTGTTTATACAGTAAACCCTTGATTTAATGGACTACTCAAGAGGGGGAAGGGTATCCGTTAAACACAATTGTCTGGAAAATCCGAATATCCCTCCCTCTGGGATGTGTGGCGGGGAGGTGGTGGTTCTACCGAGAAAAGCCCTTCTTTTCCTCTGGGAAGTGGCTACTCAGCCCCCGAAAGTTGCACTGGTGTCACTCGAAGAGTGTCGCTGAAGAAGGTGATGCATTGCAAACTAGGAGTTCTAGGCGCCGGGATGCGGTCCGTTAAATCCAAAGTCCGGATAATCAAGGGCTTACTGTATTTGTTTTTTTTATTAGTGTTATGCTGTTAACAAAATTGTAAGTTTTATGTTGAATTATACTTGTTGTACATGGCCTTGGGTGAATTTCTTCATAAAGGTGTTAATAAATCGCAATAAATAAATATATATAAAAAAAGCTGTCCCAGTGAAAATCACAGTGGTAGCCCACAGCAGAACTCAAGGAGAAGAACTAGGTGAAAAAAAAAAAAAATCCAGTCCCTATGATGATTATCTTCTTTAGTCTTATAAATATTATAAGTGACTCACACAACAGGTGTGTTCGGTTTTAGAACAGATTTTGGTGTCCAACCCAGCGGGAGTCACTTGCCACGTCATAACCCCCACAATCCCCGTCTTCTGCCACTATTTTCAGGCTATAGAAATGGGAGCTGCTCTGTGGAGATGAAATTGCAGCCTACCTTTCTTTGATGGATGCAAGCTGCTCTACAAATTACATGTTTATAAGATCTGCTACTCTGATGTTCTCAGAAGAATGCACAATTAACTCGATGCAAAACAGAAAAGGAGCAGGCAGCTTCACTCCAGCCAAGAGGAAATCATTTGCAAAATCATAGTTCAGCCTTGCTGCAGAACGAGAGGTTTCTCTGAGCTCGGAGGGGAGTGCTGAGACATTGCTCTGAGCCATTTCTGTATATAGGAAAATTACTGAGAATACAGAGAAGCCAAGGACTCAATGGTCTCTTGCAGGAGCTCAGAATTTAGGACATTTAAGGTCAATGAACATGGAGAAGCCCCTGTCACTGGAAATGCTGAAACCCTACATAAAAGTTAAAGTGAAGGGGTTTTTGGGGAGTCTAGAATAATCTCAGCATCAGTGATTTGGGGGAGAAAAACAAGCAATATATCAATTACCAAGTAAAGAGGAATACCGGTATGCTTATTTGCAGAAAGGAGGAATGGAAATTCATTCCCATTTCTGAAGTCATTAGGTCCATCGGGAGGGAGGGAATGAGAAAGGTTCATACCCAGTTTGTAGACCAAAATATGACAATAAAAAGCAATATTTATATCCCCTCAGTTATTATGGTTGCCATGGGAACATAATATGAGACAATACAGGTAATTTTTAAAAAATCAAATTGAGCAACAGCATTCAAGAATTGCAGATAATGTGATTGATTCACTAATGTATGGTAAACTGCACTGCTACCATTAGTACAGGTTACCACGTGTACTAATTGCTAGTGGAATTGATTCACTAAAAAAAAAAAAAATAATAAAATAGTAACCTGTGTTAACAATGAAAACAGCCTGGAAAAGACACCAGGGCAGGCCTCTTTCAATGGAAAGGAAGCTCTAGAATGAGAGGTCATGGGAAGAAGGTAGACTCCAGACTAATTTTCAGGAATATTTCTTCACAGGGTGGAGGATGCATATAACAGCCTTCTCATCTTGGGTTCTGCATCCCTAACCCTAGATGTCATGTCTGTCTGTCCAAGTTAGATTGTAAACTCTTCTGAGCAGGGACCATATATTTAATGTCAACATGCACAGCATTGCATATGTCCTTCAGCACTATAAAAGGATTAAATAGTAGTAGTAGTTGATGGTAACTGCATCTGAAGTTAAGAAAATATGATGGTACAAACACAGAGGATCTGGGAGGATAGGAAGAAACTGTAGAACTTCCAAGCCCTTACTGGATGGGCAGATGGGATAGGACATATGGTCTTTATCTGCCATCATTTGCTATGTTTATGCCTGTTCTCACCTGAAACAACAATGGTGGCAATTTGCCCATAAAATCTGTTTTGTGAAATATTTCTTTTTCTGGGGATAATGACTTGGAAACTTCTAGGCTTAGGTTTCTGAAACCTATTCTGGTAGCCTTCACAAGCAGGCAATACCACAGCGAAGGAGAACCAATGGGCTGTAATTGACTACATTTATTTGGTGATACAAAATGACTCAATGCGATTCATGTTTCGGCCAAAGGCCTGCATCAGGAGTCAAAAGCGTGGAATTAGTGATGTTCCATGCTGATTTGTTCACAATTGTAAGCAGCAAACATTTTCAGCACAACACTTCTTTTAATTGCTTTAACCGTGGGACCTTTATGTTAAGACCTCTCTGAACCATATTCTGAAATCTTTCATAGCTTTGGGGAAGGAAGATCACTGGACGGTTGAGATTTTACACCTACTGTACAGGAGAAACTATGATTTGTCTCAGTCCTTCTTTTTCTAACTCAGGGGTTCTCAACCCAATCCTCCGATCACAACTAGTCAGACAGATTTTCAGGATACCCACAATGAATATGCTTGAGAGAGATTTGCATGCCCTACCTCTATCATATGCAAATTTATTTTGATGCATATTCATTATAAATATCCTGAGCACCTGACTGACTAGATGTGTCCCATGGGTTGAGAACCCCTGTTCTCACTGAAGTTGCAAAGGTGGGAGGCACCTGGGGCGGAGGCACCCCCTGCTCCTTACTCCCCCCTCCCCTCATGCCCCTTCCCTTCCCCTGTATCTGTTTAGCTTCCCTGGTATGAGCAGTATCTCAAACATGCTGCCCGCACCAGCATTGGCTCTCCCTCTGATGCCACTTCCTAGTTGCGGGACCTGGAAGTAATATCAGAGGGAGCGCCGAGGCTGGCATGAGCAGCAGGTTTGAGCTCCTGTTCACACCTGTGGGGAGAAGTGAAGGCGTGTGTGGGGGGGGGGGGGGGGGTGGAGAGGTGCCAGCACCCCTACCAAGACAGCACCCAGTTCACCCACCCTTACTATGCCACTGCTTGTTCTGACTGTATGTAATAAAATTAAGAAATTGCTGTGCATTGTCTATGAGATTAACTTAAGGAAGTAAATATACTGTATTTTTTGGACCATAAGATGCACCAGCCCATAAGATACATCCACCTGTAGAGGAGGAAAAACCAAGAAAAAAAAAATTTGGTTCAGAATTTTTTTCTTCTTGGTTTTCCTCCTCTACACGTAGGTGCATCTGGTGGTCTGGTGCTGGGAAGCCTGAAGCCCTCAGCTGCCCAACCCCCCCCCCCCCCACCATACCTTTTTTAGTGGTGGTGGTCCAGTGCGGTCTGCTGAATGGCTGCCTTGGTCTTTAGAAGAGCGACACATAATGCAGGAACGCGACCTTTGCACTTCCTGCCTGGTCCCGTGCTGCTCTGTGATTGGCTGCAGTGTGTCTTATGGTCCGAAAAATATGGTATGTATGCCAGATGAGAGGAGAGATGGAAAGATATGAAGAGACATGGGGTGATTGTGTCTGATGATCTCAGGGTAGCAAAACAGGTAGAAAAGGCAACGGTCAAAGCCAGGAAGATACACAAGGGTTACTATACACCAGGGGTGGCCCACACATTTTGGGCTTGCGAGCTACTTTTAAAATGACCAAGTCAAAATGATCTACCAACAATAAAATTTTGAAAAAACACAACGCACACTGTACGCATAGAAAATGTTAATTATCATTCCTATTCCAGGGTTTTTCAAAGAGGTCAAAGCAGATGACTCTATGCACTATCACCTCAGTAACAACCATACAAAAATAGACAAATATACCCCCCTCCCTTTTTACTAAACCACGATAGCAGTTTTTAGAGCGCAGGGAGCTGCGCTGAATGCCCAGCGCTGCTCTCGACGCTCATAGGCTCCCTGCGCTAAAAAACTCTATTGCGGTTTAGTAAAAGGGGACCTTAGTGTAAAATATAGACAGCAGATATAAATTCAGACACATTTTGATCACTAAATTTAAAATAAAATCATTTTTCCTACCTTGTCTGGTGATTTCATGAGTCTCTGGTTGCACTTTCTTCTTCTGACTGTGCATCCAATCTTTCTTCCCTTCTTTTAGCCTGTATGCTTCCTCTCCTCCAGACCTCGTTCCCTCCCCCAACTTTTCCTTCCTCTCTCCCTGCCCTTTCTTTCTCTCTGCCTCCCTTTCTTTTTTTTCTGTTTCTCTTCTTTCCTTCTGTCTCCCTACCTGCCCTTTTTCTTTCTTTCTCCCTGCCTTCCCCCAAGCTACTGCCATCGGGGACCAGGACCCAAACGCCACCAATAACAAGCTCCAAACTCTCTCTGCTTCGGCCGACCAGCATTCCTCTCCCCGACGTCAATTCTGCCGTCGGGGAGAGGAAGGCTGATTGGCCCAAGATTGCGATCGACCTATTGGGGGAAATGCTACCGGGTCCTGCCTTCGCGGAAATAGAAAGTAGGCAGGACCCGGCAGCAAGAAGAGCAAACACTTCATTAACCTGTCTCCCGCTTTAGCCCATAGCGAACGCTTGCTTCAGGGCTCTCAACATGTGCATGCCGGCTTCCTGGTTGCCAATATTCAGCAGTGTGTAACTGAGTAATGCCGCTAAACATTGCCAGTAGGTTAGGAGTGCTCTGGGGGTGGAGCTTGGAAGATGTTTGGGCAGTGTGGAAAGGATTCTGTAACCAGCGTCGTTGGTGGCTGCCGATCACATACCAATCACATGATGGTGCTGGTTTGAGAATCGCGTCTCCGGCAAAGATAGACGCTGGAAATGTAGGCCAGGATTTTCAGGCCTACATTTCTGCCGCCTATCTTTGACGTGAATCGCACCTCCAGAGGTGCCTACCAATGCCTAACACTGCTTCTGGTATTAACCACACATATAGTAGAATTAGGCACCGGTAGGCATCTCTGGAGGTATGATGCCGGTACCTTTTGTTTAGGCACAAGTAGGCACTTTAAATTTTGTTAATTGTCATTTCAAATGGTATTTGCTAATTAACTTAGGCACCAGCAGGGTACCTACCAGTGCCCAAGTTTTGGCACCGGTTCAAGAATTTCCCTCTGTTTGTATACTTCAGTGATTTTCCCTGTTGGCATATATGGGTACAAGTACAGTAAAACCTTGGATTGAAAGTAACTTGGTTTGCAAGTGTTTTGCAAGACAAGCAAATCATTTTATTAAATTTTAACTTGATATACAAGCAATGTCTTGCAATATGAGTACATACAGTATACACGCGTCACATCACAACTGAGTCAATGGTTCTTCTCTCTCTGACACTGCAGGACTGTAGTGACTGTTCTAAACGAACGAGGTCTTGCAATACATGTACGTATAGTATTTTGTATTAAAGTTTTTGGGTTGTGAAACGAATTGTCTGAGTTTCCATTATTTCCTATGGGGAAATTCGCTTTGATATACGAGTGCTTTGGATTTCAAGTATGCTTCTGGAACGAATTATGCTCGCAAACCAAGGTTTTACTATATACCTAATTCAAAGCATGCAACAGTCTTGGTTAACTTTTCATTTAGGCCTAGGGTTTTTGAGGAGACTTGAGGAGAGGAATTGTCCTTACCTCTCTGGCATTCAGTGGAATCTCAAATTGCCTAATGTTTGAGTTTTGGAGGCCAGCACATTGATGCAAACTTTCAAAATCTATCATTTGTATTTGTAAGTTGGATCACTTACATGCCCACTAGGGACAGAAAAAATGTTTAATTTGCATTTACTAAGATCACCTTTTTAAGGGTGTAAATCAAAGTGATATACAATATAAAAATGTAAAGACTCACGTAAAATAAGATCATTCAGATTCAGAATACCATGATGTTAACTGCAGGTTTACTTCAATCAGTTTTCTGTATATAATGCACTGTTAGGATCCTGTGATCTGCAAACCCGCAAAACGTTAGTTTAAAGAATATGGCAAATTGTAAACTATAAACTGCATACTGAATGGAGTAGAATGGATAAAAGTGGATCGATTTTTTACTCCGTCAAAAATTACAAAGAGTAGGGGACACTCAATGAAGTTACAGGGAAAATACTTTTAAAACCAATTGGAGGAAATTTTTTTTCACTCAGAGAATAGTTAAGCTCTGGAATGCATTGCCAGAGGATGTGGTAAGAGCATATAGCATAGCTAGTTTTAAGAAAGGTGTGGACAAGTTCCTGGAGGAAAAGTCCATAGTCTGTTATTGAGAAAGACATGGGGGAAGCCACTGCTTGCCCTGGATCGGTAGCATGGAATGTTGCTACTCCTTGGGTTTTGGATAGGTACTAGAGACCTGGATTGGCCACTGTGAGAACGGGCTACTAGGCTTGATGGGCCATTGGTCTGACCTAGTAAGGCTGTTCTTATGTTCTTAGATCCCTAGTTTGTGCCGAGTTAGGATAAAAACTTGTACCATAAAAAAAACCTTGTATTGTAACTATGGCAAATTGTAACCTGTTAACTCTATATTATGTATGTCAACCTGCAACCTGCTCTGAGCTCTTTGGGGAGAATGGGATGGAAAACAAATTAAATAAATACATAAGAAGTGGATCTTTAATTCTATCTTGAATCTTTTAGATGAAGTCTCAGAATGGAAGGAAAGGGTAAAGACCTAGAAAATAAAATGTTTTTTTTTTTTTCTGGTAGATTCCCAATAAGTAAGCAATGAGTTAGGAAAAAAGAATTGATGATCATTCAGAATACCTCCATATAATAAAAATATAAACTGCTTTGGTTGTACAACAGAAAGGCAGAATATCATATCCATAAGTAGCAATATTGCCACTTACATGCACTTGCAAACACAGAATGATGCTGCTCTTTTTCTGATAGGTTGGCTTCTGTAACAGTTATTCCTGTTGTCTATGTGGCCGACCACACGTTTCTTTTGTGGTGCTAAATGTATTTTATAAAAGGCTAAAATACTAGGGCTTTTTAAACTCATGGATCTAAACATCCATTTTCCAACACAGAAGACCAATTCAAAGTTATCTGCTTAAGATATTCTCTGAAATTGGTCCATCAACTGCACTATGCTACATGCAATCAAGCTAAACTATTGAATAAATCGTCCAAATTAAGGAAAATAGTCCAAGACTGTTAGTTCAAGGTTTAAGCAGGAAGGTTAGTGAGAAGGGAGAGGAAGAGAGAGTCAAGGGAGGGAAAGAAAAGAAACAACCTAATTTTAGAATCCAGCAGGCTTTGCAAGTCCTGACAGAACCACCCCTGCCCCTTTCTGACATTCTCTGAAATGCATTTAGCCAGGTTGGTGTTTAGTTTAATAATCTCTCGAAAGTTTAATTGTTGCTTTATTCAGCTGTGACCTTTTGTGCTCATCGAGAGATGTATTATTTGCTAATCTGCAAATTTCAAGAACCAGATTTATTTACAAAACCAATTATTCTTCTATGTAAATCGCTGCTCCCTTTCCAGTTTGCTCGAATAAAGCTCTTACTGCCATTAAAAAAAAAGATATGGGCACTATTCAAATATTTAAATGTTAAATTTATTCAAGTTTCTCTCCATTAAACCCACCTAGGTCTACATAGTGGAAGTTAATTAAAAACATATTTTTAATCATATGCAGTTGGTCTGATCTTGATCTGGTGTGGCATGGTTTCTTGTAAACAGCAGAGGGGGTGGAAGCCTCAAACACAGTCAAATAAGATTAGCTACATTGTGTTGTTAATGGAAAAAAAATAAACATTTAGAATCTATTTTCAGTTTAATAAGTGTGGGGATTTTAGCCAATAATTCCTACATTTTGAAAGAGAGCAATTAAAGCCTCAATGTGCTAGGGAAGACCACCCATCCAAACTCACACGTAGAACCCACCTGTTTAGCTATCCTACCCTAAAGGCTTGCCGTTACAAAAGATATCTAAATAGAACTCTTGCCTTCCAAGCAGGTCAGCTCAATGACTGGCTGGCCCACATCATCTCACGCACTTCATCCTACTTAAACTTCAGGAAACTACTAAAAACTAATCTTTTCACCCAATTCACACCCTAAACCCCTATGCCATACCCTGGCTCCTTCTTTCTCACCATGTCCTTCACACAGATTGTCTTGACCTTCTTCCCTGTACCATTTATTACCCTAATTGTTCCTATCCTCGCTGTTTGTACCATTCTTCGCCGATTGTACCACCGTTCGCTGATTGTTCTATTTTTCTCTGTTTGTACCATTTTTCTCTGCCACCTATTTTCTCTGTTTGTACCATTGTACCAATTTCGCTGATTGTCCAGCCCTTCTTCATTGTAAACTACTATGGCTTTGGCGGTATATAAGAAATAAAATTATTATTATTAGCCTCTAGGTTTGGATGCAAAGTGATATGATGTGACCATAATAGTTTGGGTAAATTCATTTGAGGTGTGAGGCTGAATATTTATGCAAATGCCTGTTGTAGACTTGGATGGGGGGAGACTAACTTTCTCCTCCCTCAAAAGCCACAAAGAAGTTTGTTTTTTGGGGGACATCTACCATGAATATACATAATATACTAGATGTACTGTATATAGGGGGCTAAATTCTATATATGGCACCTAAAAAATTGGCTGATTATTAGCAGGAGTCTAGTTGATTTAAATCCCAGTGTATGAAGTTATCATTAAATACCAAAACACTAGTTTTGAATTAAATTGTCCATAAAATTCAATTCACATTATGTTCTATAACTTGTACATAAGTGCTCAATCTCCTGCATTGGAGCCACAGCGAGATTAGTTAGGGATCATCATCACATCCATGAGTCCTTTTTCTTAGTTAGCTTTTGTTTTTATATAAGGGGAACCAATGTTACATGCTCATTACTTAAACCTCTATCCGTGTAGCTTATAGAGGCACTTATATTTGTTGGTTCCATCTCACGTGACTACTCCTAAATATGGCTCCGCAGGATTCCACCACCTTGTGTTCTCTCGTGGATATATTTGTACATGAGAGAACAGAAGGTAGTGGAATCCTGCGGAGCCTGAGCTACATAAATATTCCTTATTGAAAAATCCAGTTCAAAATCTTATTATTATGAAATCAATTACCAATAAATGTCTTTAGTTTAAAAAAACTGTGGAGAAAAAGACCTCATTCACAAATGCTTTAAAACTAGTACAGCTGCTTAAAATAGAGCTTCTTAAATCATATCTCATGAAAAAAAAAACCTCTACCACAAATATCAGAATTGAAGAAAAAATCATTTGTGCACTCTAAATTCACACATGCCCACCTGCTCTGCCCCATATTCATGAAAGCAGAATGATTGTTTTCAGATATGTAAACAGAATGTATTTCTTAAGATAAGCTCCCAGAGTGCACTGCTGTTTGCCTGGTGGGCTGAATCCCCCTGCTGAAGCCACTGCAACAGCCACCCAACACGCTCCATTCACACCCCCACCCCTCCTGCCACCACCACCACCACAGAACAGGCCAGGCGCATGCAGCGACTGCACGTGGCCAGCCCACAAGCCTTGTCCCCGTCAATTCTGACATCGAAGAGAAGGTTCCGGCCTATGGACGGGGATACTCGGCTGGTATTTGTTAGGCTTAGGGGGTACTTGGCTTGAAAAGGTTGAGAAACGTTGCTCTAGGAGAGCCAGTTACACCACTATTTCTTCCAGAACCAACAAAAGACCATTTTATTTACCTCTTCCAGTCCTCACCTCAATTACCTCCTCTCTACTTTGCAGACCAGCCACTACTGCCCTCCAATTACACATGCAAGAATCCCAATGTAAACAAAAGCAAACAAATTAGGTACATGTGACCTCAGAAATGAGTGCATCAAGAAGCATGTTCCTTAAGCTGTGTTCTGTATCCAGCAGCACAATTTCAAAGGCAAAGTCGACATCTAGAGAAAATGGGCTGAGCTTGTTACCATGCTCTCACGACCACAACAATCTACTGCATTTCTTTGAAGGCGCGAATGAACATGTGAATTAAAGTGAGCTGGTTGATTTTATGTATTTGGATTTTCAAAAAACATTTGACAAAGTACCTCATGAAAGACTTTCTGAGGAAATTAGAAAGTCATGGGATAGGAGGTAATGTCCTATTATGGATTAAGAACTGGTTGAAAGACAGAAAACAGTAGGTTTAAATGCTGAATATTCTCAATGGAGAGGGGTAAACAGTGGGATTCCACATACACAAGAACTGCCAAAAACAATGTGAGAAGGAAAATCCAATAATGAAAACAATTCACAAAGCAGGAGGAAAAGCCCTAACCCCTGAGCACATAGGAGTGCCACTAAAATATGGTCCTATAAAACCCTGATAAGGCCAGGACGTGAAATGGAGGCCATTGTTGATTGGACTGAGCATTGAGTGATAACAGCATTTTACAGCTCATGGTTCCAGGGAAAATGTTGGAAGCGCTGATAAAAGAGCATCGATGAGCATTTTGAAAGAAATAAACTTCTAATCACAAGCCAACATGGCTTCTGTAAGGGGAGATCGTGCCTAACGACTTACTGCACTTCTTTGAAGGAATTAACAAACGGATGGACAAAGGGGACCCCATAGACATCGTATATTTAGATTTCCAAAAAGCCTTTGACAAGATACCCCATGAACGCCTACTTCGGAAACTGAAGAACCATGGGGTAGAAGGTGACGTGCACAGATGGATCGGAAATTGGTTGGTGAGTAGGAAGCAGAGGGTAGGAATAAAGGGCCATTACTCGGACTGGAGGAGGGTCATCATGAGTGGTGTTCCACAGGGGTCGGTGCTTGGTCCGCTGCTATTCAATATATTTATAAATGATATAGAAATAGGGACGAAGTGCAAAATAATAAAATTTGCAGACGACACCAAACTATTTAATGGTGCTCGTACTAAAGAGGACTGCGAGGAACTACAAAGGAACCTAAATAAACTAGAGGAGTGGGCAGCGAGATGGCAGATGAAGTTCAATGTAGAGAAATGTAAAGTATTGCATGTAGGAAGTAGAAACCTGAGGTACAGCGAGAGTAACCAGGAAAGGGACTTGGGGGTAATGGTGGACAAGACAATGAAGCCGGCGGCCGCTAAGAAAGCGAATAGAATGCTAGGTATAATCAAGAAGGGTATTACAACAAGAACGAAAGAAGTTATCCTGCCGTTGTATCGGGCGATGGTGCGTCCGCATCTGGAGTACTACGTCCAATATTGGTCGCTGTACCTCAAAAAGGATATGGCGATACTCAAGAGGGTTCAGAGGAGAGCAACACGTCTGATAAAGGGTATGGAAAACCTTTCATATGCTGAGAGACTGGAGAAACTTGGGCTCTTTTCCCTGGAAAAGAGGAGAATTAGAGGGGACATGATAGAGACCTACAAGATCATGAAGGGCATAGAGAAAGTGGAGAGGGACAGATTCTTAAAACTTTCAACAAATAAAAGAACAAGAAGGCATTCGGAAAAGTTGAAAGGGGACAGATTCAAAACCAATGCTAGGAAGTTTTTCTTCACCCAACAAGTGGTGGACACCTGGAATGTGCTTCCAGAAGGCGTGATAGGTCATGGTATTAGGGTTCAAGAAGGAATAGGACAGTTTTCTGAAGGCAAAGGGGATAGAGGGGTATAGATAGAGGCCTACTACACAGGTCCTGGACCTGTGGGGCCACCGTGCAAGCGGACTGCTGGGCACGATTGACCTCTGGCCTGACTCAGCAGAGGCACTTCTTATGTTCTTATATTATGACAAACAGAAACTACGAAAAAAGATTAGGAAAAAGTTGTGGGTTTTTTCTGTTTGACCTGTTAATAGATTGGATAAACTAAAAATATTAAAAGAGGAGGTTTATAAGCCAATGAAGTAACTGCCCTCTTTAGTCTGAGGGGGATCCTTTCCCTGACGGAGTTCTGAGGCTTTTCCTCCTGCTTTGTGAATTATTTTCATTATTGGATTTTCCATCTCACATTGTTTTTGGCAGTTTTTTTGAATGTGCATATAAATGATTGCAAGCCGATTGGATTCCAATTAATTGGGTGTTTAAACAGTGGGGTTTCCCAGGAGTCTGTGCTGGGACTACTGCTTTTTAACATATTTATCAATGATCTAGAGATGGAAACAACTAGTGAGATAATTAAATTTGCTGATGACACAAAGTTGCTCAAAGTTGTTAAATTGCAAGAGGATTGTGAAAAATTGCAAGAGGACCTTGTGAGACTGGAAGACTGGGCATCAAAATGGCAGATGATATTTAATGTGAGCAAGTGCAAAATGATACATGTGGGAAAGAGGAACACAAACTATAGTTAAGTGATGCTCAGTTCTATATTAGGAGTCACTGCCGAGGAAAAGGATCTAGGTGTCATCTTTGAGGATATGGTGAAGTCCTTAGCTCAATGTGTGGCAGCAACTAAGAAAGCAAATAGCATGTTAGGAATTATCAAGAAAGAAATAGAAAACAAAGATGAAAATGCTATAATGCCCTTGTATTGCTTTATGGTATGGACGCACCTCGAATACTGTGTGTAATTCTGATCGCCATATCTCAAAAGAATATAGCAAAATTAGAAAAGGTACAAAGAAGGTTCACGAAAATGAAAAAAGGGATGGGACGACTTCCCGAGGGGGAAAAGCTAAAGCAGCTAGGACTCTTCAGCTTGGAGAAGAGAGGACTCAGGGGTGATATGATAGGTCTATAAAATACAGAGTGGAGTAGAAAGGGTAGATGTGAATCGCTTGTTTACTCTTTCCAAAAATACTAGGTTTAGGGGCATGAAACTATTAAGTATTAGATTTACAACAAACCAGAGAAAATATTTCTTCACACAACATGTAATTAAGCTCTGGAATTCATTGCCAATGAATGTGGTGAAATCAGTTAGCTTTGCAAGATTTAAAAAAGGTTTGGATAATTTCCTAAAAGAAAAGTCCATAGACCATTATTGAGATCGTTTTGGGAAATCCACTGCATATTCCTAGGAATAAGTAGCATAAAATCTGTTTTACTACTTGGGATCTTGCTAAGTACCTGAGGCATAGCTTGACCACTATTGAAAACAGAATACTGGGCTTGAGGGACCTTCGGTCTGTCTCAGTATGGTAATTCTTTTGTTCTTAAAACAGTACTGATGCTCTGCTATGAGCTGTCTCATCTAGGTGACTGAAGCTTTTTTTTTGTTTGTTTCAGCCAAAATGGAATCTGTGGTTGAAATTTGGGGTGCAGTTTCGGCCAAAGCAAAAACTGAAACCAAAAATGGTAGAGCATACAGTACCCTCTGAACCAAAGCAGTCCCTACTCCTGACCCCTGAGAATAAAATTGGCCCCTATCCATAGGCCCCTCTCCCAAATCTACCTTACAAACTCTGGTGGTCTAGTGGCCTAGCCTAGGCAGGAGCAATCCCCAATCATTCATGCCAACTCTGCAGTCAAAATGGCTGCCATGACTTCAACTCCTAACATGACGGCTCCAATTTCAAAATGGCTGCCCTAACCTCCAAAGTTTGTAAGGTAAGCCTGGGAGTGGTATCTATGGATTGGGGGGGAGTGATTTTGTACAAGAGGTCAGAATTGGGACCCACTTCTGTATGGGGGAGAAAGCAGAGGAGGGCCTGCTTTTATTTGAGAAGAAGGGAAGTTTTGCTTTCAGCTGAAAATGCATTTGCATTTTTGGACAAAACTACAACAAAGCTAATTTTGAATTCTGGGCCAGTTTTGATGCTAAAACCAAAACTGAACTTTGCTCGGGCCTCTAGTCTCATCTCACCCACCTCAGACTATCTGTGCTTATATCTATCTGTCTACAGTAGGAAGTTTAAGCCTATTCTTCCACACAAGCCAGTTACATCTGGATCTATTAATGCACTTGTACTAAACAAAACTGTGGTTTCCACATGAGCAGTCTACACCCATAATCTCCCCCTAAATTCCCTGCTTCTCCAGATGCAATCTGGAGCCAAATGTCGAGAAAACTATAATAGGAAAAAGAGAAACTGGGCACAAGAAATGAATACAAGAATGAACCCACCATCTTGCTGCTTTCTGTCCTGGTGAGAAGCGCTTGTACCTCCAGGAATTTAACTTGGCTCTATAATAGAAAGAGGCTGCCAAGTAGGCTGCATTTGTCTTCATTTAGAACATCATGTCAAAGACATAAGTGAAAGGAGACATCCTTTTAATAGCTTGGGAATAAGTGCAGAACATCTCCCTCCTCTTACTTAGACTTCTCTCTGTCTGCTTATTACCACTAGTAACTTCAGAGTAGGAAGAAAAGAGCTCTCCTTCTGCCTCTGGAATTTTGGGCCTCTTGATTCCTTTCATAAGACAAAGTGAAGGTAAAAAAAAAAATCACCTGAGGCTTGATGCATAACTTTCCCCTTTTACTCTATGAGCTGGTGGGAAATCCATTTGATAAATCAGTACCATTATCGGCAGAGTTGATGCTGGCCTCATCCCACAGACCTTTCCTCACACACCTGTAGTTCCTTACAATCTATCCATGGGGAAGATATTCTTACCAGGTTTGCCAATCCCATTAATTTTTTTTTATTGATAATCTAACTCTTTTACAGACACATAGCTGGGTTTACTATATCTGTTTTTGCAATGAGATGTAATCCCCAGCACTGGGGACAGACAGAAAAAGAGGGTACACTGTCATGCATTATAATATAGTGTTAATAAAATGGTGAATCTTCATATACTAGGTTTAGGGTGACTTTTAAGACCTACCTTTTATTTTAGTCTATAGTGGCACCACCTAAGATGGAGCATGGAGGGGGTAGAGACTACAGGTCATTCACTTTGCTTTCCCTCATCATTCTCTCTCTACTTTATTCATTTTACACCACTTTGCTGCTATAAATGAAAGACAATATATCAAATAACGAATAAACATTATGAGAGACGGGAAATTTCCAAGATGGTGGCTGTATTTCTCTGAAACTCTGAGCCTTGTTGACGCATGAAGGCAAACTCTTGTTTTTTTCTCATAACCATAGCACCTTTCCTCAAGAGCTGATGGTCTTTTTTGTACAATAGCCATTTATGGACTGATGCTAGCTGGTTCAAGCTGAATATTTAAAGGAGCATTTTTTAACAGAGTATCAGAAGTCAATTATGAAATCAGCTTATAAACAAACCAAATATGATCAAAGAGATCTGTTAATTCATTATAGATCCAATGATGACACTACCGTAAAGGCCTGTTTTACAAAGCCGTGTGGCAACAGCCCCGAAGCCCTTTAAATCTCTATGGACTTCGGGGCCGTTAACGCGCTGCAGCTGCTAGCGCGGCTTTGTAAAACAGGCCCTAAGAAGCTGTAAAGTGTCTGTCCTTCCATACATAATTGTATCATTGAATGTATTGGATATATTGAAGCAGCACTGACCAGCTTTATCCATTCAATCTACTTTTTCTGATATCAAGTTTCAAGTTTTCAAGTTTTATTAAAAATTTGATATTCCGCTTATCAAGCTTCTAAGTGGCATACATAAAAATATATAAAATTGGGGATACATAGACTAAGATGCATAGACATACTAGAACAAAAGGGAGGAAGGAGAAGAACTACATTTCATATAGGATAGAAAGCCAGTTAAGGATAATACACAAGGAGGGGACCCATCTGTAATAAAGGCTTGAGAATGATTTGTTTAAAGATTGAAGGCATCTTTAAATAAAAATATTTTTAGTTTTGATTTGAATCAGTCTAATATTATTTCTTCATGTAATTGTTTGGGCGTAGGGGCAGTAACTGAAAAGATGGTAGAACGAGTCATGCTAATGTGACGCATTGAAGGAATGGATAGCAGATGTTGAGTATTTGATCTAAGGGTTCTCATGGGAGCGTACGGGACTAAGAGTCTGTCTATGAATTCGGGAGAATTTGTGACGTACTTTGAAGGTTAAGAGCAAGATTTTATATATAATTCTATGTGCTACTGGAGGTCAATGTGCTTTAATCAAAAAAGGCATTACATAATCGAATGTCCTTGCATTTTCGTTAAGCATTATTGCGGTATTTTGAATTATTTGTATGAGGGATAAGAACCTAGGCCTCCTTTTACAAAACTGCAATAGCAGTTTCTAGCGCGGGGAGCCGCGCTGAATGGTCCGCGCTGCTCCCGACATTCACAGAGTTCCTATGAGCGTCGGGAGCAGCGCAGGCCATTTAGAGCGGCTCTCTGCGCTAGAAACTGCTATCGCAATTTTGTAAAAGAGGGGGGCTAGTTGAATGAATTAAACATAAGCCTAGTATATCCACACCCCTCAAAGCAGAGGCCCTGCCTTACTTTACCTGCTATTGTTGTAGTCACTGACCAGGCCGATACCTCAGGCAGTATTTCACTCCAAGAGATGTGGACACAAATAAATAGGGAAAGGGGGACACAGCAAGCTACAGTTGCTTTACAAGTAAGAATAGGATGACAGTTTCTTACATTAGAAGTATTATAGATAAATGACACAGAATCAAGATTTTATTTTAATATGTTACTTATATTTTTCTTTTAAAAGACTCTAACTAGATCCAGTTCACATACTAAAAAAAATATAATTAAAAGCAATTGGAAAGTTCTAATTTAAAATTCTTTATAACATCCTATTTAAAATTGTTCAATGTTTACAAATATAACCAAAAGTGTTTAAGTGCTTTTCCTTGTTTCTCCTCTAGCTCCCAAGTCTCCAGACTCCACCAACCCACATTAATATCAGATAAGTATATCCTCCCCTTCTAATAAGTCCAGTTTGCCAGTGACTTGATTACTCAGTCAAGTAGGAAAATTAAAAGTCCCAAAACATTTGTGTGCACACAAAAATCATTTTTAAAGACTTATCTTCCAGTTCTTCTCTCTCACATTGGCGGGCTTTCTTTCCTCCTTGTTCAGGTCTTCTGGAATATAGGCTTCCCAGTCTCTCAGAAGTTTGGCTGTAAAGGAAAAACCTACACACTCTACTGGCCCAACATTTATATTTAGCTCTGTGATCCAGGTTCTCACTCTGCTCAGCCTGTTTAAAATAATTTACTCAGAATTCTCTAGGCTTTTCTATGTTCAGCCCTTAACACCTTCGGCCTCCCTTATCTATTGGCTTATCTATTGGTTCCTAGCTGCACTCACTTAAGCCTTCACTAATATTGCTGGTCAGCTACAGCAAACACCTTTTAAGGAAAGAACACACACACACACACACAAATATATCTATATCTTTAACCCTAGGCTTTTACTCTAAGCCCTCACAACCCTAATCTGACCTCCGCCAGAGTCTTTAAACCACTCAGGCTATCTTCTAACTCAGCCTGCATTACTGCTCTTTACTCTGCTTCTATCAAAGACTATATTTTCCTTAAAATTATACCACTGGTGCCAGCTCCCACAGCAACACCTTACCTGTCCCTTAACTAGCTCCTAACTGAACTTCATGGCAGTTTAGAACCCTCCAGAAGAGAGAGCTGTACTGTCCAGAATTCCACAGGTGACAGTGCAGCTGTGAATTCTTAAAGCTACAGAGACAGACTAGTCTCCCCTCAAATAACTCTAAATATTTTTCTTTCTTTTTTTTGCCTGGGTTACACTAGGGTTAATATATGGCTCCAGAAAAATGACGGACTGAGACATCCAGGTTTTACTTCCATTGCTTTCAATGGAAGTATAACCCAGAAATAAAACCTAGATGTCTCTATCTGTCATCTTTTTCCTGGAGCCACATGGTAACCCTACATGAGCCTCAATCTTTGCTAGAGGTGACCAAAGGCCACTGAAAATGTGGCTGTTGTGAATGGTGTTCACATAAATTGAACACCCCTCACAACAGCCATTTGATTCATGTGTGCTGTTGGCAAAAATTCTATATAACTTGTTACTCCCAGTATATGTTATTTATTGTATTGTTTGCCCATGCTCATTTGTATATGTTAGATGCACCCAGAGGTATTTGGCTGCTCCTCAACGAACATAAATCACAGGATCAACAAGGAAATGACACAGCTTCACTTGTTGCTCACTGGAAGTGTGTGGGACACTCCTTCACAGATATGGGAGAGGGTGTGGTGCAATAGTTAAAGCTACAGCCTCAAAATTCTGAGGCTGTGGGTTCAAATCCACACTGCTCCCTGTGACATTTAATCCCCCCATTGCCCCAGGTACATTAGATAGAGTGTGAGCCCACCAGGAAAGACAGGGAAAAATGCTTGTGTACCTGAATAAATTCATGTATACCATTCTGAGCACCCTTGGGAGAATACCATAGAAAATTGAATAAATAAATATTAAATGTAAAATTATTGACTGGAAATCTCCTTAGGAGTATGGGGGTAACTAAGCACAATCTTTGACTTAGCAAGAGCAGTTTTGGATATATCTTAAACATAGGCAGTGAAATATTTTTTTGTTTATGGGGGCCTGCAAGCTATGCCTCAGAGCCACCCAATCTCTACCCCAGACCCTGCCCCAATAATAGTACTAATTGTAATACCATTTTTCCATTCATTTTTTATATATACACACAATATAATCTTATCAACAATACATAATGGTTAACCACAAAATTACACAAAGCACACTGTATGTTTCTCAACATTCATTCCTATCAGACCACCTGGCCTTGGTCACACATGCAGAACACAGATAACCCGTATGGAAATACAGGACCACAAACAAAACCCTATGATGCAAGACTCTGCATGCAGCACAACCCCCAGAGAAATAGAAACAAATGGATTTCTTCCTGAACAGTGCAAAATATAGACAGCAGGTGTAATTTCTCAAAACTGAACAATTCAATCACTAAATTGAAAATAAAATCATTTCCCCTACCTTTGTTGTCTGGTGATTTTGGTTTTCAAACCATCTTTCTCAGTCTCTGGCTGCACTTCCTTCTGTCTGTGCTTTTAACTGTGTATCCAGGGCCACCTTATCCATTTGCTGTTTTTTTCTCCTTTTCTTTCTGCCATACATCCATCTTTAGCATTAACTTAACATTCAACTTTCTTCCATTTTGCTTTCTTCTCAAAATCTACTTTTCCATGCCTTCCCTGCCCATCTATCCATGTGTACCATCTCTTTCCTCTTTCTTATCCCCTACTCCCATCTTTCCATAAAAATCATTTCTTGTTATCTCTTCCCTGCCGCACCCATTGCTGTGCACAATCTCATCTCTCTGTCTCCCCTTCTCCTCCATTCCTATGCTCCATCTCATCCCTCTCCCATGGTCAGACATTTATGTCTTCCCCCTTCCCCCCTCATATGGTCTGGCATCTTTCTCCTCTCCTTCCCATAGCCTAAAATATCTCTCCTCTCCCATGGTCTGGCATCTCTCTCTCCTTCCCTCCCTCTTCCCAAGGTCTAATATCTCTCTCTCCTTTCTGCGGTCTGGCATTTCTCTCTCTCCTTCCCATTCCATTGGTCTGAAAATCTCTCCCTTCTTTGAGTCATGTCTGCTCCCTCCCAGTGTAACATTTCTCCCTCCCTCCTCTCCACCACTATCATGTCCAACCATTCTCCCTCTTTCTTCCTTTCCCCATATAGATCATCTCTCTTTCCCTCTCAGGCCACACACCTATGTCCAAACAATTCTCCGTTCCTTTTCCCTTCCCCACCGGCAGCATTTCTTTCTCTCCATTCCCACTACCCCACTTGTGCAGCATCTCTTTTCCTCCTTGCTTAACCCCCCCAGCCTATGCGTTTGTCCTTCCCAACCGTCTCCCAGTATGTGCATTATATGTCTTTCCCAACCCCCTGAGCATCTGTCCTCCCTGCCTTCCCAACTCCAGCCTCTGGCATATATAACGTTATTTCCTTTCTTCACCCCTAGCAGGACCCTGCCACACAACCTCTTTCTTCAGCTTTCAACTCTTTACTCCCGACTCCCAAACTCTCCCACACACAAAATCATCGTCTTGCCGTCGACCTGCCCTGGGAGTCTTCTTTCAGCAGCAGTCTGCCTTTGCAGAAACAGGAAATTGCTGCTAAAAGAAGACTTCTGGGGCAGGCCAACAGCAAGATGCTGATCTCGTTTATGCTGCCTAAAGATTTTAAAAAACAAACACCAGGGAGAAGGTAGGTGTGTGGGAGAATTTGGGAATCGGGAATCAAGAGTTGAAAGCCAAAGAAAGAGGTCATGTGACAGGGTCCCGCTAGGGGGAAGGGAAGGAAATACTGTATATACTCGAATATAAGTTGATCTGAATATAAGTTGAGACCCCCATTTTCCCGCCAAAAAGGAGGAAAAATGGTTGACTTGAATATAAGTTGGGTAGCTTAATATTCAAGTGCCCTGTCCTGCCAGGCTCTGAATCCAGCCCCTCCCTCCCCTCCCAAGTTCTGCACCCAGTCCCCTCCCTTCCCTCCCAGGCTCTGCACCCAGCCCCCTCCCTGTCAGTCTCTGCACCTAGCCCCTCTCCCTCCCTCCCTTCCCTGTCAGGCTCTGCATACTCCCTCTTCCCCCCTGTCAGACTCTGCACCCTGTCCCCCCTACCTGCACTGTCTTCTCGTGCCTGTCCTCTGCCAATCCCTGATGGTCCAGAGGTGCAGCAGGCATGAGTGAGCTTTCCACGCTCCTACCCCACTGCTAACCCGGTCATCGGTGGCTGCTGCAAGCTCTCCTTTCTTCAGCCGCTGAGTGGCACTGAGCAGGAATGCGCTTTGGCGCTGCTGCTCGGCGCTGAGCGGTTTCCTGACTGGTTGTCGCAAATTCTCACCAGATCTTGCTCCATCTGTCTATTTTCTGTTTCCAAACCTTAAAAAGAGTTTGAAATGATGACAATTTTCAAGTGATTTGAGGCGATTGCAGCGGCAGAGCAGTATTTCAGTGACCAGTCATCAGAGTATTTTTTGAGAAGGGTAACAGAAATTTCAGACATGATGTGCCAAGTGTGTTGAATTTAGGTGTGAATATTTGGAATAACATAAGTTTCATGGCTCCACATCATTCCCTTCTTGGTTGAGCTGAGAACTTTTCAGCACCCCCTCATAAATGAGCTGAGGACAAAGGAGGGGAGCATGAGACAATGTTCCTGAAGAGAATGCAAAGTATATGATGGTTGATAGGGGATAATTAAAGGGGACAGATAATTCAGTGTATGTTCATGTAATGCACAGAAAGCCACCTTACCACGTACCGAAAGACTTTAATATTGATGGATACTTGGGACACTATGCAAGCCTTGGGACCTGCCCTGTCTCTGGTTCAGGAGGCAAAAATTGTCATGTTAGAGTGAGAGGATGTTATGATTCAAACAATTTTGCAGGAACAAGACTCTAAGGTGCAGTCCATTCAAGCAACAGAGATGTTATGCTTAAGGATATGTCAGCTTTAAAATATAAGATTGAAAACTTGGAAAATGTTGTTCAG
Source organism: Geotrypetes seraphini (assembly GCF_902459505.1). NCBI lineage: Eukaryota > Metazoa > Chordata > Amphibia > Gymnophiona > Dermophiidae > Geotrypetes > Geotrypetes seraphini. Next base: position 104,709,017 of record NC_047091.1, read on the forward strand.
AGCTCTAATTTAAGACTGATGAACTTCTGAAATCTTCTTTTGTTATACTGAGAGATATCTTTAAGAACTATCTTACCGAGCATCTAGAAATTTCAGCTAAATTGATTCTACTGGTCAGTGGTTACTAAAACGTATTTGTTATCATCTGTTAAGAAGAAACAAGAGACCTTTCTCAAGATGCTAATATGTATGAAACTTTGTAAGGCATCTCTGCTTTATTAGAATCCTCTGAGATGGATAAAACTGATCTGCTACACTGATTGTATCTTGGGGTTTTCCTGCTGATAGAGAGTGGCTCTCTGTATTTTAAACAACCAAGAGCTCCATTTTTGAATTGTAATATAAGAATATTTCATAAATTGGCTAGGGATACATAAGAGAAGAGGAAACTATTATTTATTCTTAGGCAAAGGGTGCTACAACTAGGTGATCTTTTTTTTAAAATTCCTATGGAAAAGTATTGTAATATTGTATTCTGATAATGTGGGTTGTTTTTTTTTCTAACCAATCCAGTATTTGGCCTTTATTACGAGCAGAAGGTCTGGGTTCCTTATCAGCTTCCACTGGTGAATGATTTTGTGCTGGATTTCTCTTTGATGGTGGACCTTTAGCTATATGGAGTGTATTTGGGCCCGAGTTATGCTTTTTTCCTTTCTTGCTGCACCTTCTGCCTGGAACAGACTGCCTTAGTCAATACATCAAGTTCCGTCTCTAGCAGTATTCAAATCCAAGCTAAAAGTCCACTTTTTCAAGGCTGCTTTCAACTCCCACTCACCACAAGATACCTATGTTCATCCTATCATTCTGCAAGAACTCCCCAATCCCTATCTGTCCCGTGTGTTCCGTCTGTCTGTCCTAATTAGACTGTAATCCCTTCTGAACAGGGACCGTCTATTACATGTTGAATGTACAGCACAGCATATGCCTTTCAGCATGTTAGAAATGATAAATAGTAGTAGATCTTTTTGGAATGTGAGGCTAATCTGTACCCAAGTAACTGCGTAATAATACCATTAAAATTGAATATAAATAAAGTTTAAAAATAATAAAATGGTTATATTTCTTGAAAGCTGTTGGGGTACTGTCTCCAGATATATCTCAAGAGTCAAAGTAAGAAGATGGCAAGATCTAAAATACTGGGGGTGGTAAAGGAGAGTACATTCATAGACTCTGGGCACATTGAGGAGTAGCATGGAGTGCAATGACGGAAAAGAAGTTAAAAGTTTAGGTGCTAAATCATCCTTCAATTTCTTATGATAGCGTCTAAACATCTTCTTTTCCAACAGTACAGCAGTAAATTAAACAAACCACTTTTAAGAAGCGATCCCCTTTCCTGGTGTTTTATTCCACCCCCTTCTTCCCCTAATTAATTTGTTTTAATGATGTCATTATTAACTTTCCTCTCTCTTTACCCTCAACTCATGTTCGTATTTGTAATTTGTCTATTTAATGTTCACATTTTCTCCTCCTACCCCCTTCTAAAATTTATTTTAACATTATTTTTAGCTTTTTAAAACAGTCAGGTGCATGTTGATGGTCGGTATATTAAAATTTAATTAAACTTAAACTTGAACAAAACTGCATTTATAATTTGTCCTGAAAGTAAGAGCTATACATGTTCGACTGCTTGAGGATGCCAATCTACATTCTTAGTTCTTGCCTTTTTCCATACAGTTATCCCTCCCTTTTACAAAGTCACGCTAGGCTTATTTTTATCACCAGCCGCAGCAGTAGTAGTTCTGATGCTTATAGAATTCCTATGAGCGTCGGAGCTAATATCCCCACGGCCAACGATAAAAAATCCAAATGCGGCTTCATAAAAGAAGCCCTTAGTTAAGCCCCCTTTAATCAAGTTGCATTAGGGGTTTTTCTCACCGGCCGCTGTGGTAAAAGCTCCGATGCTCAAAGGAATTCTATGAGCACTGGAGCTTTTACTGCAGTGGCCGGTGAACCAACACTCCCCCCCCCCCGCGCTAACATGGCTTAATAAAAGGGGGCCTTAGTTAGTTAAGTGCCATCAATTCATGTTCGAGTCCTAGTGACTTGACGAATTATAGATCTAAAAAGAGATTGGTTTTGTGCAAGTCCAGTAAGGTCCTCCAATGTCACCCCCGTGGCTGTATTCAACATGTCTAGTTATCTGATTGCAGGTCGCCCTCATCGCCTGGTTTCATTGATGTTCCCAAACATAATATCTTTCTCTTCCGACAGCGTGACCAAAATAAGAAGGTCGTAACTTCATCATTTGGGCTTCAAGTGACATAGCCGGTTTGATCTCTTCCAGAATCAATTTGTTAGTTCATCTGGCAGTCCACGGCACACATAAAATCCTTCTCCAGCACCAAAGCTCAAATGAGTCAATCTTCTTTCTGTCTTGTTTCCATAGTGTTCAGCTTTCGCATCCATAATTGACCATTGAGAAAATGAGTGCTTGGACAACAACAGTATGAAACTCAAAACATAAGCCTGGCACTGTTCCTTCAACTGCATCTTAAGTTTTTGAGGGCTGCTTTTAAAATCCTAATTAGTCTGAATGAGCTGGATTTACGAGGTCATTTTAAAAAAAAAGTGTCAATTATTCATCAAATGCCTTGTGCCCCCCAGTAAAATATTTGCAATTTTAAAATTTGTGTCGAGGATAAAATCACACTGAGGAGATAAACCTCATCCTGGAGTAATGCCACCGTTCTGAAAAATGTTCCTGACTAGTTACTTTGCATTTTAAGCAAGTAGAAAGCAAAGTGGAACTCCCTACAGTTACTGTTGCAGCTTCAGAACAGAAAAGGAAATCAGCCAGTAAATTTATAAGGAACAACTTTTGCAATTCCCCCCTGTGTTTATAGTCAGCTCAGTCAGAAAATAGAATCCCAATCCTGAAATCTACTGGATTAGTTCCTTAGGCTGTAGAGATGCTTTCACTTTACCAGATCTGTGATGGATTATCTGTAAGTCTTGCCATACACTCCAGGGTTTTGCAGACATTAGGTGATTCATCTTATCTTGGGATAAGAGATTAAAGGAACATCCTATACATGTGTCTACCTGTTTAATGAAATTCTCTCCTCCTCCCCCCCCCCCCCCCCACCTTCCAAGTCCCTAGGTATAACATAGGAAGATTTAAACGTGCTTGCTCCAATACAAGCATCTTTGCCTTTCAGAAATATCCTGACATATCTTCTGTTTCGGGGAGATTAGACCCTGCAGTGTTTGTCAAATAACTGTATAAACTCAGCAGGGAAAGAATGGAATTTATTTACGAGGTTCAAGCTAGCGCAAGGGTTGTCAACCCAGTGCTTGGGACACATCTGCCAATCAGGATTTCAGGATATTCACAATAAATATGCATGAGATGGATTTAAATACAATGGAGGTAGCATGTGTAGATCTCTCTCATGCATATTCATTGAGGGTATCTTGAAAACCTGACTGACTATGTGTACACGAGGACTGAGTTGAGAACTCCTGCGCTAGCACATACTTACAGAGCCCACTACTAAAAACTGGAGTATTTCCATACCCTCTATTTGGATACGCAGAAGTGATAAAGAAAACATAGAGAGCAGGTATGGTATAGTCTCGCTATTTGTGGCAGCATGGTTTCTGAAAATCTTCGCAAACCACACATTTGCATATAATGAAACAATGCATCTATGAGAAAATAGATATTAGGATCCTCAAAACCATGGAAAGTGAATAATGGATCCTATAGTAAAAACAAGGTTAGGTTCCTTCATTGGACAGCACATGACAAAAACCTTATAGAACATTCAGAATGTTGCAAACTTTTTTTTTTAAAAAAATGAGATATTGCTTATAGAAGTACAGTAATATTTTATAGAAAAAATGCATACAACACTGCTGGAAAATAAATACTGTACAGTATTGCACAATGACAGTAAGCAATAAGGCCTGGATTCTGTATAGGACGCCCGACACAGGCGTCCTATACAGAACCGGGCCTACATCAGCCCAAACTAAACTCGATTCTTTAACCGACATCCATGTTACAGATGCCGATTACAGAACCAGGTTACTTTAGACGCGGCCGCTATACTTAATCGCGGCAAGGGATCTCCCTTCCACAATTAGTATAGCGGCCGACAGTCTCCCCCTCTCCCTAAATGAACGAGGAAGGAGGGATGTCCAATCCCTCCTGCAGAAAGACCCCCCACCCACCCCGACAATCGCTGGCAGGAGGGTGCCCAACTCCTCCTGCTGGACTCCCCCAATGAACCCCCGTCCCTGAACTCCCCCCCAACAAAATGCCAAAACCCCCCTCTCTAGAACCCCCCCAACAAACCCCCCACCCCATCCCCGGACTCCCCCCGGGCTCACCTAGCAAGTTGGCCGGCCAACCCGTCTCTGTCCAAATGAGAGCCCGGCCCACCCCTCCCCTGCTCAACTCACTGGAGCCTACGGCCTGATTGGCCAATAGGAGGAGCCTTAGGCACCAGGGCCAATCAGGCCCTAGGCTCCTGTGGATTGGGCAGAGTGGCGAGCCCACCTCATTTGGATGGAGGCGGGCTTGCTGGCCAGTGCGAAAACCCATCTGTCTGGCCAACTTGTTAGGTGAGCCGGGGGGGGGGGGGTATCCAGGGAGGGGGGGTTCTGGGGATGGGAGTGGAGCTTTCATTGGGGGGGTCCGGCAGGAGGGATTGGGCACCCTCCAGCCATGATAGTTGGGGGTAGGTGGAGAGGGGGCCTTCCGGCAGGAGGGGTTGGGCACCCTCCTGCCATGATAATCGGGGGTGGGTGGAGAGGGGGCCTTCCGGCAGGAGGGGTTGGGCACTCTCCTGCCGCGATAGTCAGGGGTGGATGGGGTGGAGGGCCTACCGGCCGGAAGGATCAGGCATCCTCCTGCTGGGGATCATCGGGGGCAGGTGGGGGGGTCATTCGGCAGGTGAGATTGGCCATCCCTCCTGCCTCGTTCATTTAGTGCAGGGGTAGGTAACTCCGGTCCTCGAGAGCCGTATTCCAGTCGGGTTTTCAGGATTTCCGCAATGAATATGCATGAGATCTATTTGCATGCACTGCTTTCAATGCATATTCATTGGGGAAATCCTGAAAACTCGACTGGAATACGGCTCTCGAGGACCGGAGTTCCCTATCCCTGATTTAGTGGGAGGGTGGAGACTGGCGGCTGCAGCCGCTATACCAGGGATCTCAAAGTGCCTTCTTGAGAGCCGCAATCCAGTCGGGTTTTCAGGATTTCCCCAATGAATATGCAATGAAAGCAGTGCATGCACATAGATCTCATGCATATTCATTGGTGAAATCCTGAAAACCCGACTGGATTGCGGCCCTCAAGGAGGGACTTTGAGACCCCTGCGCTATACTAATCGCTCTTGGAGACGCCTTCAACATAGGCGGCCTGCCTGGGGAGCATTTTTTTTTTAAAATGCGCATCCTGATTGGCTGATTAGACTGCTGTAGGACGCCTACAGCTGCCTACAATCGGGACTCAGTTTACAGAATCTGGGCCTTAGTATGCTCAGTAACCAATATTACCAACGTACCATGGTTTTCTCACTATTAGGACAAAACAGTGCAGAACTAGAATGCTACAGTGCATACTGGGAAACAGACATATACAGTGTATAAAGGCATGGAAGCATTATGAAAATATTACTTGGAAAAAACCCAGCTTTACACAACAAGGTATATACTGTACTGTATCATGCAATATCAACTTCTGTGAGATCAACCACTGGAGAGGGACAGACTTGCAGCTCTAGAATGACATTAGAAGATGAAGACATTGATGCTGGTAGGCCGTATTTAGCCTAAACAACCTCTGGTGCATGACTTGAGGCTGGTAGGTCAACTTTTGACACAGCCTCTGGAGATGGACAGGCATGCAGCTCCAGAATGGCAGTACCTATAAAAGATGAAGACGTCAACATTGATAGTCGACTTCAGCCTGATCAACCTCTCTAGTGCATGAGTCAAAGCTGACAAGTTGACTTCTGCACATCAGCCTCTGGCACGTGACCCTCATGACTAACTGAAAAAAATGTGTCAGCCTTGTTTGCTTGGCTTTCTTCTTAAGTTCTTAAGTGTCTCAGCATAAAGGGCAAACACAGAGCTTGCCAGATGATTGAATTTTAGACTGCGCTCCAGAATGGGATCACATTTTTCCATGTCACTGAACATTTTTTCCAACGTAGATGCCCATTCAACGATTTTTCAGACATGAGAGGCATCACTGTCACTGATACCTTGTTGTGCATCTCGTCCAGGTCTTCATTGCTGGACTCTATGGAACTTTCTTCCAAAATTTCTTCAACATCTTCATGTATCATGTCCTTGAAGCCATCTCCACTGATTTTTCAAGCAAAGGGTATGATGGATTCCATATTTCTTTGTGTGTTTTCTGCTACACCTTCAAAGCCCTCAAAGTTTGTTACAGTCTGGCCAAGTTTTCTTCCAACATTGTTCAAATTGTGTAATGCCATCTCAGGCAATAGGGCCCACAGTAGGGGGGACACTGACTTAGTGGGGGTACCAGCACCTCTCTTCCTCTCTGACACCCTGCTATGCACACAACTTCCCTTCCCTCCCCTCCCTTGTACTTACTTAGGGCCAGATGCACAAAGCTCTGACACCATGGTGGGAGCGATTTTTCTTTTGCCAGCGATACTCAGCACAATAGCGTGCAAATTATATTCATGCAATTCTTGTGAAGAATCGTGGGTAAAAGGGGGGGAGGATCTGTGCCTGGCTCTTGCTCCTCCTCCTGCCTGCCCTGTCAAAAAAAGCAGTCCCTGTTCTCCCTGCCCACCAGTACAGCTGATTTGGGCATGGGAATCCTCCATCATCTGAGTTGGCAGGACTCCCCAAAGCCGTGGAAGCTTCGGGAAAGTCCTGCTGGCTCAGCTGATCGAGGATTCACTTTCTCTGATCAGCTCATCTGGCAGGAAGGGGCTGCTTTTTAATTTTTTTAATGGGCGCAGCTATTAAAAAATTAAGAAAAGTCATTTGAGCCCAAAACTGGGACTGCCTGACACCCCACATCCGTACTAAGCCCCCTGAAACACCAGACACCAAGCTCCCACCCTTTGATCCCTCCGACCCCTCCCACAACTCCAAAACAAAATCCTGGTGGTCTAATGGGCTGGGGGAGGGTTGAATCAGAGACCCCCCAAGCTCAAGAACCCTCCATCCCCAACACTGCCCCCTGTACCTTTTGTTGAAAATCAGGCAGGAAGGATGCCCACTCCCTCCTGCCTTGAAGGGTAGTCTCTTCAAAATGGCGGCTCTTCCCCCTTCTGGTGCATCCTGGGATGCACTGGGAGGGGCCTAAGGCTCTGGATTGGTTAAGGCACCTAAGATTCTTCCCCTGGGGAGGGATCTTATGCACCTGAGCAAATCAGGGCCTTAGGCCCCCTCCCAGTGTATGCCGGTGATGCACTGGGAGAAGCCTAAAGCCACGATTGGCTGAGGCACCTGAGCCATCGGGACCTTATGCACCTCCCAGTGCATCCCAGGATGCACCGGGAGGGGAAGGACCACAATTTTGAAGGGGTGGCTCTTCAAGGCAGAAGGGAATGGGTATCCTTCCTGCCTGATTTTCAACAAAAGGAACAGAGAGCAGTGTCGGGGGTAGAGGGTCCTTGATCTGGGGGGTCTAATCCAAACCCCCAGCCCACAGACCAACAGGATTTTATTTTGGGGTGGTGGGAGTGGTCAGGGAGATCAGAATGGGGGGCTTGGTATCAGGAGGGGTGTCAGGGGGATCCCAGTTTTTGGCCCCCCTGCCCCAGGTGCAAGCCATGAGGGGGGTGCTCCTGGCCTTGGAGTCATGGCCCGACCCCACGGCTTTCGCCTCCCTTTACCCAATTCCTGTACAAAGCAACCTGCAGAAAGGATCGCGGGTACTTCAGCGATCCTTGCAGGTTGCCATAGGCCTCCTGAGTTGTCCCTCTGCCGCGGTCCTGCCCCTCCTCTGATGTCAGAAGAGGGGCGGGACTTCAGCAGAGGGACAACTCAGGAGGCCTATGGTAACCTGCAAGGATCGCTGAAATACCCGCGATCCTTTCTGTAGGTTGCTTTCTGCAGGAATCAGGTAAAGGGAAGAACGGGAGGCCAGAGGGGAACACATAGGCCTTTCCGGGGGGGGAGGGGGGAGGTACAAGCCTTCAGGAGGGGTGCAGGCCTTCAGGGTTTCAGGGCAGGACAGGCCTTCGGGGGGGGACAGAACTTCAGGGGAGACAGGCCTTCAGTGGGGGTGCAGACCTTCAGGGGGTGCAGGCCTTCAGGGGTTCATGGGGGGACAGGTCTTCAGGGGGGACAGACCTTCGGGGGGAGGTGCATTTCTTCAGGGGGATAGGTCTTCAGGTGGGGGTGCAGGCTTTCGGGTTCAGTGGGAGACAGGCCTTCAGGGGGGATAGACCTTCAGGGGGAGGTGCAGTCCTTCGGGGGGACATGCTTTCAGGTGAGGATGCAGGCCTTCGGGGGGGTGCAGGCCTTCAGGGGGGGACAGACCTTTGGGGGGGAGTACAGGCCTTCAGGGGATGCAGGCCTTCAGGGGTGGGATGTAGGTCTTCAGGGCGGGTGCAGGCTTTAGGGGGGACAGACCTTCAGGGGGTGCAGGTTTCAGTGAGGTGCAGGCCTTCAAGGGGAATACAGGCCTTTGAGGGGGTGTAGGCCTTCAGGGGGGGTGCAGGCCTTCAGGGGGGACAGGCCTTTGGGGGGGAGGTGCAGTCCTTCGGGGGGTGGACAGACCTCAAGAGGAGGGGGTCCTGGTGTAGAAGTACACGGAGGGAGAGAAAGAAGGGGGGGGGTTCAAAGATACATGCATATGCCGAACTTTGGGGGGAATAAATAATGGGTCTAAAAACAGAGGAGTGGGAGAAAGATGGTGGATAATGGGATTTAGGGAGGGAAGGAACAGAAATGGAGAGAAGTTGGACACAAGGGATGGTGTGGAGGGGGTATAGAGATACTGGATAGAAGGATAGTTGGGAAGAGAAAGGGAGAGATGGTGGACCCTGGGGTGGTGGGGAAATAGGGAGAGATGCTGGATGAAAAGGTAGTTGAGAAAAGGTGAATCTGTGGATGGAGACAAAAAAAAGGAAAGATGCCAGATCTCCGGGTTGGGGGGGGAAGGGAAACGGAAGGGGAGAACAGAGATGGCAGATTGATGGTTAGCACAGAGAAAGAAGAAAGAAGGAGACCATGGCAAGCAAGACAACCAGAGCCTGGGACCAACAAGATTTGAATATTGACCAGACAACAAAAGGTAGAAAAAATTATTTTATTTTCTGTTTTATGATTACAATATGTCAGATTTGAAAAGTGTATCCTGCTAGAGCTGGTGTTAGACCGCAAACGTGAGCTAGGATTTAACAGAGAGAGGAAAAAAAAGTCCTTTTTGTTTCTTTATTTTGTTTACACCACTGGTTCCCAACCTTGTCCTGAAGGACCACCAGGCCAATCGGGTTTTCAGGCTAGCCCTAATGAATATGCATGAGAGAGATTTGCATATAATGGAAGTGGGAGGCATGCAAATCTGCTCCATGCATATTCATTAGGGCTAGCCTGAAAACCTGATTGGCCTGGTGGTCCTCCAGGACAGGGTTGGGAACCACTGGTTTACACCACAGCGCCAGTGTGGTTAGGAGAAGCCAAAGGGGGTGATAAAGCTATAAGATAAACCCACCAGGATGTTTGAAAAAAACACCCAATTGGGCAGGAAAATTGAATCAAATTGAAAAACCAATTCAATAGGCTGAATCGAATTGAAATTTTTTTTTTTTTTTTTTTGCAAAACAGTTTATTAAATGAGAAAGGCCATACCAATATAACAGGTAAGATAGCATTTTCAGTTGACTAGATACAGAAACAGAAATAACAACAACAAACCACTCATACGGGAGACCGTAAGAGTCCGGGGTGGGTTCTTATACCCAGACTCGGCCAAGCCCCACCCAGGAAGAGAAGCCTCCCCACCCCTCCCCCCCTGCAACCCCCCATCTCAGTTCCCCTCCTAACCCACTGGCAACACGGGTACCACTAGCTTCCGCAACCGGTTGAGAACTTGGCTTTTAATCAGAAGGGAAAGAGTATTCAAATAAGGTGTTCAAATGGACAAAAAAAGCTTACTAGGATGACGAGGAAACCGAGCTGACAAGGCTTCCCAGACCATTAGCAGATGGAATTTATTGCGCCAATACCAAATGGTGGATGGGGAGTCCTGGAGCCAGTGATTTAAAAACATTTCTTACCCACTTAGCCCTTGCGAAAAAGTAAAGAATCCCCAGCAGAAAGCCAACCCAAAAAACCCGTAGCCAAAAAGAGGATCCCCTCCACCTGAGAGGGAAGGGCATAGCCCACCAGGGTCTGCAAATAACAACGAACCTCCAGCCAAAAGTCAGCAATGACCGCACAGGACCAAAGACCATGTGCCAGAGAATTGTCAACCCGGTGGCATTTCAAACATGTAGAGGTAGAGGCACACCCGAAGTGAAAGGCCTGCTTCTGAGAAACATAACCCCAATGAAGGACCCAAAACTGGCATTCCTGGAGCTCAGCGCTCTACACCACCCTGGGTATCTGCTGCACCAATGGAGACAATGATGCAACCTGAGGACGGCAACCCAAGTCCTGAGTCCACAGAGACAGAAGGTGGTTGTAGTCCCTCCGCGGCTGCAGAGTCACCAGCCGGTGATGGTATTGAGACACCGAGAGCCAGTCCCAATTGTCGTAAAAAAAAAAAATAATTCCCGCAAGGTAACTAGAAAAGCGCGCTGGAGGGAGTCCCGGGGAAGAGTAGCAACATAATGAGCAAGCTGCCTATATGTAAAATGATCCAAGCCACTCAGGGACCAGGACGCCTGAAGAGCCGGGAAAGGAGAAAGACTCCCATCCTCCTGAAGGAAATGCCCCAGATTGCAAAGCCCCTTCAGTGCCCATCGTTTAAAAATCACATTGTCCTGGCCCGGACAAAAGGCCGCATTGCCCACCATGGGAAGGAGAACTGAGTTAGAATATGAATGGTCCCAAAACTGTGATACACACCGCCAAGCACTGTGCAGCAGTCGATCCAGACAGCTATGAGCCCCAGGACCCAACTGTGGTTTCCCATTCCAAAGCAATAGATAAGGCAAAGCCCAGGGAAAAAAATAATCAGCCTCCAAGGCGACATCTGTGTAGTGAGAACCAGCAAATAGCCAGTCCCGTACGTGGCGGAGCAAAAAGGCCAAATTATAAAGATGAACCGAGGGAAGCCCCAAGCCACCCATGGACCAGGAGCCATAAAGAAAAGTGCTGTTCAGCTTACCTTTCCTATCCCCCCAACAGAAGGAGAGAACCAAGCACTGAAGACTAACCAGGTCTTTCTTCAAAAGAAACAAGGGAAGCGTTTGTAACAGATATAACCACTTAGGAAAAATAACCATGCAAAATAGGTGAATACAATTTTTTTTCCTGAATTGGGCAGCACTAGTTTGTGCTACTGTCTTAGACTTTAGACTTTAGGACCTGGGATTGGGGAGAGATGGCATCCTCAGTACTTTATAATGCAAGTGAAACGAGGATTTGGGCAGACTTTTGAAGGGTCTGCAGAAGAAAAATATTGTATAGGCTGGGGGAAATGGAAACTTTTCTTCCTTCTGTTTTTGTGAATGGCAAGGCTGAGGATGTTAGAGAGTTCAGTTAAAATATGTGCTTTATAAGAAAATATAATAATGTGTTTTATAAAGTTTATAAGCATTGCTGGCCTACCTGGTGAGAGGTTCCTAGTGGTGCTGGTGGTGGCAGCGTGTCAATGTGTTGAGAGTAAGAGGTGGTCTGGGAAATTCTGCTGAGAAAACTCCGGGCCCATTTCCACTCCCCAGTTAGTCCACTCCACTCAACTGGTTCACACACTGAGTGGGTCTTTGCCTGGGTTGTGCCTGGGTAGTTGTTTTGGGATCTCTTCCAGTGGTTTGTCAGTATCTCCTTGTGGTCCAAGGAAGGAAACTTTGTTAACCTTAGCATTGACCTTCAGAATATGTTTGTAACAGCGCTGCTTGTGTGGCATTAGGCTATGTAGTGATCGAAAGAAAAAAAACAGACCTTTGCACATTTTTGCACTATATGGTGGGTGTATGAGGAGATTCACATTTCCTGCACAGCTAAGTCCGTGTAAAGTTACCTTGTGCTGTATTTGACATCTAGCAAGGTCTCGGTTTGGAAGGAAAGATCTAAGCTTAAAAATGAAGTGGCCAGAAGTTATGGTAAAAGCAGATAGCGTAGCTGGTTTTAAGAAAGGTTTGGACAAATTCCTGGAAGAAAAGTTCATAGTCGGTTGTTAAGACATGGGGGAAGCATCTGCTTGCCCTGGATCGGTAGCATGGAATGTTGCTACTCTTTAGGTTTTGACCAGGTACTAGTAACCTGGATTGGCTACCATGAGAATGGGCTACTGGGCATGATGGACCTCTTAAAGCATACATATGTCTGTCCCAATACACTTTATGATAACCATGCACCATTTTAGTAGCCTTCCTCTGAACCAACTCCATCCTTTTTATATCTTTTTGAAGATTTAGTCTCCAGAATTGTACACAATATTCTAAATGAGGTCTCATCAGAGTCTTATACAGGGGCATCAATACCTCATTTTTCCTACTGGCCATTCCTCTCCCAGTGTAGACACATTTACTGTACCTTAACCTGGCACCTAATGTTAGGTGCCATGTAACATAACTTATAGAGGGGAATTTTTGATATGACGTTTAAATGTGCAATTAGACATCACCCAGAAGATGTCCAAAATCTAACACTGATAATAAAAAATACACCTACAATGTATAGAGCATTATGAAAATCACAGAGATAAATGTCTGGGAAATTGACATCTACAGATGGCATCACTATTCACCAATAATCATCACCACATGTATCAAACCCCCCCCCCCAAAAAAAAAAATCTGCTGTATTACTGGGTATGGAGAATGTCAGCGATGACATTCATATGGAAACGATATTCCTGCAATATGCTGAATGAGTTACAGGGAAGAGAAATAGTGGAAGTAGAGGAGAGATAGAGGCAGATAGCAAAGAAAGAGAGAGGAAAGAGTGTGACCAATGGCATACCAAGGGGAGGGGCAAGGGGCAGTCTGCCCCAGGTGCAGCCCATAACGGGGTGCTCCAATGACTCCTCCGAGGGCTGACATCTAGAACATCTTCCAGGCAGCAGCATTATTCACAATTCGCAGCTCATGCTGGCATCGGGCCTTCCTCTCTGCGGGTCCTTCCTACTTCCTGTTTCCACAAAGGTAGGACCTGACAGAGAGGAAGGCCTGACACTGACAAAAGCAGCAAATTGTGAATGTTGCGCTGCTGATTGGAGAATGACAGAGAGGAAAGGAGGGGAAGGGGAGAGAAATGCTGAACCCAATTGGGGAAGGGAGGGAAAAGGAAGACCAAGGATGGGAAGGAGATGAAAGAGAGATGCCAGACCATGAGGAAGGAAAGTAGTGAGGGGAAGGAAGGAAGGAAAGGAGATGCCAGGCCATGGAGGAGGAGGAAGAGATGAAGAACAAAAGGAAAAACTGCAGTAATGGTGTACAAGACGCCAAGTCTTTAATGAACAAACATAAATATAATCATGGATTTAATCATAAAATAGTTTGTATCCACAAAGGTTGGTGAACCGCGACCTGACATGGTCCGTGTTTTGAAGAAACACTCCTTCCTCAGGGGTCCAAAAGAATATAATATACAGGGAAACTTTATGGATAACAACTGGAAATAATGGTGTGGTGAACAACTTAGCAAGCTGTGTGAGCTCCTACGTGGTGCAGGAAGAGATGTCAGGGCATGATGGAGAGAAAGGAAGGAGACATAAATGCCAGACCAGGGAGAAAGGAGGGAGGAAAATGAGAGAGAGGAGATACCAGAGCATGGAGGAGGAGGGAGAGATGGAAGGGAAGGAGAGATACAAGGGCATGGTGGGAAGGAAGGGAAGGAGACAGAGATGCCAGAGCATGAAGGAAAGGAGGGAAATGAAAGAAAGGAGATACCAGAACATAAAGGGGGGAGGAAGAGATGGAAGGGAAGAAAAGAAAAGATTCAAGGGCATGGGAGGAGGGAAGGGAGGAGACCACTGGAAGGAAGGGAGAGAGGGAAAAGGAAGGAAAGGAAGTGAGGGAAAAGAAAGAAAGGAGATGCTAGAGCATGGAAAGGGAGGGAGAGGGAGAGATGGAAAGAGAAGAGAGGAGAGAAATCCCAGTGCATGGGGGAAGTGAAGCAGAGGCTAGACCATGGAATGAGTTGGGGTGGGAAGGAAGGAGGGAAACAAGAAGAGAGAGAAGCCAGAGCTTAGGGAAGAGGGTAGAGACAGAGGGCTCCTTTTATCAAGCTGCGCTGGCTGTTTAACATGCGTAATACCGCACACTAAACCGCTGGCTGCGCTAGCCGCTACCGCCTCCCTTGAGCAGGCGGTAGTTTTTAAGCCAGCGCAGGGGTTAACATGTGATGAAACGTTGCATGCGTTAACCCCGCTAGCGCAGCTTCATAAAAGGAGCCCAGAAAGAAAAAAAATGGAAGGCACAGAGAAAAAGGGAAAATGCTAGATGGAATGGAGAGTGAAGAGACAATGAGGAAAGCAGAAACCAGAGATGACAAAAGGTAGAAAAAAAGGGATTTCTTTGTTGTTTTAGAATAAAGTAGTATTGTAGCTGTATTGATAAACATCTATAAATAGAAAATGGAAATAAGGTAATCTTTTTATTGGAATAATTTTAATACATTTTTTACCAACTTTTGGAGACCAAAATCCCCTTCCTCAGGCAGTAGGAGAGAGGAAATGGGGATCTCCCTGCCGGTTCAGTTGATTGCAGCAGGGGAATCCCTGATCAGCTGAGCTAGAAGGCTCCCCGAAGCCATAGTTTTGGGGAGTCTTGCTGGCTCAGCTGATCGGGGATCTCCCTGCCACGATCAGCTGATGGCAAGCCCTGGACTATTTAGATTTTTAATTTTTACATTTCTGACAGGGTAGAACATTTGGTAGGAAGATTGTTGGGATCCCCCGCAAAGATAGAAACATAGAAACATAGAAACATAGAAGATGACGGCAGAAAAGGGCTACAGCCCATCAACTCTGCCCACTCTGCTTACCCACCCCCTGTCTATGCCCTAATGACCCAATTTTCTTATCTTGACCCTCGTAGGGATCCCACATGGGTATCCCATTTATTCTTAAAGTCTGGCACGCTGTCTGCCTCGATCACCTGCACTGGAAGCGTGTTCCAATGATCAACCACTCTCTCTGTGAAGAAATACTTCATGGTGTCGCCATGAAATTTTCCGCCCCTGAGTTTGAGCGGGTGCCCTCTTGTGGCCAAGGGTCCCTTGAGAAAGAAAATATCATCTTCCACTTCGACATGTCCCGTGAGGTACTTAAATGTTTCGATCATGTCTCCCCTCTCCCTACGTTCCTCAAGAGTGTAGAGCTGCAATTTGTTCAGTCTCTCTTCGTACGAGAGACCCTTGAGCCCCGAGATCATCCTGATGGCCGTCCGTTGAACCGATTCAATTCTGCGCACATCTTTACTGTAATGTGGCTTCCAGAATTACACACAGTACTCCAGATGAGGTCTCACCATGGCCCTGTACAACGGCATTATGACTTCAGGCTTTCGGCTGACGAAACTTCTATTGATACAACCCAATATCTGCCTTGCCTTAGATGAAGCCTTCTCCACTTGATTGGCAGTTTTCATGTCTGCACTGATGATTACTCCTAAATCTCGTTCTGCTGAAGTCCTAGTTAAAGTTTCTCCGTTCAAGAAGTACGTCCTGCATGGATTTCCACTTCCGAGGTGCATGACCTTACATTTCTTAGCATTGAAGCCTAGCTGCCAGGTTGAGGACCAACTTTCCAATGTAAGCAGGTCCTGCGCCATATAATTCTGTAAACTGCATTCACTTACTATATTACATAGTTTGGCGTCATCGGCGAATAGTGTTATTTTACCTTGAAGCCCTTGAGTCAGATCCCCTATGAATATGTTGAAAAGGAGTGGACCCAGGACCGAGCCCTGCGGCACTCCACTGGTCACTTCCGATGTTTTAGAGAGGGTACCATTAACCACCACCCTCTGAAGTCTGCTACTCAGCCAATCATTGACCCATGCAGTTAGTGTCTCTCCTAACCCCATCGATTCCATCTTGCTTAGCAGCCTGCGGTGTGGGACACTGTCAAAAGCTTTACTGAAGTCCAGGTACACGACGTCCAAAGACTCTCCCAAGTCCAACTTTCTTGTTACCCAGTCAAAGAAGCTGATGAGATTGGATTGGCAGGACCTACCCTTGGTGAATCCATGCTGACTGGGATCCCAAAGATTCCCTTCATTCAAGATCGTGTCCAATTTGCTTTTAATTAGTGTTTCCATGAGTTTGCACACTATTGATGTGAGACTCACCGGTCTATAATTCGCAGCCTCTGCCCTGCAACCCTTTTTATGCAGAGGAACGACATTAGCTAATTTCCAGTCCAGGGGAACTTTCCCCTTACTTAGGGAGAGATTGAATAGCTCAGCCAACGGTTTCGCCAGGACATCGCTCAATTCTCTGAGCACTCTTGGGTGCAAATTGTCTGGTCCCATGGCTTTGTTCACCTTGAGTCTTGCCAGTTCACTGTAAACTTCACCTGGTGTGAACTCAAAATTCTGAAACGGGTCTTCTGTGCTTTGTGTTGCCTTCAACTGCGGACCGTGTCCCGGTGCCTCACAGGTGAAGACTGAGCAGAAGTATTCATTCAGTAGTTCGGCTTTATCGGAATCTGCTTCCACATAACTTCCGTCCGGTCTTCTAAGGCGTACTATCCCGCCTGTGTTCCTTTTTCTGTCACTAATATACCTGAAGAAGGATTTGTCCCCCTTTTTAATGTTTTTTGCCAGAATTTCTTCCACTCGAAGTTTTGCCTCCCTAACTGCCATTTTGACCGCTGTAGACCTGGTCCTATATTCTACTTTTGCCTCTCTTTTCTCCGTGCGCTTGTAGGAGAGAAATGCTTTTTTCTTCACCTTAATGAGGTGCGAGATCTCCGCGGTGAACCATTGGGGTTTATTTTTTCTTTGTCGTTTATTTACTGATTTTATGAAGCGGCTAGTTGCTTCATGTATGGTTGATTTCAGTGTTAACCACTTAGCTTCTACATCATCGGTCTCCGCTTGGTCCTGCAGCGTCTGATGGACGAAATCTCCCATGCGTGCGAAGTCTGTGCCCCGGAAATTGAGTACCTTTGTTTTCGTGTTTGATCTAGGGAAGCCTTTCCTAAGGTTGAACCATACTATGTTGTGGTCGCTGGAGGCTAGCGTATCTCCTACTGAGACCTCTGAGACGCTTTCACCGTTGGTGAGTACCAGGTCGAGGATCGCCTGGGCCCTAGTGGGCTCCGTTACCATTTGTTTGAGACGTGCTCCTTTTATGGAGGTTAAGAGCCTCCTGCTACCGCTGGTTGTCGCTGAAAATGAGTTCCAGTCTGCATCAGGCATATTGAAGTCCCCTAGCAATACAGCTTCTCCTCGTAGAGTGATATTCTCTATGTCTTCAATTAATTCTGCATCCATGTCTTCCAGTTGTCTTGGGGGTCTGTATACCACACCTAGATACAGGCATTTTTTTCTGCCTCTTGCCAGGTTTACCCAGAGGGACTCCCCGGTGTACTTGACATCTGTGATCCTGGTGGTTTTGATGTCCTCTTTAATGTATAGAGCTACCCCCCCTTCTAACCTGCCCTCTCTGTCCTGACGAAGTAGATTGTAGCCCGGTATAGCCATATCCCACCCATGTGACTCCGTGAACCAAGTTTCAGATATTGCCACCACATCTAGGTCGGCATTCCTTATTTCAGCCTCCAATTCTAGAATTTTGTTACCTAAACTGTGTGCATTGACATACATGGCCCTCCATATCTTGTGTTTGCTAAGTCCCTGTGAGGCGTATCCTACCCGAGTCAGTGTGACTCCCAAAGAACTGTTTGCAATGTGGGTACTTACCTTGGACATGGAAGCGGAGTTTCGACTCACCTCATCAGGATAATCAAGATAGGCACTGTAAGTACTCCAGGGAGGCAAGATTCTATAACAGGTGCCGTTGTGTGATTGACATGTGATCAACGGCTGCTTTTAAGGCGGCTGCCAACATGGGCATCAGTTAGAGAATCTGGGCATATGTGGTGCTTTAGCCACGTGCCTTGCTTTTAGCACCCTTCCCTTGACCTTCCATCTTATTATTTCTTTCCTATTGCAAAGTGTAATTCTTTTCCATCTGATATTAATTTGTATATAAACCACTTCAGTTCCTCACCCTCGAATGCTTACATTCTGCTACCAATTTTTCTTATCACCTCCACTGGAATTCTGTTCCAGGCGTCCAGCATCCTTCCAGTCGACAAAGTATTTTCTCATGATATTTCAAGGCTCCCGTTCTTCAGCTTCATGTGATGACCCTTCATCCTTCAATTTTTCATTCAATGGAGAAATGTTACTTTCTGGAACTTTATTAAAGCTTGCTAGAAAAAAAAATATTATTTTTTTAACTTGAAAGAGGTTTATTGAAGTTCACCATTTAGCAGACACAATGTGAAAGAGGAATGCCAATGAACATGCCCCTTAATGAAGTCAACTGTTTCTATGGTAACCAGCCAACAATAAAACAGGGCTCGTGCTAACATGCATTGCACAGCTCCATTCTTTCTTTATATTGTTTTCATTTCTTTTTAAATTGGGGGGGGGGGAGGTGAGTAATCAGAGGAACTAAAGAAAAGGAAGCAAAAGAAAACATGAAATGTAGCAAGATATTGAAAGAAAAAAAAAAGAAAGGATGTGTGGAGCCACAGTTTAGAAAGGATGTTCAAATCAGAAAAGAGATGTCCAGGGAAGGAAGTCTCAAGTCTGCTAGTATTTTCAAAAAGGAATGGATTTTTATTTGCTGGTTTTCTGCGGCATGAAAATTCATATTAAAAACCGCACAAGAGGTTTTTAGAGCCAGCCAGCACCCTGAATGCTCTGTGTTGCTCCGACGGTGATAGAATTCCTATGACTGTCGCAGGAGCATTCAGTGTGCCGTCTGGAGCTAAAAACTTATGTGCGGTTTTATTAAAGCGGGGGAGGGTAAATGTCTAAAATATCAATGGCTCAACAATGGAAGCATTCCCCCCGATATTCAGAGGGACTTAGCTGGGAATGGCTCCCAGCCGGCTAAGACCCATTTGGCTGGCTATTCCCCGATATTCAGTGGGAGAGAGCTGGCTATCTCCTGCTGAATATCAGACTCGCTAGCCAGCCTGGTGACTGATTATGTTGTGCGGCATGGCCAGTCACCGCCGATTTTCACTGGCTGGCTAAGGCAAGTCTATCTTCGGCTGTTAGCCTTAGCTGTCCGGCTGATAAAAATCAGCTTGGCTGGCTAAGCCGCCAACCTTTGCCCTGGATATTCGATGCTGGTGACCCTGGCATCTGGGATCGCTGCCTTCTCCAGTTCAATATCAGGGCTATAAATTTTACATTGTGGAACAGTAACATAAATGTTTTTGCACCTAAAAATAATCATTTATCTTAGCCATTTACAAACATAGAATCTTTATTAAAAACTGGGCAGGAAAGGCTTCCAGCCACCAAAATTCCACAGCACTTAGCCAGGTAACCACTGAATACAGGCTCTCAATGCCCTTTCAAACACTGGGCAGTGGAAGGATGGTCTAGGAAGGAGCTGACATTTATGCAGGCATGGCCTTATTCAGTATTGGTGCCATAAAGCTACGTGGCCAGACAGGGCTACACAAAAGGCACTTAACTATGCGAATGCTAGCACTGAATGTCAATTGGCATTTCCATAAATTTGGGTTATGTGCTGGGACACCAATCCAATCCCCGCTGATCTTCCCATTTGCCTCAATCCAATCTCCCAAACCCCCATTTTAATCCTCCCTCTAACTCAGCACCTCTTGTTCTGATCCTCCCCCTCCCCAGCTCACCCTCTCTTGATCTGATCCCTCTAACTCATCTCCCCCATTCTGACCCCCATAACATGGGTCCCCCCAATCCAGTCTCCCCAAACTCAACATGCCCTTATATTCCTCCCACCCACCCCAAGTCCCTGAGAACTCCTGGGACATACCCAGGGGCTAACCCTGATGGTCTAGCAGGAGAGGCAGGAGTGGTTCCCTTCCATTCATAGCCTGTATGGCTCAAGGTGCAAAATGGCTGACTCCTGGTTATAGTCACCTGGCATTACTTCTAGAGGGTCAACCTTCCATATAAGGGCACACTTAACTGTAAAATCTTACTGTTCAGCAGTCATCACTTAATAGATCAATATTTATTTTTCCTCACACTGTCCTCAAAAAGCCCAGTATCCCTTGCAATTTGGCTTTCATGCGGGGAGAAGAGCCAGGGAGAGGGGAACCTACAGTAGATGTTCATTCCCTTTCTGAAATGAGAAACTTAATTTTAAGGTCCATCCTTGTCCTCCTCAAACATACTCACACCACACCCCCTTAGTATTTGCATATTCCTCAGTTTTTTGAGACTGCACACCTCAGTTTTCTAAAATCAGAACTTAGATATTTATGCAAGATAAACATTTAAATATTCTATTCTATGACTTTAATTCTGCTTTATTTCATTTCACTTGAAGGCAGATTACAATATAAGAAGTCTTTACATAAATGAAAAGAAATTACAACAGATCATGCAACTAAAAACTGCATTAAACCAATTTTGAAAACAGGTGTGTCTTTAATGCCTTTCAGAACAAAATACATGAAGGAATGCATGTTACTTGTATAGGGATGCCATTTCATATTTTAATACTTGAAAGTGACAACAATGTCCTAATATTAGCTTATGTCAAATCTTTTTAGCTGTGAGATAACCTAATTTTAGAAAAGTAGTTAATTGAGCTGCTGAACAATTATTAAAAACAACATCTGAGAGAGAGTTAAAGAATTCATATAATGTAAAGATTTAAATAAACTAAACAAGCCACTTTAAATGAAATTTGAGATTTTATAGGAAGCCATTGTAGGTCTGGCCACTGTGTTCTGCAGGAACTGCAGTCTACTGTAGATTGTAACTTCAATGAAATGCCACTGTATAAGAATCACAAGCTGAGGTAACAGAATACTGATATTTTCTATGCTCAGGGAAGATCTAATAGCTCATACTCATATCAGTTTATATACATCTAATAAACAGATATTATTTTACACTTATTCTATACTGCATCTGTATAAAAGCAGGGAAATGATACAAAGAAAGTTGAGTATATGATAAATAAAATACAGAAACTAGAATTATAGTGTATGTACAAAAGAATGCATGTATTATGTTATAAATATGAAAGATGAATGTATATTTAGGGTAAATATAGAGCTATACAACATACCCAGATTTTATACTCAGTCAAAAGAAAGACTAAACATAAAGGATATGTTTTACGAGAATCGTCTACTTGTCTGTCCAGCCGTTTGAACGTTCAGACCACTAAGTCATCTATCTTTATACCCCATTCTCATCCAAAACTTTGTCCAAGTAAAAAATGCCTAGAATAAGACCTTTTGGACCTAGGAGGGGCCAGGAAAGTGATGGACTGGCTACCTAGACATGGCAACAGAGTAGTGAGGCACCTTACAGGGCACTGCTGCGAACTTCACAAAAAGGGTGCCACATAAACATCTCACCACAACTCCCTTCTAGGTCATGGTAAACTTCACAAAACACCTCCAAAACCTACTAGACCCACCTGTCTACCACCCCAATATCCCTTATAGCTGCAGGTGCCACCTGTAAGGTAGTACAGTAGAGTTTTGGTGGGTTTTGATGGGTGCACATTTTTTTTTACCATGAATGCAGTGGTTAGGGTGACTTATAGGCCTAATGCAGTGGTTAGGGTGATTTATGGGCCTCTCTATGGTTCACTAGATGCCCATGATGCCCAAATGCACCAAAGCCAACAATGAATGCCATCTGAAGCTCAGGTATGGATAATCATCACAGAAACCAGCATAGTACCAGAAGACTGGAGGGTGGCCAACATGACCAATTTTTTTAAAGGGTTCCAGAGCTGATCCAGGAAATTATGGACTGGTGAGTCTGACATTGGTGCTGGGCAAAATGGCAGAGACTATATTAAAGAACAAAATGACAGAACATATACATATAACAAAGTTAGATCCAAATCTCAGAATCTAGCTCACTGGAATGCTATATTGATCTTCAGATGCACCACTCCACGTTCAAACTTTATCACAACGTTAAGCTTGATGTGCAAAATCTTCCCTGGATCAATCTCATCTATATGTTTAGCTATACATCTATCACTTTTAATTTTATAACATTTTCCATTTCACAAGTGTTAAATAATTTAGAGATCATTGTAAGGTGAACTTATCTTTTAGTTTGTGGTCATTGTAGGGACTTCTTTTGCCGACATGTTTCGCAATGAAACGCTTTCTCAAGGCTGGGTCCCTAACTTTATCAACGCCATCCGTATTGACCACTGGTTTTTACATAAGTATGAATTAATGAGAGAAAGTCAATATGGTTTTAGTCAAGGGAAACCTCGCCTCACCATTCTTTCGAAGGGGTGAATGAAAATGTGGATAAAGGTGATCTAGTTGATATTATGTATTTGGATTTTCAAAAGGCATGTGTCAAAGAACCTCATGAAAGACTTCTGAGGAAATTAGAAAGTCATGGGATAGGAGGTAATGTCCTTTTATGGATTGAGAACTGATTGAAAGACAGAAAACAGAGAGTGGATTTAAATAGTCAATATTCTCAATGGAGAAGGGTAAATAGTGGGGGGTTCAAAAAAAAAAAAATATATATATATATGTAGGACACAGAGAGACCAATCTAAATACAATCAATAATACCCCTCTGTATTTACTTTTGGTACTTTCAAATAGAAACCAGTGATGAGTGTTCTTCCATCTAAACTTATCTCCAACAGTTCTGGCAGAGCTAAGTTTTTCATATTTTTTGGATTATAGACTTAATGAACGCTAGGCAGGTAGGGGAGAAAGGCCAACGAGGTTGTTTCCCTTTCTAGTGCGGCTGTTTAATTAACTAGCTGACAGCGCACGGGGATCTGAGGCCACTCCCCTTACAAAGCATATAGTGTGAAGATTTAAAATTGAAAACTGTTGGAGATAAGTTTAGATGGAAGAACACTCATCACTGATCTCTATTTGAAAGTATCAAAAGTAAATACAGAGGGGTATTATTGATTGTAAATAGTGGGGTTCCCCAGGGGTCTGTGCTGGGACTGTTGATTTTTTAACATATTTATCAGTGATCTAGAGATGGGAATAACTAGTGAGATAATTAAATTTGCTGATGACACAAAGTTGTTTAAAGCTGTTAAATCACAAGAGATTGTGAAAACTTGTAAGAGGACCTTGTGAGACTGGAAGACTGGGCATCAAAATAGCAGATGATGTTTAATGTGAGCAAGTGCAAAATGATGCATGTGGGAAAGAGGAACACAAACAATAGTTAAATGATGCTCGGTTCTATGTTAGGATGTTACTGCCCAGGAAAAGGATCTAGGTGTCATCTTTGAGGATATGGTGAAGTCCTTAGCTCAATGTGCGGCAGCAACTAAGAAAGCAAATAGCATGTTAGGAATTATCAAGAAAGAAATAGAAAACAAAGATGAAAATGCTATAATGCCCTTGTATCACTCTATAGTACGGCAGCACTTCCAATACTGTGTGCAGTTCTGGTTGCAGTATCTCAAAAAAATATAGCGGAATTAGAAAAGGTACAGAGAAGGGCAACAAAAATGATAAAAGGGATGGGATGACTTCCCTATGAGGAGAGACTAAAGCGGCTAGGACTCTTCAGCTTGGGGAAGAGACGGCTCAGGGGTGATATGATATAGATCTATAAAATAATGAGTGGAGTGGAAAGGGTAGATGTGCATTGCTTGTTCATTCTTTCCAAAAATACTAGGACTAGGGGACATGCGATGAAGCTACTGTATAAGAATCAAAACAAACCAGAGAAAATATTTATTCACACAACATGTAATTAAACTCTTGAATTCATTGCTGGAGAATGTGGTGAAAATCAGTTAGCTTAAAAAAGGTTTGGATAATTTCCTAAAAGAGAAGACCAAAGGCTATTATTGAGATAGCTTGGGGAAATCTACTGCTTATTCCTAGGATATGCAGCATAGAATCTGTTTTGCTACTTGGGATCTAGCTAGGTACTTGGGACCTGGGTTGGCCACTCTTGGAAACAGGATACTAGGCTTGATGGACCTTCAGTCTGTTCCAATATGGCAATTGTTATGTCCTAAACACTCCAACGATGTATAGTAACACCATTACTACAGCTCGTATATCATAGCTCCATTATAGAAGCTCATACAAACAGTTCTGAATTGACTCCCCAGTCATTAGTAGTGGTAGAGAAGCTTTCAATAAACAACAATTTGTTTTGTTCTGGGCTCTGCAACTTCCTCCTGTTCCTTTGCATCTCCAGGTCCATTGAAACCAGAGCTGAAATGTGATGCCATAAGCCTTCATTTGCAACTGCCTTGGAAAGTTTTCCCTCCATTTTATATCACCCTCTCAACAGACCCAGCCCAATAATGCTAAGGGGGTGGGGGAGAAATAAAGTTCCTTCTAGAATCCTATAGTCAAAGACTCAAAATTTGCCTCCTAGGTGTTGCCAGTCTATGATAACTATTCCTCTTTCAACCAGGGAACTGGAGAATGGAGACCTGAGCCAATAGTTGAATCCTGGTCCCCCAACATGGCAGTCAGTATACCGCAACACCACTGAGCCATCAAGTTGGCTACATGCATTTTTTTTTAATGAGGTCTTTTATATTGAAAATTAAACATATTAATTTACTGAGATATCAAATCTCAACATTTTCCTATTTTGCTTTTCACTATATATTTTGATGAATATTTAATTTATTTTTATAATACAAGGGTAAAGTAAAGTAAAGTAAAGGCAAAATACAGTCGACTCCACCTAAGTGCACTTCGGTTAAGCGCATACTTTAGTTATCTGCATGGGACCAGCACAGTCCCGTTTTTTTTTACATTAAAGTCAATGGACATAAACTCCGGATAATAGCACTTCTGATAAGCACACAATCCGCTTATGCGCACAGATGTTTGAACTTTCAGAACTACAGTATTGTGCCATGGCATTGCATGGACAAAAATCATTGTCTTTGGCTGAACGTGTCAATGTGTTAAAGAGACTTGACCGAAGGGAGTCAGGTCTCTATTGCAAAACATTACAGTGTTCATCCTAGCCAGATTTCTTGGATTTATAAAAAAAGCAAGCGATATTGAAAGACTGGGAAAACAACAGCAATCTTACCAGAAAACGTAAAAGAATTGGGAAGGCTGTAGATGTTGAACAGGCGCTGCTGCGATGGTTTGCGGAAGCTAGAAATCGACAACTGCCAATCAGTGGACCTCTGCTGATAGAGAAAGCAGCACAATTATCTGAAGAACTGGGTGTAGAAGACTTCAAAGCGACAAATGGATGATTAGAGAGGTGGAAAGTTCGTAATGGCATAAAATTTAAGAAGCAGCATGGCGTAAAACAAGACGCAGATGAATTTGGTGCTGAAAGATGGGTCATGGAAGTGTTGCCATCAGTCATTGGTGGATATGAACCATGTGACATGTTCAATGCTGATGAGACGGGCCTCTACTGGCATGCCATGCCTGATGGAACATTGGCTTTCAAACGCAGCAAAGCTGTTGGCTTCAAAGTGCCAAAGGAATGATTGACATTGCTGCTCAGTTGCAATATGGATGGTAGTGAAAAGCTCAAGACACTGGTGATTGGGGAAAATCAAAATCCTTGGTGCTTCAAAAACATTATACGCCTGCCTGTTGAATATGAAAGCAACAAAAACACATGGATGACAGTGACATTGTGGATTGAATAGTTACAGAAGCTTGACAATCTGATGAGAAGGCATAGGAGGCACATTGTAATGCTGTGTGATAACTGTGCAGCACACAGCAATGACGTAAGACTAACCAACATCAAACTCGTATTTCTGCTGCCAAACACCACCTCTTTGATCCAGCCAATGGACCAAGGGATAATTGCAAACTTCAAATGTTATTACAGGTCACTTGTCATACGATATGTAATGGCTGTGATTGATGCAAGCACAGAATCCAGCCCCCGAGCTGCTGAGCTGGCAAGAAAAACGACTGTGCTCAACTCTCTTCATATGGTATAGGAGGCATGGAGTAGAGTCACATGATCAACAAATTCAAATTGCTATCGACGGGCGAGCTTCATTCATGCATCTGATGAGACAACTGAAGCAGACACTTCGTCCATTGAACTTCCAGTTGGACTTTTGTCACAAGAGTTTGAGCTGTATGTCGCCGTTGACAACTATCTGCCCACATCATCTGACAGTTCTAATTCCGATATCTGTATAGTCATAAAGGACACTGCAGACTAGTGCTGCCCGATTCAGGAAAAAAAAAATTTCGATTCAGCCTATTGAATTGGTTTTTCGATTTGATTCGATTTTCCTGCCCAATTGGGTGTTTTTTTCAAACATTCTGGTGGGTTTATTTTATAGCTTCTTCACCCCCTTTGCCTTCTCCTAACCACACTGGCACTATGGTGTAAATAAAATAAACAAACAAAAAGGACTTTTCCTCTCTCTGTTAAATCCTAGCTCACATTTGCGGTCTAATACCAGCTCTGGCAGGATACACGTTTCAAATCTGACATACTGTAATCACAAAACAGAAAATAAAATTATTTCTTCTACCTTTTGTCATTATTCAAATCTTGTTGGTCCCAGGCTCTGATAACTTGCTTGCCAGGGTCTCTTTCTTTCTTCTTTCTCTGTGCTAACCATCCATCTTCTATCTCTGTCCTCCCCTTCTGTTTCCCTTCCCTTCCCTTCCCTGGAAGTCTGGCATCTTTCCTTTTTTCATCTCTATCCAGAGATCCACCTTTTCTCAACTACCCTTTCAACCAGCATCTCTCCCTTCTTCCTCACCACCCCAGGGTCTACCATCTCTCCCTTTCTTTTCCCAACTATCCTCCTATCCAGTATCTCTATCCCCCGCCACACCATCCCTTGTGTCCAACTTCTTTCCCTTTCTGTTCCTTCCCTCCCTAAATCCCATTGTCCATCATCTCACTCCCTCTCCTCTATTTTTAGACCCATTATTTCTTCCCCCCCAAATTCCAGCATATGCACGTCTCTTTTAACCACCCTTTCCTCCCTCCATGTACTTCTACACCAAGGCCTCCCTCCCCTGAAGGTCTGTCCCCCTCTGAAGGCCTGCACCCCACCCCTGAAGGCCTGACTGTTCCCCCTGAAGGCCTGTTTCCCCCTTGAAGGCCTGTCCACCCTTGAATGTCTATCCCCCCTTGAAGACCTGTCCTCCCCCTTAAAGGCCTGGCCCCCCTTAAAAGCCTTTCCTCCCTGAATGCCTACACCTCCCCCTTAAGGCCTGTCTGCCCCCCCTTGAAGGCCTCTCTCCTCCCCCTTGAAGGCCTGCATGCCTGTCCCCCCTGAAGGCCTGTCCAACCCCCCCCCCCCCTCGAAGGATTGCTCACACACACACACACACACACACGGAAGGCCTGCGTGTTCCCCCTGGCCTCCCACTGGTGTCTGGCTTCCCTCCTGTCCTCCCCGCACCGTTTACCTTATCGGAGCAGCCTGCAGAGAAGATCGCGGTTCTAGCGATCTTTGCAAACTGCTTTGAGCTGCTTCCTCTGCAGCGGTCCCGCCCCTCCTCTAACGTCAGAGGCAGAATCGTGGCAGAGGAAACAGCTGTGAAGCAGTTTGAAAAGATCTCTAGTATCGCGATCTTCTCTGCAGGCTGCTCCTATAAGGTAAACGGTGCGGGGAGGCCAGGGGGGAAGCCAGACGCCAAGGGGGGGACCCGGATGCCAGGGGGGGAACTGGACAGCAGCACTTCACGACTGACCCTTCCCCCTCGCCCTCTAAAGCAGGAGCGGCAGTGGCCGGCCAGCAAGAGTAGTGCTGCCGCTCCTGCTTTAGGGGGAGGGTCAGCCGAATCGGGAAGCCTATTTTTTTATGTTTTAAATCGATTTGAATCGATTCACCCAAAGTGAATCGGGGAACCGATTTGAATCGTGAATCGGGCAGCACTACTGCAGACAACCAAAAGCCTGATGATGATGGAGATACTGCTGTCATCACGACTAATAAACCACCTGCAGAAATTGTTTCCTTCTCGGACACGCTGAAGTCCCTACACACGCTGCATTGTTATCTGGAGATAAATGGCTGTCATGACTATGGACAGTTTTACAGCATCAATAGTCAGACACGTAGCCTGAATCGTGCAATCTGCGTGCAGAAAACAATGACTGATTATTTTAGTAGAATGTTGGTTTAAAAAAAGTTTTATTGCATTAGACCGAACAGTACTGTTTCTACAAATGTATTGTATTCAGTGTGTTTTTGGTTGAATAAGTTTTATTGCATTTGACTACAGCGCACTGTAATTTTTCATGACTAACAAGTGGTACTCCTATTAAGCGCACACTCTGTTTAAGCGCATGTGGCGACCCGGTCTGAAGGGCGTGCACTTAAGCGGCGTCGACTGTACATTTAACGGAATTAATAGAAGTAAATGTGATCAATTGAACATATCATATTTCCATATAGTCCTCATGCAAGATGACACATTTGTTGTATCATTCAACTAGCTTCTGCATTCCTGCAAAAAAGACGTTTTTTGGCTGCTCCCGAAGCCAGGTGAGCACTGCTTCCTTTACTTCATCATGCTTTGTCTTTTGCTCTCCAGGTCGCAGTGATGCACCCATGTCTCGTCACCGGTGCCAATTCTTTCTAGAATACTCGGATCTTCTTCATACCGTCTCAGGAACAGGGTCGCAACCTCCACACGCTTTTGGTTATGTAGCTTAGTAAACTGTTTGGGAACCCATCGTGTGCAGACTTTTCTGCATCCCAAGTCATCATGAATTATGGCAAATGCAGATCCGTAGCTGATATCCAAATTTGCAGCCAATTGAGAAACTGTTACCCGGTCCTCTCTAATCAAGGCATCCACCCTGTCAGTGTTGTGTGCGCAATGTTGATGGACAACCAGAATTAACTTTATCGGTTAAACCTGTTCTTCCCGCTTTAAACTTTTTTACCCACTCATAAACCTTTTGTTGATGCTATGTCCATAATGAGTCAATATCCGATGGTGAACTTCCACAAGTTTCACTCCCTCAGCACACTACTGCACGTTGTTCTTTGATGGTGCATTCTTGCAATGGAGCGTCCATGTTTCTGACCTCATGGCTGCCACACGACTAAAGGTTAAGTGCTGCACTGTGCATGGTCGAGCTATCCAAAAGGAAGTGTACGAGTTCATATGTTGCATTTCGCTAGCTCTATTCTGATTATTCTGTAATTTAAGAATTGCTTTTAATTTTTGATTTGTATATATCTATATATCTTTATATCTATATCATAGAAGGTTTGCTGCATATTTTTATTGCTTGCATTGTAATGCTGTACTCAATGTTACAATCGCAGTTTACAAGATAATAAATTGTATGGAACTGAGGCTGAGATCTAATCTATTTGTGTGGGTGGGTTTTACATGCAAACATAGGCTTTCATAAAACAACTTTACTGATAATCTGGTTGAACTTGTGCAAATAGAGCCTGTAGGCACAACAGTTTACACAACCTAAGCAGTAGGTTGGGGCAAATTTGCATATGTGTGTAAATTAACCATTGAAATCTGTGCATGCTTAACAGCTAGTGTGAATGTATGCACATAAATTCACTGTGGTAATTATGCTCGTTTTGAAATTTGCTGGTACCCACACAGGGGAAAAATGTATGTGCATAATATGAATCCAGAAAGCTATAAAATTACCCCTTAAGGTCCCTTTTTGCTGCACTAGTACACTGTGAGCAACTGTGTGGGAAACATCAAATTTGATTCCTGTGCTAGGCTTCGGCTCCCCAAGCCAGCAGGGGCAGAGGATGCTGCATTGAGGAAACATCTAGAGCTCCTGAGAGTAAGGATGTGCAATCTGGCAACAAATTCAAGCCAAATTTGAGCTTATCTTTCCTGGTAAACAAACCACCTTCTATTTGACTAGCAGCTCCATACCCCTATTTTAAAATACAAACTAATCACGAAGATGTCTATTTGTTTACCAAACAATGTGAACATGGGCTAATTGCCAAAATTAACACACAATAAGTGCAAAACATCTGTGTTATCTGTTGTGGGTGTACCCAGCATCTTCCCATACAGTTAACACAGAGGAAATGTCTTTACAATGCATCACCTGCATTGCAGATAATGCGGTGCAATGAGCTACAGTACATTTACTAGGGTGGTATAAATTACATCACCTTATCTACCACATTAATGGTTGATTTTTAATGATGTATGTGTGTGAATGTTCATATATACACATACATACACAGATATATATATATGGATTAGAGATATTCTATGAATATATTATTTATAATAAATAATAAATTATTTACATAACACATCGTAAACATCTATTAATTTGCCCTCACTGAAAGACTCCAGTTAACAGTCAATAATGATTCAAGAGTTCTTAGGACAGCAATTAAAATCAGTCTAGGAAGGGTGGAAGGTTAATGACCTTCCCCTGTAATTGGGTCTTTTGCTGCTGAGTTTTACTATCAATCATTGCCAGCATTCTCCAAGTTCCCTGGTTATGGCTGTGGTCCTTTATCTAGTGATGGAGACTCCAAGACCCATTCTTCCTAATGCCTGTATTTGTTCTTCTGGTACCTCTAGTAACCACTGGTTTCCTCCACCTACAGTACTGCCAGTGGGTGGTGCTGTTTCACTATCACATTTTCTTTTTTTTTAATCTATTGATTTTCAAACTTTGATGTGCAATACATTTGATTAATCATGAATACTACATGAAATGCACTATTAACTATACAATTGATGCATTAAACAATCATTTTCTCCCATCCTCAACTTAATTACTAATACAATAATACATATACTGTACTTGCAATATTATAATTAAATAATTTAACTCTTCAAAGTATATTTCCCTCCTCCCTCTCTCCCAGGATGTGTAAAGAAATCTAATGAAAAGGGAAGAAACATGACCCTTACTGTAATGTAACAAAAGTAGTCAATGGACTCCATACATCATTAAAGGACTTACTAGTCCCCAAACGTTCCGCCATCATTCTTTCAAACTATATGTGGTACACACATTTACCCACCAAAAAGTATAATTAATCCTGTCATGGTTCTGTGTGATCAGTTGAACACCTATTCCTGTCATGATCAGGAAAAGGTAATTTTTGTACTTGTCTAAAGTAGGCTTAATATTAAGTAACGTACCACAAATTACAGCCTCATAGGATAAGGGGATAGATGACCCAAGAATGAAATTTATTTGTCCCCAAATTGACATCAATATCACATTTTCAATAGTCTGAAGGACTCCAGGGAACCTGCCTGTCTTTAGGCCATTGAAGACACCAATATTGAAGCACCGCCTCCCAGTGGGAGCATTGCAGTTGAAGTAATCCTGCTCATCTTCGAATATTTACTCAGACATGTCCTCTTTTTAGACTGTCCAGGCATCCGGGCGGCCTTTCAAAACCCAACACTTTGTTTGGGCTTTGAAAAGCTTCCAGCTTGGGACCGCATCAGGAGGACATTTGCACATGCACAGATGCAATACAGTGATGTCACACACACATGCATGCATGTGATGTCATCGTGTAACATCTGCGCATGCGCAGATGCCCTCCTGACGCGGCTCTGAGTACAAGTGATTGGAAGGTGGGGCTGGAGCAGAACGGGGCGTGATTTGGGTAGAACAGGGTGGGGCTGGGTGGAACTGGGGGCGTGGTCATTGGCTCAGATTTTACGATCGTAAAATCTGGTGACCCTAACTTAGAGGTAATAGTGATAGTAACTTATTTTTCTCTATCTCATCATGCATCGTATCCTCCCCTCTCCCTTACTCATCTCTGCTTAATTTTATTGTATCTGTTGAGTTCATGATTATTTTATATTGTTTTTCATTTTCCTGTGTCAACAGACAAGCAGATCATCAAGTTTTAATAAACAAATTGCTCTCTTTTTGTCTGGCACTCTTTTGTTCTTCTTTCTCTCTCTTTCTCCCTACATTTGTCTCCTTGCAATCTCCAGCTGCTGCTCAGCTGGCATCTTTGATCTCTTTGTCTTGCTCCTCCCCTTTTTCTCTAGGTCTTGCAACCCTCTATGGGGCCTCTTTCACTTGGGTTGGGTTTATTCACGCAGCTAATTCATTTGAGGTTTGCTCTATTTTGACTCGGATGCCATCTAATTTATCTTTCAAAGAAGTTAACCAGAACCTTTCCTTCATGATAGCCTGAAGGGAAAGAATAAAGCCAACATGGACCCCCCCCCTCCCAGAGAGCCCACTCTCCTCAGGCGCCCTGAAAGCCTTCCAAGGTAATTGATGGTGTTTCATTTACAGCTGCGTCTGTGGCACTGACAAAACAAGTCATTTCAAGCCTACTCGGAGTGATTCAATGGAGAATCAAGGCACCTGATAATTACTCAGGGACCTTGGGCACTTCTGAAATCTCAGAAAACATGTCCGTGGAGTATCGATAATGCACATAATGGACCTGCGGTTACTGAACCCCACCGAAAGCAGTCATCGTCAATAACTCTGTACTTTTGATTTTTACACTTCTATATTCTGTATTTTGGGCTCAGGTTCTGTTTTTAACTTTGCCATCTCGCCAAAGAATAGCAAGGAAGAGAATCAATAAAGAAACAGCCCTGTCCAACACCTCTCTCAGAGAGGTCAGCCCCACACTCATCAAATTCAAGTAGCCCAAATTATATGGATCTGAAATGCAGTAGAGAGATGGGAAATATGTACTAACTTCAGATGAGAGTTAATGAGAAAGATACTGCACTGGGAAATTACTCTGTTGAAAGGGCTGTGCACTTACTGTATGTATCAATGTTAAAAAAAAAGGATCTTTGCAGACTGGTGCTCCTGCTTATATGAGAAGTCCAAAGAGGTGCCCATTTTAAGCCTATTGAGCCAGACTCGGTAAATAACAACCGCAGTTAGGTGCTGTTATGATCTGTAGTAAGATAGCACTCTGTAAAGGGAGCTCTGAGTAGCACGTCTGTAACAGACAGACTGGGCTGGATTTCTTGGAGAGGTCAGCAGATAAAAAGAGTACATGCTTTTTATTTCTTTTGCAGTTTGCCTCACACATTACAAATAAGGTTTGGCTTACTTCAGCCAAATGCTGCCTCTGCTCAGGACCTCTTTCTCTGGGATCTCTCCCTTTGGGACCTCCCCAACTGACTCAAGCCTGGGCAGAAATACTCCTCCCATGGAATGCAGGGTCCTCTGGGACCTGTAGTCTTTCCCAAGCGCACGATGCCCTCTGCAGCACAATAGCAGTCCTAGAAAGGGAAAATCCCTCAATCTGCCACAAGGTCCTTAACAGAATATTAGTTTGTCGTGCTTCCTGTGTCGAACTTTGGGTGCAAGCACTTATGCCTGCCAAAGCTGGTGTAAATGCTAGTGCCCAGCTAATGGCAGTTATGTGTGCACAGGCAAGTATTCTATAACATCGTGCTTAATTTTTGAGACCACCCTTGACCTGCCCATGACTTTCCCATAGCCACACCTCTTTGGAGATGTGTACTATGAAATTTAGGCATGCATAGTATAGAATAGGGTGTACGGCAGATCCACACATAACCCTTAACTATTGCCAGTTAAGTGTGCCTAATTAGTTTACACATACATCTGTGATCCATGCCTAGGGTTACCAGATGTCTGGATTTCCCCGGACATGTCCGGGTAGCTTTTCAAAACCCGGCACTTTGTCCAGGTTTTGAAAAGCTTCCAGCCTGGAGTGTCGTCGGGACGGCATCTGCGTATGTGTGGATGCAACACAGTGATGTCATGTGCATGCACAGATGCCCTCTGGACAAGTGAACAGGTTGGGGGGGGGGACGGGGCGGGTTGTGACTTGTGGGTGGAACTGGGTGGGCCTGGTGACGGGGCCATGGGTCTGGATTTTAGTTCTGGAAAATCTGGTAACCCTATCCATGGCAAAATTTAGCCACCTTATACAGAGTCTGGAAGAGTGTGGTGCAGTGGTTACAACTAAAGCCTCAGCATTCTGAAGTTGTGGGTTCAAACTAGAGGTCTGCACGGGAACGGGGATCGCGGGGTTCCCGCGGGAATCCCCCCCTAACCCACAGGACTCCCACGTGGACCCCCCTCTGGCCCACGGGACTCTCACGGGGATGGAAGGTTTTGGAAGCAGGGTTCGTCCATATAATATAATGGACACGTCAGCCTTAGTAAAAGAGGGGGTTTATAAGTTAATTACCTGAACAGAAAACAAAAAAAGGGTTCCACCAAAGAGATTCCACAAGGAAAACAGCAGCGCAAACACAAAAGAAACTGTGGAATTGATGATCCTGTCAGAAGTAATTACTGCTTTTTATGGGGATGGGCGGGGATGGAGGTAATTCCTTGCGGGGACGGGTGGGGACGGAGAGGATCCTGACAGGGACGGGTGGGGACAGAGAGGATCCTGGCGGGGACGGGTGGGATTTCTGTCCCCATGCAACTCTCTAGTTCAAACCCACGCTGCTCCTTGTGACCCTGGGCAAGTCACTTAATTTCCCATTGCCCCAAGTACATTAGATAGATTGTGAGCCCACCAGGACAGGCAGGGAAAAATGCTTGAGTACCTGAATAAAATTCAAGGCAACATTAGCACCTATACATAGTACCTTTATAATATACACTCCCAGATTCCATCCCACCAGCCAGTGGCATAGCAAGGGTAGATGGCACCCCTACCTCTCCTCTCACGCCCTCCCTTCCCCGGTACCTCTTTAAATCTTCACCAGCCCGAGCAACTTCTTCGGCCTGCTGCTTGTTCTGACATTGGCTTTCCATCTGACTAGACAATGACACAGGTACAATTTTTTTCCCCATCCCCGACTGAACTCAATTTCCCCTGTCCCGTCCCCGCAGGTTTTGTCACTGTCCCTCTCCCATTCCTGTAAGCTCAGCCTTAACCACACAAACCTTGAACACTTATGATTTTAAAGCGTTTGAGGCTTGTGCAGATGAGGACAGAGCTTGCAGAAATGGGGCAGGGACAGGAAAAGAACTTGCTGGGACGGGACGGGAAAAATGAGTTCCCGCAGGTACAGGGAAAATTTGTCCCCGTGTCATTCTCTACCTCTGATGTCACTTCCTAGCTCTGCAATCCAGAATGATTTCTGAAGGAAGCCAGGCCGGCCCGAGCAGTGGGCCAGAGAAGTTGCTCATGCTAGCGAATATTTAAAGAGGTACTGGGGGGCAGAGAGGTACCGGTGCCCCCATCAAGATGCCGTCCAGGGTAGTCTGCCCCTCACCCCATTATTATGCTACTGCCACCAGTATACAAATGTCAATGTAAATATTTACACCTGCAGTGAGGAAGGTGTAAATGGTTTTTTGCATTTTACCTGCAGTATTCCCTCTAAACTCTGCAGGAGTCCTCCAGCTCTGTTCCTGCCAGTGGGAGGTGCTGTTTCAGGATCACATTCAATAGCAAGGCACAGGCAAGCTCTGCAGGACTCCAGAGAACCTACCTATTGAAAATGTGATTCTGAAACAGCACTTCCCACTGGCAAGAACATAAATGGAGGACTCCTACACATCTTAGAGAGAACATTATCAATATGTATTCACAAATATTTTATAAAATATTTGCACACTTTACAACTCCACAGCAGTATATAACTAATTAGTGTCACTGAATATCAACTCAGACTGCTACATACAAATGGGCTATTTTGTGAGCAGTCCGTGGGTGGAGTCGGCACTTATGCAGTTAAGTGCTGATTGTCAATATATACCCAGCAGTATAAACACCTCTATATTGGACTGGATATCTTTCATAGGCAAAAAAAATAAAAAACCCAAACCTCCATATACTTAAATAAGCTCAACGTGTGATATATTTGAAAAGTTCAATGTAAAGCATGCACTTAATTATCTCGTATCCCATAGGGACCTGTTTCACAAAACAGCTTCTTCAGGGGATCCAAGTGCTTCATTTGCAGTAGCAATACACTTCTCCCTCCGTATTCGCGGATTCAGCAATTGCGGTTTCGATTATTCACGGTTTTTAGCTTGCTGGCTCCTCCCCCCAAATTACATCAGCTTGCACAGCGAAATCACCGATTCCAAGCGTTTACAGAGAAAATTGCCGATTCCTAGCACTTTCTTCACTGTGTTTTGCCTCTCTGTCAGGAACAGACCAGGTCTCCCACCATGTTATTCGCGGTTTCACCATATTCATGATGGTTTTTAATAGAAAACAGCGAATAACATATGAAAAAAATTATTTGTGGTTTTTTCTGTATTTGCGGGTCTCCCTATCACAGTGAATATGGAGGGAGAATTGTAAAAAGAAAAAAATTACTTCACATGCTGAAACTAGCTCAAAAAAGGACTGGTGGAGCTTATAAAAAAATGGCACGGCCAATTGGAAAAACAAGTCCACAAACTGGGAAATAAAACTTCAAAGAGCTCACCATGAAAAAGGGGGGGGTGGGGGGGGGGTCCAATGATTCAATGCTTCCTCCACATTACTCCTTAAGAACTTTCAAAATTGTACAGGGTTGGAGGGCATGTGGCATGTTTGACATATGGTGGGGATGTCCAAAAGTGCAGATATATTATTCAAAGCATTAAACAGCTCCGCCCCCCTATCTAACAACTGCCTAAACCAGATCCTCACCTCAAGACAAAGAAGAACTCCGAACCCTTTTGCCTTCCCTCCACTCAAGGGCACTCAGCGCAAAAAGATGTTTGATAACCTACTGGCGACGCAAGCAGCAAAACTTAACCACTCCATCTCCAACATGTTGACGGCAACGGGCGACTTCAAAACTTTTCGAAAAGAAATCAAAACCCTACTTTTCAAAAAATTTATCCAGCTACCTTAACCCAACCCTTCCCCCTCCTCCTAGATAAATTCTCCCCCAAAACCTCCACTTAAATAATCTCTTCCTCCCCAAAACACCAACCAAGTATTCAGATCCCTGAAATGTAACGTAATCTTATTTGTACTCTAACTGTAATCTATTTGTTATACCACACAATAACGTACAGTCAATTTAATATCCAATTTGCAAGTTCTTCCGGAATTAATCCAGGTACCTCTCCTCCCTTGTAACCAAAAAAAGACCCCAAAACTGTTGTAACTTCACTGGAAATGTCCAGTTAGCTCTTTTGTAATCCGCCTTGAACTGCAAGGTATAGGCGGAATAGAAGTCCCTAATGTAATGTAATGTAATATATTGGACTAATGTTTTGAAGGCAGTACAACAAATTATGGAACAGCAATATCCATCTAAGACTGAGCATTTTTCTACTGCCCTTAA
Source organism: Geotrypetes seraphini (assembly GCF_902459505.1). Taxonomy (NCBI): domain Eukaryota; kingdom Metazoa; phylum Chordata; class Amphibia; order Gymnophiona; family Dermophiidae; genus Geotrypetes; species Geotrypetes seraphini. Next base: position 104,746,479 of record NC_047091.1, read on the forward strand.
AACATTTGGAATGAAACCTGTAGTGCACACACTGGCATCTAACATCAACATTGTGGCATGGCTAAAATTGAACTTTCAGCAGCCTGGAAACAGCTTCACACCCTGCCTTTAGATGTGGTATTCCACAAGTTGGACTTTAGGGCTTTGTCATAGCTGACCGCCCTAAAGTCCGGCCAATTACTGGGCTTTCATAATGTATGGGATAATTGCCAGAAGTGAAAAGAACAAGGTACCAGCCAGATGGATCTATGTGACAACAGCAAAGATGCCCCTATATGTGTTACATCTACAGTATTTTCTACACATATTGCAGAGATGCTGGACTTATGGAACCCACTGTACCTTTGGGATGTGAGATGGGGGGGGGAGTATTATGTTCAAAATGGAACTGCTTTGGGTGAATCTCTTCATGAAAAGGCAGTCAATAAAGCTAAATAAATAAATAAATAATAATAACTGTTATGTTGTTATTTTGACTAGTAGTATATTCCTTCCTCAATGCAAGAACACACCGACGGTACAAACTAGCCTTCCCCACCCCCACCCACCTTTCAAGTGTACTTAGGAAGACGATGCATGAATCAACGTTCGCGTATCAAGGACCCAAAATATGGAACAGTCTCCCTCTTCACCTATGACAACTATGCCAGGAAGAAACTTAAGACCCACCTTTTCTCCTTGGACCTATAATGAAATCTAAGGAGTCTATCTCCTATCCTTCATTCAATGTTCATGTCCCCAGTTCTTAATCTTATAAACTGCATTGAATCGTAGCTGAAATTTGAAGTATAGAAGAAAAATGTATGGGATGGGGTGGGATGGGATAAACACGTGGGATCTCTCAGAGAGAGAAAGAGATAATGGTTACTGTGGATGGGCAGACTAGATGGGCCATTTGGCCTTTATCTGCCATCATGTTTCTATAATGATATTTTGTTTGTTCACTGTTTTCAAAAATGATAACAAAAACATACAAAAAAAAGAACAGGTCAAACAACCAAACCTTGTGGTGCACCACTGGTAACATCCCATTCCATTTACTACTACCCTCTTTTTCCAAAAGCAGTTCCATTTTGAACATAATAGCACCACCACCACCCCTCCCCATCCCAGTTCCTAACCCAGTCCATCACTTTGGGGCTCATACCAAGGAAACTCAGATTATTTATTAGACACCTGTGTGGAACAGTATCAAAGACTTTGCTAAAATCTATATGCACCACATCTAGTGCTATCTGTCTTTCAAACACTCAGGCCACCCAGTCAAAGAAATTGATCAGATTTGTCTGATAAGATCTACCTTTAATGAAACCATTGTGCTTCAGATCCTGGATTCCAGAAACATCCCTATTCTTTGTTTTAAAAAAACATTTCCATTAATTTGATTACCACATAAGTCAGACTTACCAGCCCTATAGTTCCCTACCTTTTCCTTACTTCCATTTTTGTGGAGAAGGACCACATTCGCCCTTCTCCAGTCCTCCGGTATCACTCCCAGTTCTAGAGAAGCATAACCACTCTTTTATTGTATAAGGAAGGGCTGTATATTAAATAAAATAAACCATTGAAAAGGTCAGCCAGAGGAGCCACCATAACTTCCCTAAGTTCCTTCAGTACCCTCGGATCTACACCTTTGGGCCCCATTGCTTTGTCCGTCTTCAGTTTAGCTAGCTCCTCACAAACACAATCCTTTCTAGAAACAGAAAAATTGCAGTCCTATCTTTGCTATTAATTTAACTGGCCAACACTGAATATGTGCTTAGCCAGTTAAGTTAGAGTCGACCATAAAAAACCTCAGGTATTCAATGTCTGTCTCCAGAAATGGCCTGGTTGAGCGCCAGCATCGAACAGACAGTGTGATGCCTGGCACTAGCTGAATATTGGGCCCAGAGAATCCCTATACAGAAATGCAATGGAATCAAATCAAGGTTTAAATAACTTTCAAACTAGAGAGTTGCGCGGGGACAGAAATCCCACCCAACCCCACCCGCCCCCACCCGTCCCCGTGAGGAATCCCTCCATCCCCACCCGTCCCCACGAGGAATCCCCTCCGTCCTCACGAGGAATCCCCTCCGTCCATATAAACTTCAGAATAGTTATTTCATTTAATTATGCTACTGAATTAAATGCTCTGGTAGAAACCCATTTACAAATAAGCAAAGAGACTTTATTAATTTGGAAATATTAATTGGGAAGAATACATACTTTATAAACGGGTTTCTACCAGAGCATCTAATGTTTATAAATTTTTATCAACACAACTAATATACTACTTTATCCTGAAGCAAAAAAAAAAAAAGAAAAGAAATAACTTTTTTCCTACCTTTGTTGCCTGATTTCTGCTTTCCTCATGTTCTCATTCAATTCCTTCCATCCACTATCTCTCTTCTCTCTGCGTCTTCCATTTGCTCTGTTACTGTGCCTCTCCCTTTCTCCCACCTTCCAAATTGGACTGGCACCCATCTTCTTCCCTCCGCTCCCCCCATAGTCTGGCATCTCTGTCTTCTTGCGTATTCGCCAGTGGCGTACCAAGGGGAGGATGGGGGGGAGGTCCGCCCCTGGTGCAGCCTTAGGGGTGGGTTGCACAGCCGGCCCGGTCCCTATCGCGCTCCCACCCTCCCAGCAAGAGCAGCAAACCCCCCTCCAGTAGCTTTGGCTGCTTCTCGGCTTTCTCCTCCCTCTGCCGCGTCACTGTTGACGTCATCAGTGATGCTTCACTGGCAGGAGAAAGACGCGAAGCCACCAATGCTATTGGAGGGAGGTTTGCTGCTCTCGCTGGGCGGATCGGAAAGGTTCACTTGGGTGGGGGGGAGAAATAGGAGGGTCAGCGGGGGTTCGGCTGGGAGGGGGAGAAGCGGTCTGCCTCGGTGCTCCAAGGCCTGGCATTACTTTCTTCAGGCAGCAGCAGCTTTTACAATTCGCTGCTGTTGCCAGCTTCAGGCCTTCTTCTCTGCCGGGTCCTGCCTACTTCCTGTTTTCATGAAGACAGGACCTGACAGAGAGGAAGGCCTGAAGCGGGCAACAGCAGTGAATTGTGAATGCTGCTGCTGCCCGATGAAGTTCAGGACACCAGGCCTTGGGTGACAGAAGGAGGAAAGGGAGCAGAGGGGGAGAGAATTGGGGAGAGTGTTGCTGTACCTAACTGGAGGGAATGAAAGGAGATGCCAGGGCTTGGAGGGAAGAAGAGATGCCAGGGCATGGAGGGAAGGAGGAAGGTATGCCAGATCAAGGGAAAAGGAAGGGGGAAAGGAAGGAGGAGATATCAGAGCATGGAAGGGGAGGGAGAGATGGAAGAAAAGGAAAGGAGAGAGATGCCGGGAATTAGGGAAGGGATGATGCCAGACCGTGAGTGGGAAGGAAAGAAAGGAGAATAGAGAGATGCCAGAGCATAGGGGAGGGGGTGGTGACAGAGAGAGAAAAACGGAGAGGTGACAGAGTTGAAATCAATCATGTACAAAGGAGAGAAGGGGCACGGAATAGATAGTTTATGGAAGGAGCATAGAAAGAGGGAAGATGCCATATGGAAGATAGAGAGAGAGGGTGCACAATGGATAGAAAGAGCACAGAGGGCAGTGAATGGAAGGGACGCGATAGAGGGTGAAAAGTAGATGGAAGGGGTAGAGATAGAGAAACAGATACTGAATGGAAGTGTTGGGGAGAGGAAGGACAGCTGCTGAATGGAAGTGTGAGGGAAAGGGGATCAGATGCTGGAAGGAAGTGGGGAGGAGAAAGAAAAAAAGGGCACATGCAGGATTGAGGGAAGAGGATAGAATTAGTTACTGGAAGGGGTGAGGGAAAGAGGTGGCAGAGGGAAATTGAGGACTGAATAGTAAAAAAGAATTTAGACAGAGGCAGAAAATAAATTGAGAAGGAAGACCAGGGAAGAACAGGAGGAAGGGAACGGAGAGAGAGATGCAAGAGCAGGGGGGAAGGAGAGGAGACAGATACCAGACCAATGGGGGTGAAAGGAGAGATGGAAGGGGGAGGCATAGTTTATGGAAGGGGCATAGAAGGAGAGAAGATGCCATATAGGGACAGAGAGATGGCAGACAGTGGATGGAAGGAAGAGAGTAACAAGAAGATGAGGAAAGCAGAAACCAGAGAAGACAAAGGTAGAACAAAAATTTTCTATTTATTTATTGCTTTAGGAGACATGTGTCACTGTTTCTGTGGTATTGCATTGTATGCAGAGTCCAGCTTCTTGCTGGTTCAATTTAACCTTTGTCTATGTATTTCTATTTTATCCCCCCTTTTACAAAACTGTGGAGCGTTTTTTAGCGCCAGCCGTGGTGGTAGCAGCTCTGATGCTCAGAATTCTATGAGCGTCAGAGCTGTTACCACCGTGGCTAAAATCCACACTACAGTTTTGTAAAAGGGGGAGGGGTAAGTTTGTGATGACATTCCATACTAGGCAAAGGTGTTTTCTGTGTTCTGTGTGTTCGAAAGACATGGTTTTCTGTTAGGATCGACTGCAGGATTGATCTGTACTAGTCTGGCTTGTTTAGTTTTACAATGGGTGTATTGCTGTTGTACTTCTCACTGCAGTATGTAAGATGCTGCCTTTTCCTAGGTACTCATGTGTGACGTGTTACTAAAAATCATGTTTTTCGTACAGATGGGGGGGGTGCCAAAAAATGATGGGCCCCGGGTGTCACACATGCTAGGTACGCCACTGGTCTTCGTCCCATTCTCTCTTCCCCATTTCCCTTCAGCATCTTCTCCCCACTCTCTCTTCCCCATTTCCCTTCAGCGTCTTCTCCCTACTCTCTCTTGCCCATTTCCCTTCAGCATCTTCTCCCCACTCTCTCTTCCCCATTTCCTTTCAGCGTCCTTCTCCCCCCATCTTCCCCCTGTCCCGTCAGCGTCCTTCTCCTCTCTCTGTCTCCTTCTCTCTCCCTCTGTCTTCCCCATGTCCTTTCAGTGTCCTTCTCCCCCTCTGTCTTCCCCATGTCCTTTCAGCGTCCTTCTCCCCCCGTCTTCCCCATGTCCTTTCAGCATCCTTCTCCCCCCTCTGTCTTCCCCATGTCCTTTCAGCTTCCTTCTTCCCCCTCAGTTTTACCCATTTCCCTTAAGAGTCTTTTCCTCCCCACTCCACCTTTCCTCCCTTTCTCCATCCCTGCCCCTTACCTTCGTGGCGCTTCCCCGCCCACCCGACAACAGAACAGGCCGGTCTGACAAACCTCCCTGCCCTGAATCCAGCTGCTGTAAGAAGGTAATTTAGATTCGCGGCTACAGGGCAGGGAGGTTTGTCGGACCGGGCCTGTTTTCGGTCGGTCGGGGGAAAGCGTCACGATGATAAGGGGATCTGGCTGGCTCTGCACCCCCCCTAAGGCTGTCCTGGGGCAGAACGCCTCCTCTCACCCCCCCTTGGTATGCCACTGCCTTGAATTTTTCCTACCTGCCCTGCCTTAGCACACAGCCGACCGGAAGTCTTCCCGATGTCAGCGCTGATGTCGGAGGGACGGAGGGCTTTGCTTAAGCCCTCCCTCCGACATCAGCACTGACATCGTGGAAGACTTCCGGTCGGCTGTGTGCTAAGGCAGGGCAGGTAGGGAAAAGAAGACGAGCCACGCGGCTTGAGTGCATCCAACCACGCAGGAACCCCACAACCCTAGGGGGCATCCCCACGGGATCTCCATGACCTTAGGGGGCATTCCCACAGGATCCTCGTGACCCTAGGGGGCATCCCCATGGGATCCCCGTGACCCTAGGGGGCATCCCCACGGGATCCCCGTGACCCGAAGGGGGAACCCGCGGGATTCCCGTCGTCCCCGTTCCCGTGCAGCTCTCTATTTCAAACTTTAAGCAGGGCATAGAGTGGTGTATCCTGCATTGAGTAGTGGGTACATCTTTGGCTCCCTTATTGAGCAGACTGGATACACCATAAAGGTCTTTATCTTCCATCAAAAGAGAAAAGCATTCACAAAATAGGAAAAAGTGGGTCTGTCTCCAAAATCCACCCAAAACCTACTGTGCCTACATAAAGATGACACCTGCAGGCATAAGAGCTATTGTTGTGGTGTACAGGTGGGTACAGTAAGTTTTGAGTGGTTTTGGAGGGCTCACCATAAAATATAAGTGGGTGGTAAGATGTATATCTGGGACTTTTTATGTGAGGTTCACTGCAGTATCCCCTAGGGTGCCCCTCTGCTCTGCTGAGAGGTCTTTGTAACCAGTTTGCTAAGAATGCTGGCTGCTTCTACATCCCAATGGCTTGTTTGTGTGCATTTTTCTTATGGACTTTTTTCCCCAAAACAATGGTCCTAAAAGATAGACATACTAAACTCAAAAACATCTAGAAAATGGTCATTTTCTTTACTGAATTTGTGGATGTTTTCCCCAAAATGTCTAAACCCAGACTCAGACATATTGAAAATGCCCCTCCGCATCTCCTCCAATAGATACTTGGTTTCATGACTGTTTGACTCCTCCAGAAAGCAGTTCTGAAGAAAGGATCGTTGCCTGCTGCCAGTTGGCAAGCCACTCATAAGTCTCCTTAGGCAGTATCTGTGCAGCAGACCTCCTAGAACTATCAGACAAACCTGATTATTAATATCCTTAACTTCAGTAATTTCCTGGATTTACACGCCAGAGTACCGCATGACATCAGATAACTGTGTTGGCTTTTATATTCCACTTTGGATTTTCATCTTGCAATCAAGGGGAAAAAAACCCACAGCAAATAAACTTTAACATCTGTTTCCAAGTCATAATAGACAGGGTGGATTTTTATTATCCAGGAAATAAGCTTTTCAGATCCAAAAGTTTAAAGCCTGTGTTCTCCTTATCACTTAATTGAAGAGAGAAGTAGATGCAATCTAATAAATTTTACAGTCTATTTTATCCTCCAAGACATATCAAACTAATGCTATCATATTTTAAAAATACACATCCAAGCTCTGCTCTTTGTTATGGTTTGCATGCTTTTATTTTAGGGCCATTTCAATTTTACGAGACTTACACCGATTGCTGATTTCTTTTTGAATCAGCTTTAATTTTTTGACTATAGCCTGTCACATGAAGAACAAGAAGAGCATAAGAACATAAGAATAGCCATACTGAGTCAGACCAATTGTCCATCAAGCCCAGTAGCCCGTTCTCACAGTGGCCAATCCAGGTCACCAGTACCTGGCTAAAACCCAAGGAGTAGCAACATTCCATGCTACCAATACAGGGCAAGCAGTGGCTTCCCCCATGCCTGTCTCAAAAATAGACTATGGAGTTTTCCTCCAGGAACTCATATAAACCTTTCTTAAAACCAGCTATGCTATCCACTCTTACCACATCCTCTGGCAATGTGTTCCAAAGCTTAACTATTCTCTGAGTGAAAAAAAAATTTCCTCCTATTGGTTTTAAAAGTATTTTCCTGCAACTTCATGATGTGTACAGCTGTCAGTCAAGTAACGAGGTCCAAAAAACAATACCAAAAGTCCAAGAGTTGTCTTTAAAACTTCTGTTTATTTGAAGATTACAAAAACAAGCTTTGCAGCTGGAGAAGCACAATTTGACATGGCCGTGTTTTGGCAGACGTGCCTGCATTAGGAGTCCAGCACACTAGCACTACATGAGATTGAAGCCACAGCCGCCACTTTGTTGGCCATGTCAAATCATGTTTTCCAGCTTTTCACCTTAGGTTATCTTCAAATAAAGAAAAAAATTTAAAGACAGCTCTTGGACTCCTTAGTACTGTTTTTCGGACCTCATTTCTTTGACTGATTGACTATAGCCTGTACAATTATTTGGGGTACTGGCACAAGTTATTTGGGTGAGATTATGGAAATTCCAATTTACAAAGAGTGTAGATTATCAACCACCAGGAATAATATTTTCAGAGCATTGGTACATCGAGTTTGGAATAAACTCTCAAAGAAAATTGGAAAGAAATTATCCCCCTCCCTTACCAAGCTGTGCTAGCGTTTTTAGTGCCAGCCGCGGTGGTAACAGCTCGGACGCTCATGGGAATTATGTGAGCATCAGAGCTGTTACTGCGGTAGCCAGTGCAAACCCCCCCCCCCCCAAAAAAAAAAAAAAAACTAGCATGGTTTTGTAAAAGAAGGGGTATATAAGGTTTCAAAAAATAGTGAAGCCTTAGGGATGGCTTTCTTTGCTAGGGGACTTGCACAAAGAGCAATCTTTGTTCCATTTTAGGAAACAGTTGAAGTCTCATTTTTTTCAATCAGGCTTTTGGGTCTCTCTACCTAAAGGTCAGCGCAAGGGGAAGGGAATAATGTGGTGCATAGGTTGAATTAATTTTATGTTTTAATTTGATTATTTTTATTTATTTTTTTCAATTTGTGAGGCTGGTTTTTTAATGGGTCTGTCCTATCACAGAATGGAGATCTTTTCAGATTTTATCAATTTTAACTATTTTGATTGTAAACCACTGGGTTTGCCTTGACAATTAGGCAGTATATTAAGAACAATAAATCCGTAAACTGCAAACTTTTACTAAGATGTACTAACCCTAACATGGGTTTAACGCAGCAAAAAAAAAAAAAAGCTTCCTGTGGTAATTTACTTGTTTGTCAGCGATAATCATGTGATAGTATTTATTTTCAGGAGGGGGCATAGCATGAGTGGGGAGTGGGTAGAGAGTGAGCATGGAAGTATTAACTGGCTAGCTCAATGACATTACTGCATGTTGACTGGCTAACATGAAGTTAACATTGGAGCCCTTAACATCTAAATACAAGAGGGTGCTGAAAAGTTTGCAGTCTAACCAAGCAACTTCTTATATTCTGAACATTATTTTGCCAATGTAGCTGGAAAGTGTTACCTTATTTCATTAAATGCCAATTTGCAGAAACAAAATTCTCCGTTTTTGATATGGATTGAATCATATTCATGTCATTCTCTTCTTTGGTTGGGCTGAGAACTTTTCAGCATGCCTTTGTAGGATAATCAGTGCTATACAATTACTGGTAAAACTCTCGTATGTCTAGGGGTAGCACTGTCTTATGTTGCCCTGGAACCTGCTTTTTGGTTGGTTACTTGCCTGTAAAAAATGGCCATGCTGCCAAAGAAAAGCAAATGTTTCTATTTGTGCTGCTAGCCCAACAGAGAATAATTATGCATGGATATAGGATAATGCAAAGCTTATTTACATACATGCATTTGTAAATATTCATAGATGAACACAACACTGAATACATGCAAAAGTAGCAATTATGTGTACAGACTCTGCAACCCCTGTTTTTTTACCTACATGCCCACTTCCACTGTACCCCTTTGTTATACCTACATTTTTGGATTGATCCTTTACGCAGATTGTCTTGACCTTCTTCACTGTACCATTTTTTGCCCTGATTGTACCTATTTTCGCTGATTGTACCATTTTTCGCCGATTGTACCACTGTTCGCTGATTGTTCCTATTTTCTCTGATTGTACCTTTGTACCATTTTCACTGATTGTCCAGCCCTTCTTCGTTGTAAACCGCATTCGAACTACTATGGCTTTGGCGGTATATAAGAAATAAAATTATTATTATTATGCATAAGAAATTAGGTTACTCCGAAGCACAGCTAGGATTTAGTACTGAACCTATTACCAAATCTCATAAACCTACCCAAGGCAAGAACAATGCCATCTATCTATCTATTTATACCTAGCTGAACCACAGAAGATGAGTATCCATGCTCGCCAACAAAAAGGAAGGGCTTCTCCAACATTATACTCTCTCTCCAGGCAGTGAGCCAGTGTCTTCTCTGTTCTGTGGGTTTCAGACTGATTATGACATGCCACAGATATCAGTTCTTGGAATGATGGAAGTCAGCATCAACAGCTGTCAGTCCTTTGATTACCAGAGGTAAAGTTGCGCTCTGTGACTGGGGACAGTCTCACTCTTTGTCTCTCTCTATAGCAAGAAGGCACAAGGAGACACTTCCCTGGAATCTGGTTTCAGGGCAGCTCAGGAAGGCACAGCAGTCTAAACATAGACTCTTCTCACGACTGCCTTAGTCTCTTCACTCCAACTCCAATCTTCCCTCCAGCACATAGCTTGATGTTCCTCCAACTCCTCACCAATTCTGTCCCAAAACTGAAGACAGTCCTTGTTCTTCTTCCCGCCACTGATGTCTCTGGCCAATCAGTGTCTCAGTTACCAGGGCATTCTCTGGTTACATACCAAACTCCTGAAGTCTGTGGCTAATGTCCAATGTCACTATAAAACACCCTAGAGCAGGGGTGTCCAACCTTTTGGCTTCCCTGGGCCGCATTGGCCCAAAATAATGTTTCTGGGGCCGCGCAAACGCTGCAGCAAGACAGAAGAGAGTGCCGGCAAGACGGTAAACACCCAGGGGCAGCAGAGGAAAACATTGCATCGCCCTCGACCAGGGCCACACAAAATACTTCACGGGGCCACAGATTGGACACCCCTGCCCTAGAGAGATAAGGGTGCCAGGCACTGGTTGTTACAGTTTCAAGCTGGAGACTTTCTTAGCTCAAATTCCTCTGGAAGTGAGGGGCCTCGCTAGATTGGCTGGCCTCGCTAACAGACAAACAGCATGTAAAAATTGCAAGATGTGCTGGCAGGAATGAAAATGATTCTTGTCATCACTAGGCCCAAAAGCCTAAGATGGTAGTGCAGGCATAGCCCTATAACTTTGAAGGAGGCGGTAAGTTCTCCTGCATTAATTTTTTCAGTAAGCACATGCTAATGCTAACATTAGCTCACAGCCAGAACATGAAATAATAAAAGCTGGATTTATTGCTGTGCTAGAAATGAGTATACCATGTAGAAAGTCTCACTCGTAGGATGTTCTACATCCATTTATTAGAATAGCTTAGTGAAAGGGCCCCTTGGTTATTTATACAATGGACTGATCAAATGGAGAGAATCTGTTGCAAAGAGTGATATCTTCAAATCTGAAATGCATATCTGGAAATTTGTTAGGTAGGATGGTTTTGTATTAATAAGAAAGTGTGGTGCAGTGGTTAGAGCTACAACTTCAGCACCCCGAGGTTTTGGGTTCAAATCCTACACTGTACCTTGTGACCCTAGGCAAGTCACTTAATCCCCTCTTGCCCCAGGTATATTAGGTAAAGTGTGAGCCCACCAAGACAGATAGGGAAAAATGCTTGAGTGCCTGAATGTAAATCACTTAGGCCATAAATGGTATATATTACAGTATATAACTACTTAAATAAATAAGAATAGTTCACCTTTTAATGAAAAGGATGTTTTAATATATTTTATGTTGTTATAAGCCACCTCAAACCCCTCTGAAGGATAGAAGCAGGGTATAAACATTGTATTAGATTGAATTAAGTTACTAGGACAACATTTCTATCATTTTTATGAAACACAAAAAAAAAGATAAGGAGGTTTCCAAACTAAGCCCTTCCCCTTGGGAATTTTCTGAATCACATGTATTTATATTATTAAGAATCCTATGCTATCCTAACCATTATTATCGAAGGAACAGTGTCCTCTGCAGACCCTACTGTCTGTCACTCAACTGATACTTGAATTATTATGACAACGTTCTCATGTATTTCATGCTTCATTTGAAATTGGACTTAAGATAACACTTAGTCATCTGTTCCTTATCTCCCCAGGGCAGAGTCTGCAGATTTGTGACGCTGTGCTCAGCTCAGAAACTCTTCTGTGGAGCAAAAGACAAGGAAGATTCTTGACTCAAGCCAGTATACTAACAACTGGTGACTCACATGTCCTTTTGCAAAGAGAATTCAAACTGCAAATATACATTAGATACTAACCCAATCTAGGAACTCCAGCTAAAATTGTCAATAATAGCAATGCCATGTTTTTCCCCCCTACTGGGCCTGTATTTTTAATTTCCCTAAGAAAGTAAAAGTAGGGCTAGATTGACCAAACCTGGAAAAAAAATGGAGCCAGTAAGCATAACACAGTCAGGCCTAGAGCTGAAGCAACTCCAAATCCTTCATCACCCAAGAAATCTGCGTTATATTTATATAATCTGCAAATAAACAAAGACACATATACACACATTTGATCTCCTGGGTTTAGTACTTATTCTGTTCTTAAATGTCAAACTGCGTATCAACCAATTGTGGATGTTCTCTTGTAACCCGTTCTGAGCTCTTCTGGGAGGACTGGATAGAAAACCAAATAAATAAGTCTTAAAGGATGGGATAATCCAGTCCTGGTTTTACCACACATGAGAAATGTCAAATTCTGTTTTTCTTAAGAAAGTCAGAACTATAAGCCCCTCATGCAATATGGTGAAACCATCACTGGCTAGGTCTCTGCATTGGTATACAGAGTTTTTAGCAACTTGAAGCCTTCAATCAACCTAAGTTTCAAGTGTCTTTCAAAGAACATGTAAATCTTTTCAAAATGTCCTAGGGTGGAAGTGAGGTGAGAAGGTTCCAAACCCTTTACTTCAAAACATTGCTCATTCTGAAGCTATAACATGAGACCCTCCTCACACTATTGAATTGTTAATGCTACTCAAAATAAAATAGAAATAATATTGATATATCAAGCCCAATTGTATATAGGATGTCAGGATCAGAAAATACACTAATAAATGACCCGTGGTATCCTGCTTCAATAACCTTATATATTTGGGGGTGGGGGTGGAAAAAGCCTCAGATATGGAGCTAAGCACCCAATAGGGCAGGGGTAGGGAACTCCGGTCCTCGAGAGCCGTATTCCAGTCGGGTTTTCAGGATTTCCCCAATGAATATGCATGAGATCTATTTGCATGCACTGCTTTCAATGCATATTCATTGGGGAAATCCTGAAAACCCGACTGGAATACAGCTCTCGAGGACCGGAGTTCCCTACCCCTGCAATAGGGTATCAAAAGTGATCCATCACAATGCTCCTGTTTAAGCCATTGGCTAAAAAAAAATCTAAATTTACAGTTCATTCTCTGGCGTCTATAATAAGCCCATCTATATCTCTTGCTAATGTTGTATAATTAATCAGCACCAAACAACAGACAAAGTCTACTCTGCACAAATCCCGAGTCCAAAAGAAGAAGCAGAGTAAGGCAGGTCTTCAAACAAAGCACACTTTATTGGCAACCAATATAGTATATATAAGAAGTAATCTAAACATGCATTGGACTCAACAAGGGCCATGTTTTGGTAAATATGCCTAAATTAAGAGTCCAGGTGGTAAGACAATACTTCATAAGATGAGTCAATGCCCAAAAATATAATGTCAAATAATAGAATGTGAGTTTGCATATCTTACAGCAGTACTTCCTCAGCGTTCATACACTCAATTGGCTGCAGAGAGAGTTTGTCTCCCTAATCTGTTTCTATACCTTAGGTTTGCTGGTCTCCTAACTTGAATCTGTAAGTAGGAATTCAGCTTGAGAGAAAAGCTAAAGTACATATTACCTCTGCATAGGGACTACGTATAGGTGGTGCCAGTTGAGTGTATGGACTCTGAGAAGCACTGCTGTAATATCTACAAACTCCAATTCTATGATTTGACATTATATTTTTGGGCATTGACTCATCTTATGAAACATTGTCTTACTACCTGAACTCTTGATGCAGGCATATTTGCCAAAACACAATCCATGTTGAGTTCAATGCATATTTAGATGATTTCTTATAATGATTGTTAATAAAGTGTGGATGGTTGAAGACTTGGCTTGCTCTGTTTCTTCTTTTGGACTCCATATAAATAATCAGCTTCAGCCGTTCGATTTTCTACCCTAATATCACCTATATAAGAAAACTCACTCTGATTATTTAAAGTCGATTAATAGAAATGTTGCCATTCCATATTATTATTCAAACCTTTTGGTATTAAAGTATTTAATCTAAAGATCCAACTTTGCTTTCTTTGTGCTAAAAATCTTCTGTATTTCCTACCTCTCCTCCCTTTAAACACTCGGTCTACGATTAAAACCCATAAAGAAAAAAAAGTCATGTTGTTTCTCCACACAATGTTTAATTAGTGGAGCCCCATAACTTGTCTTATAATATTACTTTTATGTTCATTTAATTGAATATTTAATTTTCTGGATGTTTGACCCACATAAATCAAATTGCATGGGCATCTAATAAGGTATATCACCCCTTCAGTTTTACAATTTGAAGAATACTGAAGTTCGTAGGTCTTATTATCTACTGGATTACAAAAAAGATTACTATATTCCATCACCCATTTGACAAGTACCACAGGCAGTTTGACCCTTCTCCTGTAGCTCCATAGATGGTGACGTATCAGGTAATACAGATGCTCACAAAAGTTCCCTGAGCTCATTAGATTGTCTTTTTAAGTCCACGTTTGATGAACAAATCCTTCGCAGTTGTAGGAATTGGGAATAAGACTTTTCTTCAGAGAAACAGGATGAAAGCTTGAAAAATGCAATAAAGAATTACGATCTGTCGGTTTCCAGAACACATTTGTATAAAAAAATGTTCATGCCACTCAATGTTCACATCTTAAAAAGATATTTCTGATTTGCTGTACGAGTACGTAAATTTAACTTTACAATGGCATAAATTAAGGTAACACAAAAAAGGAGGAATGGAGGGAAATAAACAAAATAAACATTAAAATCACTCCATTGATGATAACATCTGTGCTATTATGCACTGCTTAAACAGCAAAGGAAAAAACCTCCGAGTGTTGGCAAGGTGAACCCACACTCTACCACCCTCCCATCATTGGCAGAAAAAACTTTTGCTATTGTGGTTAGAAACACGAGGTGAAAAACTTTTCACAATACTAATCAAAAATGCTTTTATGTGCCATATTTTTAAATAGTCCATATTTTATTTATTTATATACCACTTAAATCCTAAATAGTTTACATTCAGGTCCTTTATCATATTTCTCTATATGTCCCGGTGGGCTCAAACTCTATTTAGTGTACCTGGGCCAATGAGGGGATTAAGTGACTTGCCCAGGGTCACTTAGAGCAGAGAAGGATTTGAACCCACAGCCTCAGGGTGCTGAGGCAGTAGCTCTAATCTCTGCGCCACACACTGTTAATTTAACAGAAGGCCTTGTTTACACCTCTACTTACTATGCAAATGTAAGGCCTTCTGCAGTGTTATCCACATAAAAGCATTTTTGTTTAGTATTGTGAAAAGTTTTTCACCTCTTGTTTTTCTAACCACAATAGTGAAAGTTTTTTTCTGCCGATGATGTGAGAGTGGTAGAGTGTGGGTTCACCTCTCCAATGCTCTGAGTCCATAGTAATTTAATTTAATATTTTATATACCGCTATACCGTGAGGTTCAAAGCGGTTTACAAAAAGATACATTAAAGATACAATAAATAAAATAAATAAAGATATGTACTTGGAAGTTCCCTTACTGTCCCGAAGGCTCACAATCTAGCTAAAGTACCTGAGAAAACAATTTATGAATAGTAAAGATAAAAATATAAAGACAGAGGTAGAGATAGAGATAGATATGAATATTCCAACAATTTGCTGCCCAAGAATCATTATCTGATACCATTTATATATCAGACATTGTTTGACCCCTGAGGCAGGCCTTTCAAGCCAAAATACATCCCATGACGGGTAATTTAACAAGAGAATTAAATCTTTATTAATATACTTTTGTTTTAAGCACAGGACAATATGCATTAACAATGGTACACTGCAGGAACTGTGAATCTGGCAGGACCAATAGTTCCCACAATATATATCTCAATATTAATATTCTTGAGTGGAGGCAACATAATACTCAAAAGTATATCACCTCAGTTATCAGTGTCTACCTTTACTTGTAGCTAGTAACATAATGAGTCCTCAAAAGGATAACAAATGTGGGTCTCAAAATCCAGAAGGATTATACTCAGTAAGAGATCCAAGGTCTAAGCGAGTAAGTCTGTATTCATTCTAGTGCTTTTTTTTTTCATTCAAAGAGACAATCCATTACCAACATGAGCTAGGATGCCGCACATCTTTTTGGAAGCTCATCTTTGGAAGCTCACCTTCAGATTACTGTTTTTTTTACTCTTCTTCCAAAAGAGGTCACCTTGTCTATCCTCTCTGACAATGACAACATTTAGGAGGAATAAAGCCAGCTGGAGTTTATCATCTTTTGCTTTTTTCCATTCCGGTGCTCGAAGAAACTGACACCAAGGTCTCTTGCTGGGCCAGGCCAAGGCTTTGAGACACCAATGACTGTCACTACTATTCCCCCCGCCTAGTTGGCATAAAGCTTACCATTCCAGTGCTCGAAGACGCTGACACCAATGTTCCTTGCTGGACCAGTGCAGAGCCTTGAGTTTCTACGCATGCTCAAGGCCTACTGGCTCACGCTCTCTCCAAGAATCCCTGAGGACAAGGATGATTCTCAGAGGAATTTGGGAAAATTCTCCTTACACCTATCCCTAAAAGAGCAGACCTAGACTTATTCCAAGTTGCAAACTACAGACCTGTAGCAAACATACCATTCATGACAAAGTTAATAGAGTTTGTAGTTGGCGTCCAGCTAAAAGATTATATTTCAAAATGGAAACTACCATTGTCCTCCCAACATGGATTCAGACACAAACACAGTACAGAAACATGCTTTATTGATCTGACATTGAGCGTTAGATCAGTATTAAGCATAGGTAAACAAATGTTACTACTACAATTCGATGTCTCAGCAGCATTTGTCATGAAGTAGACTAGCTAAAATAGGAATTTCAAGCATGGTATTACAATGGTTCCATGGCTTCCTGACAAAAAGATGCTACAGAGTGTTAAAAGATGGAGCCTTCTCTGACTACTGGTCTCTACCATGTGGAGTACCACAAAGATCTCCCATCTTATCACTATTATACACCATCTTCATGACCAAACTGAATTTGATAATCCTCAGCCCAGGGAAATGGCTCCTGTCATACACAGATGAGATCTTTCTACTAACCAAGAAAGCAAGACTACCATATTGTCCAGAATGATAACTAAAGTGTAAGATTGGGTGGAGAGATAATATCTCAAAATAAACTAGAGAATGACACAGGGACAAATTTTTCCCTGTCCCTATGGGAACTCATTTTCACATCCTGTCCCGGTGAGTTATTTTCCTGTCCCTGCCCCATTCCTACAAGCTCTGTCCGCATCTACACAAACCTCAAACACTTTAAAATCATAAGTTTCTGAGGCTTGTGTGGTTAAGGCAGAGCTTACAGAAATGGGGCAGGGAGAGAGACGGGGAGATTGAGTTCCTGTGAGAATGAGGAAAAAATTGGCCCCATGTCATTCTCTAAACACTGAAAAAACAAAACAAAACACACACACACACACACACACACACACCTAATCCCACCTACCATTACTCTGACAACTGGAACCAGCTTCAACATTGAAAAAACCTCCAAAGTACTGGGAATCACTTTAGATGGCTCATTAAGTTTAGAAGATCATGTTTACAAATTAGTCCAAAAATCCTCTCTTACACTACAAAAACTAAGAAGAGTAAGACCATACTTCTTCCAACAGCACTACAGGATACTAGTGCAATCAAAGATATTATCACTACTAGACTACTGCAATGTTCTACATCCAGGTATCTCCATGAAACTAATGAAAAAAACTCCATCTGATATAAAACACTGTGACAAAACTCATACTCTACAGAAAAGCAAACAAAATACTAGGAATTATTAGAAAAGGGATGGTAAAAAAAACTAAGAATTTTATAATGCCTCCATATTGCTCCTTGGTACAACCTCACCTTGAGTATTGCATTCAGTTCTGGTCACCTTATCTCAAAAAAGATATAGCAGAACTAGAAAAGGGTCAAAGAAGAGTGACCAAGATGATAAAGGGGATGGAACTCTCTTGTATGAGGAAAGACTAAAGAGGTTAGGGTTCTTCAGCTTGGAAAAGAGACAGCTGAGGGGAGAGATAATTGAAGTCTACAAAGTCCTGAGTGATGTAGAATGGGTACAAGTGGATTGACTTTTTATTCCATCAAAAATTACAAAGACTAGGGGACACTCAATGAAGTTACAGGGAAATACTTTTAAATCCAATAGGATGAAATATTTTTTTTCACTCAGAGAATAGTTAAGCTCTGGAACATGTTGTGAGAGGATGTAGTAAGAGCAGTTAATGTAGTTGGTTTTAAAAAAATGTTTGGACAATTTCCTGGAAGACAAGTCCATAATCTGTTATTGAGACAGACATGGGGAAAACCACTGCTTGCCCTGGATCGGTAGTATGGAATGTTGCTACTATTTGGGGTTTTTTCCAGATACTTGTGACCTGGATTGGCCACCATGAAGATGGGTTACTGGGCTAGATGGTTCATTGGTCTGATCCAGGAAGGCTATTCTTATGCTTATATAACTATACTGGTTACCAAAATAAAAAGAATAGAATTCAAACTGCTTAGTATTCCAAAGGCTATATGGTGATATCCCTAATAGCTTCCCCAGATTTGCTGAACTATTGGGTAGATCTGCTGATCAATGTAACTCTAACAACCTGGTCCTATCATTCCCAACTCTGAAAAATATAAAATACAAGACATTTCACAGCAAATTATTCAGCTATCATACAGCCAGTGTGGAACTCACTTTCCATCATAATTTGCACAACCACTGTATATACACTGTTTAGCAAAAATCTAAAAACATGTTATTTCTACTAGGGGTTTAAAGAGACTCAGACTAATAATGCAAGTCACTTCCGGCTCGCCACACAATTGTTTCCCATGTATTCACCTTTATAGGACCCCAGGGACCCCTGAAGAAGACTTTTTGTCGAAACGTGGACCGTGCTAGGTCCTGTATCCCTAGCGGACTAGGTCCTTTAAGGCTTTTATGTAGATGATTCATTTTTATGTGGATGAAATTATTTTATGTGGATGATTTCAGTGTACCTTTGGAACTTTGACACTTTCAAATAAAGTCCATTTAGGAACATCGTCACTCCACAGAGTTTTTTTGGTTTTCTCTGGATTTTCTTCTTTGTGGATATTTTGGGGTCAATTCCTTTTGTTTTTATCTTTGATATATTACCTCAGACTATATGCAGAATTTGTTAACAATATGATAACTTTATGGAACATATATAATTCTTAGTATCTACATATAATGTGTATAGCCCCGCGTATGTCTAGTAGCACTATAGAAATGATTAATAGTAATAGTAGTAGCAGTTTAACTCTATACAAGGGGGTGCTGAAAATTTCTCAGCCCAACCAAGAAGAGAATGACATGGATATTGTTCAATCAATGATCAGAAACAATGTCAAAAACATAGAATTTTGATTTTGAAAATTGGCACTTAATGAAATAAGATAACACTCTTTTCAGCTACAGTGGCAAAATAATGCTCAGAATCTAGGAAGTTGGTTGGTTGTGCTGAGAACTTTTCAGCACCCCCTCCTACAGATTTTAGGGTATGTAGCAATATTTATTTATTTAATTCATTTTCTATCCCATTGTCCCCAAAGAACTCAGAATGGGTTACAGGTTAAACATACATAGTATACTATACAGTTAACAGATTACAGTTTGTGAGTAGTGGCCGCCAGCATCGCATTGACTGTGGAGAATGTGAAAGATTTGTACAGAGGGTCGTGGTGGATTGCCTTTGATGTAGGAAGTTTTACACTCCTGACGCAGCAAGAGCGATATGGAGATTTCCTCGTCAGGTGAGCTGACTATCCACGAGGCCCGGGTAGTGGGGCTTGTGAGTAAGCCTGATTGGAAACAGCTGGGACTTTGTGGACAGCTAAGTTTTTCTATTTTCCTTGCTCAAGTCGCAATATTTCTGACTGTGCCTTTGAATTGCAATCTTTTTCCACACAATGTTTATATGTGAGATTTTGGCGTGCTGGAAGTGAGGTGTTTTTTGGGGGGCTGCTACTGTGCCTCATTTTTTCACCATTGTTTTTGATATAATGAAGGCACATAAGTGGAGTTTTTTTTTAGCCATATGAAGCTTAACTGAGGCTTTTTCTCCACTTTTTTTCGGAGTCTTATTTTTTTCATACTGTAGGTGTATGTGTGATGTGTGGGTGGCCTTGCAGTATCCCATAAGACCCTTGAGTGTTCTATTTAGGGTGCATTTTGAGGTAAATGGTGATTGTTTGTATTCCTATCCTTAGCTAGTTTGGAATCTATTAGAACCCAACTAGATGTTGTAAAGCCTGAAGACCTGCCTGGGAGTAGGCAAAGGGCAATATTATATGTGTTTTTTTTAACCGCTTTATTTTTATGTTTGGGCCTTTTGAACTGTTGAATTCAGCGTGAAAGGGATTACAAATACTGGTGGGACAGTGAATTATTTTGTGGCAGTGTCATTGTTTGTTGAAGCACTATTTTGAAGAGGCTCATTCTGAAACTTTTGAAACTATTGTTGGTTCTTCTTATTTTTGCAACTGCATAAGAATGTGTGAACACTGCTGAAAATAAAATATATTTGCAGATCAGAGACTTTGGAAGGGTCATTAAAATCTTTTGTAGCACCGTTTGATCCTCCACTCCAACTTTAGGCCAGACCCACATGGGATCGGCCACATGCATGGTGACTATATATATATACACACACAGATATGTTTATCAATAAGATGACAAAACAGAAATTGATTTGAAGAGCCTTGTTTCCACAGAACTGCAGGCATCAACATCCAAAGGACAACATGAATGACATTCAAATGAAAAGAGAAATATAGAGTCAGTTACATTTGATATCCATAAATTACTTTCCATTCAAGCATGTAGAAAACAGTTGTGAGACTGAACTAAGCCTCTGTGATGCCACGTGAGAAGGACCTTTGGTATTCTCAGTCACTAGGAGAAAATACTTACAATTCAAGTATCAAAGTTCAGTGCACTCTTAGGAAATGTATTTCTTTCTAGGCAAAGGGACCTGGTGAGGCACTTAATTAAAGTTGCAAAGCAGGTTAAGTATCTTGAGAACTCTGAGGGAGATGAAGGACATATTGCCATGGTATCAAGACAGAAGCAGCAGGAACCAGATGCGGTGTCAATTGATTTCAAGCTGCATGGCACCTGTGATGTATGTCTTTCGTCTTCAGGGGTCTATTTATTATTTCTTTCAGTTTGTTCTATTTAGTTTCTCTTTTTATGACCCTTTTAAGACCTTTCTTCTTTTCAATGCTCTTGGTGTCAAATCATATCAAAGTACTTGTTCATATCAATAAATCAACCACTAGGAGAATGGTCAATGATACTGGCCTTGAGATAGCTCTGTTATGGAGGTTGAGAAGCTATCATCTATGTGCAGAAGAGAGAGAGAAGGGGAGAGAGACAAAGGAAAATGCATCTTGACTAGGAACTCTTGCTATCACTGGTTTTACAGTTGGCTAATGACTGTAACAATGACTTGGCATTCCTTGCAGGTTATGAAGCCTTCCTCTGTCATATCACCTATCTGACCAGCCCAACATGACCAGGCCTGGAACTCTGATAGCCTTCTTCATACAAGTAAATGACAACTTCATTTAATTATTTATTTACCCTCCCACCCCTATATGAAGTGGCGTTAGGCTTTTTTATCACTGGCCACAGCGGTAAAAACTCTGACGCTTATAGAATTCCTATGAATGTTGGAGCTAATACTGTTGTGGCCAGCAATAAAAAGGTCTAATGCAGCTTCATAAAAGGGGCATCAGTTAGTTCTTTAGCACATCCTCTCTAACAGCTCAGAATGGTTTACAAGATTTACATTCATAATATTAAATATATAATAAAAACACATGAGTGCAAATAAATTTGCTAATTTTCACAAATTTAACTAAACTATAGTTTTACACCATTAAAGTACTAATTCTGAACTTTAATTTAATCTTTAATTAAAAAGATAAGCTTTTGGTACTATCCAAAACTAGTCTAATTCTTTGATTTAATAGAGTTCTGAGTACTCCATTACCAATACATTTGATCTACAGAAAATATATATAAAAGTCACTAACTCTGTAACATTCAGATAGTCCAGACGATCAAAACAAATGTTTTTACTGCTTTCCGAAACATCAATAACCTTTCCTACTGCTCTAATATTAGAGGGAATCTGGTTTCACAATTTTGGTACACAGTGAGAGTACAAGCAGCTTCCAAATGCAATGACCTTCCAGAGGGTATACATAAGCACCTCTCACTCTGTGAATGAAAAAATGACTAGGAACATAAACTGGAAGTTTTTCCAGCATATATTCCAGAACCATACCTCTAATAGTGGAAACTATTATAAAAAATAAAATTGTGAAACATGTAGACAAATAGGATTTAATGAGACAGAGTCAGCATGGGTTTAGCCAAAGGAGGTCTTGCCTCACCAATTTTCTTGACTTCTTTGACGGTGTGAATAAACATGTAGATAAAGGCAAGCCAGTTGATGTAGTGCAGGGGTGCCCAATAGGACGATCACGATCAACTGGTAGATCACCAAGGCAAAGTGAGTCGATGATAGGCAGATGATAGGTTGTATCAAGAGAAGCTTCGTCAACAGGAAACCTGAAGTCATGATGCCATTGTACAGAGCCATGATGAGACCTCATCTGGAGTACTGTGTGCAATTCTGGAGGCCACATTACCGTAAGGATGTGCTCAGAATTGAGTCGGTTCAGCGGATGGCCACCAGGATGGTCTCGGGGCTAAAGGGTCTCCCGTACGAGGAAAGACTGAGCAAATTGCAGCTCTACACTCTTGAAGAGCGTAGGGAGAGGGGAGACATGATTGAGACATTTAAGTACATCACGGGACGGGTCGAGGTGGAAGAGGATATCTTTCTTCTCAGGGGACCCTCGACCACAAGAGGACATCCGCTCAAACTCAGGGGAGGGAAGTTTCGTGGAGACGCAAGGAAGTACTTCTTCACGGAGAGAGTGATCGAGCATTGGAACAAACTTCCAGTGCAGGTGGTCGAGGCACGCAGCATCCCAGACTTCAAGAACAAATGGGATACCCATGTGGGATCCCTACGGGGTCATGCCAAGGGATAGGGTCACTAGGACTTAAATGAGCGGGTCAGTAGAGTGACAGTATAATTACAATTATACTTAAGGGGTCAGAAGACTTAAGAGGGTGGGTAAATAGTGTGGGCAGACTTGATGGGCTATATGGCCCTTATCTGCCGTCATCTTTCTATGTTTCTATGTTTCTTTCTATGATCATGGAGCCCATCCCGGGCTCCGTGATAGACTCACGTTGCCTTCAAAATCTAGTGGGCGATCAGCCTTCCTCTCCCCGATGTCAATTCTGCCATTGGAGAGGAAGTTCCAGGTCAGCCAATCGCTGTGTGGCTGGCCTGGAACTTCCTCTCCGACAGCAGAATTGATGTCGAGGAGAGGAATGCTGGTCGGCCCAACGCAGGGAAACAGGGAAAGCTTGGGGTGGCGGTGGCTTTGGGACCTGTTCCCCGATGGCGGCCTGTTCCCCAATGGCTGCGGCAGTGGCTTCGGGGAGGGAGGGAGAAAGAAAGAAAGGGGGCAGGCAGGGAGACAGAAGGAAAGAAGAGAAACAGAAAGAAAGGGGGCATGAAGAGAGAAAAAAAAGAAAGGGAGGCAGGGAGAAAGAAAGGGCAGGGAGAGAGGAAGAAAAAGTTGGGGGAGGGAATGAGGTCTGGAGGAGAGGAAGCACACAGGCTGAAAGAAGGGAAGAAAGATTGGATGCACAGTCAGAAGAAGAAAGTGCAACCAGAGACTCATGAAATCACCAGACAACAAAGGGAGGAAAAATGATTTTATTTTCAATTTAGTGATCAAAATGTGTCCGTTTTGAGAATTTTTATCTGCTGTCTATATTTTGCACTATGGCCCCCTTTTACTAAACCGTAATAGCGGTTTTTAGCACAGGGAGCCTATGAGCGTCGAGAGCAGCACTGGGCATTCAGCGCAGCTCCCTGCGCTAAAAACTGCTATCTTGGTTTTGTAAAAAGGGAGGGGGTATATTTGTTTATTTTTGTATAGTTGTTACTGAGGTGACATTCTATAGAGTCATTTGCCTTGACCTCTTTTAAAAAACCCCGGAATATAAATGATAATTAACATTTTCTCTACATACAGTGTACTTTGTGTTTTTTCAAAAATTTATTGTTGGTAGATCATTTTGACTTGGTCACTTTTAAAGTAGCTCGCAAGCCCAAAAAGTGTGGGCACCCCTGATGTAGTGTATCTAGATTTCCAAAAGGCTTTTGACAAAGTTCCTCATGAGAGGCTCCTGAGAAAATTAAAGTCATGGGATAGGAGGCAATGTTCAATTGTGGATTAAGAACTGGTTATCAGACAGAAAGCAGAGGGTAGGATTGAAAGGCCATTTTTCTTAGTGGAGGAGGGTAAATAGTGGTATGCCGCAGGGATCTGTACTGGGACCAGTGCTATTTAACTTATTTATAAATGATCTAGAAATTGAAACTACGAGCGAGGTGATTAAATTTGCAGATGACACTAAACTGTTCAAAGTTGTTAAAATGCATGTGGACTGTGAAAAACTGCAGGAAGACCTTAGGAAATTGAAAGACTGGGTATCCAAATGGCAGAGGAAATTCAATGTGGACAAATGCAATGTGATGCACATTGGGAAGAATAATCCAAATCATAGTTATCGGATGCTAGGGACCACCTTCGAGGTCAGCACTCAAGAGCTCAAGAAAAGGATCTGGGTGTTATTGTAGGCAATATGCTGAAGCCTTCCACCCAATGTACGGCAGCAGCCAATAAAGCAAAGAGGATGCTAAGAATTATTAGAAAAGGGATGATTAACAAGACTAAGAATGTTATAATGCCTCTGTATCACTCATTGGTATCACCTCACCTTGATTGAAGTCTGCAAAATCCTGAGCGCTATAGAACGGGTACAAGTGGATTGATTTTTTACTGCATCAAGATTTACAAAGACTAGGGAACACTCAAAGTTACAGAGTAATACTTTTAAAACCAATGGGAGGAAATATTTTTTCACTCAGAGAATAGTTAAGCTCTGGAACATGTTGCCAGAGGAAGTGGTAAGAGCAGTTAATGAAGCTGGTTTTAAAAAAAAGTTTGGACAAATTCCTGGAGCAAAAGTCCATAGTCTGCATTCAGTTCTGGCCTCATGTCAAAAAAGATAACCAAAATCACAGTAGTTTGTCGTGTGTGTGCTAAAACCTGCCTACACTTAGACCTCCTTAAAAAGTGCATAAGTTGGTACCCAAAGTGTGTTTTGAGCTACTAGCGATCTAGTGCTGCTAGAAAGCAAAAGCTGAGCGTGTGTGTGAATCTGCACACGGTTGCTGGGTGATAGATTGGCAACGTTTGTGTACTCGTCCCTGTTGTGTACTCGTGACCTGCCCTACTTCTTTTGCTCACCCATTTCTCTCCCTCACATCGCAAGGACCCCTGCCACAGCCCCATCCCTCCTACCTCCTACCTGCATTTCCACCTCTTTACCTCCCATCTTTCCACCATCACACCCACTTTCACTCCCACGCTCTCTCATTGACCCACTCTCAGACTCTCTCACACATTCACTCTGGTGGTCACAGACTCTCCTTATTACACCCTTTCTCACTGCACGTCTCTCACTCTCTCAATCTCTCACATAGTCTCTCCTGTCTGTCACCCTCACAGTCTCTTTCACTTTCTCTCACACTGGCACTCTCTGAATCTCTCTTCTGTCACACAATCTCAATAAGAACTCAATTTTTTTTATATCCAACAACAACCACCTCCACCACAACTCCACTACACTACACCCACAAAGAATCATCATGCCACTTGCAGGGCTATATATGGACATGTAGGATGCTAGTCATGACCATGCGACAACGTTTTGATATCATTAGAGACTTGTGCCAGGACAACTAATAGATGGTCAAGTGTGTATATCTAGGGGGGTCGTATAATCGTCAGAACGTGGACAACTTTGGACATCTTTAAAGGTCGTCCCTGTATGCTTCCTACGGGTCATCCAAGCTTCATATACCATAGAAACATAGAGTGGCACTAGAAAAAGTTCAAAGTAGAGCGGCCAAGATGATAAAAGGGATGGAACGCCTCTCGTATAAGGAAAGACTAAAAAGGTTAGAGCTCTTCAGCTTGGAAAAGAGACAGCTAAGGGAAGCTATGATTGAAGTCTGCAAAATCCTGAGCGCTATAGAACGGGTACAAGTGGATTGATTTTTTACTGCATCAAGATTTACAAAGACTAGGGAACACTCGAAGTTACAGAGTAATACTTTTAAAACCAATGGGAGGAAATATTTTTTCACTCAGAGAATAGTTAAGCTCTGGAACATGTTGCCAGAGGAAGTGGTAAGAGCAGTTAATGAAGCTGGTTTTAAAAAAAAGTTTGGACAAATTCCTGGAGCAAAAGTCCATAGTCTGCTGTTGAGACAGACATGGGATGGTAGCATGGCATGATGCTACTATTTGAGTTTTTGCCAGGTACTTGTGACTTGGATTGGCCTCCGTGAAGATGGGATACTGGGCTAGATGGACTATTGGTCTGACCCAGTAAGGTTATTCTTATGTTCTTAAAACTTTAAAAGCCAAAACCAAAACTTTAAAAATGCAATGTTTCTCAATCAGAAGTCAATGTACTGAAGTCAAAGCAAGAGAAACATAGTCATAGGTACTCAGATTCTTTAATAAATGAAATATATCATTTTGTACTCATTGCAAATGTGAATGACTCTTGATAGGTAATCCTACAAATAATGCATTGCAATAATCCATACGGGATAACACATATGCATAACGCAACTGGGCAAAATCAGACTCTGTAAAATATACCTGAAATTTCCGTAATTGACACAAGAAGGAAGTAGAAACCACTTGTGAGATATGATTTGTAAAAGTCAGACCAGCGTCCATAATCACACCCATACTTCGAACCTGATCCTTGGCTACCACAGTAATATCACCCCACACAAAAGAAGTTAAAAAAAAAAAAAATCTGGAGTATAAATAATAATTCTAAGTATCACTGTAGGCTTGATACGGTCAAAAGACTTTTGGTCTTCAGAAAGTGACTAGAAACAGTCACACAAGCAGATTTTTTTAAAAGTATCCATCATAGTTTGAAGCATTAACACCCTCTGCTGTATCCCCTTATCTGCCCACAAACACTGATTCATCCCCCCACACTCATTTTATTCTCCTCCACAGTCTTCAGACCTACATCTATTTCTGCTGAAGGCTGCTGTCATTTTGGGTGTGACTGTGTGCCAGGCTGCATTCATGCAGTTCCCACTACTTTTCATGACACCAGTTTTGATAAGTTTAAACGCCTTGATAAAAATAGGAAATTTATCTGCAGTTAAACCTCTTTTTTGTTTTCTGAAGTCATAGCCCCCTAATTTATTTATTTATAAAACTCCACACACTTGCTGAATTTTCCCATACACAACTACGTATTTAAAAAAATCCAGTGCTCCTTTTTAGTAGGAAATAATGGTTCTTACCTTTTAAAAACCACTTCAATCTATTCTAATGCTTAGATTAGTGTATATCAGTGGCTCTTAACCTTTCTTCCATTGTGACACCACTGACAAAGTTCTCATTAATGACATACTGAATACTACAGTCCATGGCTGAACAAAAAAAAAAAAAAAAGAAAGAAATTCCTTATATATCATTCTTTATTGCTGAAAATTATTCAAAGAAAAGTGGTGACTGGTGGGAAAGAACAGACTTGCAACATTTTCAGTTGAGGATGGAAGCAGCAGGGAGCATTGTGGGTAATGGTGAGGCAGAACTGGGGTTACCATATTTGCTAAGTCAAAAAAAAGGACACCTGATCCTGTCCCCACCCATGACCTACCCATAGTGCCCTGCCGCACCGCTGCCTCCGTCTAGGCTCACCCCTAAACCACCCCACTCTCCAGAAAAGCCTCTCTCTGTCCAGCCCCCTACCTGGGCCACCCCAAAGTCAGGTATGGCTTTTGTGAGTCTCCTCTGTCCCAGTACCTCTTCTGGCGCTGCAATTTCCGATGTGTAGGCAGGACGCTGCAGAGTGAAGGCTTCCAGGGCAGGCCGACAGCAGAAGAATCACATCACTAAGGTGATAGTTCAAAAGCACGCGCAGACAAAGGTGCGCTGAGACAACTGAGCGCAAGGCGGAAGCCCGCGCTGAAGAAAAACAGTGTTTTATGGGGCTCCGACAGGGGGTGTAGGGGGGAACCCCCCCACCTTACTGAATACAGATCGCGCTAGCGTTGTGGGGGTGTTTGGGGGGTTGTAACCCCCACATTATACTGAAAACTTAACTTTTTCCCTAGCACTTTTGACTATGAACCCATCACTAATGCTGCTGGCTGCCCAAAGTTTTTAAATTTCAGCACTGTAGAAGATACTGGGGACAAATGAGACTCACAAAAGCCATGCACGACTCAGGGGGAGGGGCTGGACTAGAGAGAGTGAATCTAAAGCCTGGACAAACTCCCTCCAATCCAGGAAACCGTCCAGGCACTCAGACAGTCCTCTAAAAGAGGATATTTATTTATTTATTACATTTATAAACCATCTAATATCAAACATTCATTTAAAAAATCTGTCATAAAACAGAGAAAAATAACATCAGCAACCACTATCTTCTCATCCAGATATGATGGCTATATACCAAAAGCATCTTGGGGAATTTTTGTTCATCTTACATATAGGCATCAACAAATGGTTGTGTCTTTAGTAACTTCTTTATGTTAGCACTGTCTGTGCATGCCTGGGTAAATCCGGAGATCTGGTAACCCTAAACAGAAAGGACTAGTTATGTGGATTTTAAGCACCTGATTCCCTGCTCTGCTCTCCTCATTCTATACGCACACATGGATGTTAAGGAAAGCAAGGACTTGTTGTTATATTTTTGGTGACACATCTCTCAGCTCTTGGTGACACACAAGTGTGTCTCAACACCCTAAGGGCTCCTTTTACAAAGGTGTGTTAGGGCCTTAACGCGCACAATTGCGCGCGTTAAATTCCCGAGCGCACTAGCCATTACCGCCTCCTTTTTAGGAGGCAGTAGATTTTTGGCTACCACGCGCTATAGCGTGCGGTAATTTTGTGAGTGCGCTAAACACCCTAGCGTACCTTTGTAAAAAGAGCCCTAAATGACAACTACTAGCATATTTTAATATTTATATCAATGACCTAGAGGAAGGAACATCCAGTGAGATCATCAAGTTTGCAGACGATACAAAACTATGCCGGGCGATCAGATCGCAGGAGGATAGAGAGAAACTCCAGAGCGACTTGTCTCGGTTAGAAACATGGGCGGAGAAATGGCAGATGAAGTTCAATGTGGAGAAATGCAAGGTAATGCATTTAGGCAATAAGAATAAGGAATACGAGTATACAATGTCAGGTGCAACTCTGGGGAAGAGTGAACAAGAAAAGGACCTGGGTGTACTGATAGATAGGAACCTGAAGCCGTCGGCACAATGCGCGGCAGCGGCAAAGAAGGCAAATAGAATGTTGGGAATGATAAAGAAAGGAATCTCGAGTAGATCGGAGAAAGTTATAATGCCGCTTTATAGGGCAATGGTCAGACCACACTTGGAATACTGCGTCCAACATTGGTCTCCCTACCTAAAGAAGGATATAAAACTGCTGGAGAGGGTGCAGAGACGAGCAACAAAACTGGTGAAGGGTATGGAGAAACTGGAATACGAGGACAGACTTATAACACTAGGATTGTTCTCCCTTGAGAAAAGGAGAATGCGTGGGGATATGATCGAGACCTTCAAAATACTGAAAGGAATCGACAAAATAGAGCAGAGAAGATTATTTACATTGTCCAATTTGACACGGACTAGAGGACATGAAATGAAGCTAAGGGGGGACAGGTTCAGGACTAATGTCAGGAAGTTCTGCTTCACTCAGAGAGTGGTTGACACCTGGAATGCCCTCCCAGATGAGATTATTGCGGAATCGACCGTCCTAGGCTTCAAGAGCAAACTAGATGCATATCTCCTTAAGAGAGGCATGTAAGGATATGGTGGACTATAAATTACGACAGGTGTACACCTGGCAGGGCATCCGCGTGTGCGGATCGCCGGACTTGATGGACCGAAGGTCTGATCCGGAGATGGCATTTCTTATGTTCTTATGTTCTTATGTTCTTATGTTCTTATATGTTCTTTTATCCTATTCTGTGCTTACTTCTACTTGCGTTCATAGCCCTATCCCTCTGTTTGGTCACATATTCCACAGTTATACCCAAAACCAGGGGTGTCAAACTCAATCACATAAGGGGCCAAAATATAAAACACAGGCTAAGTTGCAGGCCAAACTTTTTATTAAGATACTTCGTCTTAGTAGAAGTACAGATCCTTCCTGATCCTGAGACACCATTCCAGTGATTCACATGGTAATTTTCACTTCATAGATGTTACCATACTTAATCCCAACTTTATTCAAATAGTTAGTCTAGGCATAGGCAGCTGAACACTTTTTTGTTGTTGGGGAGGTGGGGGGGGAGAAACTCCACCCAGACCCCACCCCCATAATAGTACTATTTGTAATACCATTTTTACATTCATTTTTCATATATACACACACAATATAATCTTACTAACAACTCATAATGGTGACCACAAAATTAAACTGCACAAAGCACACTGTATGCTTCTCAACATTCATTCCTACCAGAACACAGACAACTCCTATGCAAATACGAGACCACAAACTAAAAGTACTAATATATACAAAGAAAACCCTAAGATGCAAAACTCTGCATACAGTACAACCCCAGAGAAATAGAAACAAATGCATTTCTTCCTGAACAATGTAAAATATAGACAGCAGATGTAAATTCTCAAAACTGACACAATTCAATCGCCAAATTGAAAATAAAATATTTTCCCCTACCTTTGGTGATTTTGTATTTCATCTTTTCCCAGTCTCTGACTGCACTTCCTTCTGTCTGTGCTCTTAACGGTGTATCCAGGGATACCTTATCCATTTGCTGTTTTCTCTTCCTCACTTTCTGCCATACTTCCATCTTTAGAATTAACTTTTAACATCCATTTCTTCCATTTTTCTGCTTTCTTCTCAAAATCTATTTACTTTTTCATGTCTTCCTTTCCCATCTATCCATGTGTACCATCTCATAGAAACATAGAAACATAGAAGATGACGGCAGAAAAGGGCTACAGTACATCAAGTCTGCCCACTATGCTTACCCACTCCCTGTCTATGCCCTAATGACCCAATTTTCTTATCTTGACCCTCGTAGGGATCCCACTGGGTATCCCATTTATTCTTAAAGTCTAGCACGCTGTCTGCCTCGATCACCTGCACCGGAAGCTTGTTCCAATGATCAACCACTCTCTCTGTGAAGAAATACTTTCTGGGGTCGCCATGAAATTTTCCGCCCCTGAGTTTGAGCGGGTGCCCTCTTGTGGCCGAAGGTCCCTTGAGAAAGAAAATATCATCTTCCACTTCAACACGTCCCGTGAGGTCCTTAAATGTTTCTATCATGTCTCCCCTCTCCCTACGTTCCTCGAGAGTGTAGAGCTGCAATTTGTTCAGTCTCTCTTCATACAAGAGACCGTTGAGCCCCGAGATCATCCTGGTGGCCATCCGCTGAACCAATTCAATTCTGCGCACATCTTTACTGTAATGTGGCCTCCAGAATTGCACACAGTACTCCAGATGAGGTCTCACCATGGCCCTGTACAACGGCATTATGACTTCAGGCTTTCGGCTGACGAAACTTCTATTGATACAACCCAATATCTGCCTTGCCTTAGATGAAGCCTTCTCCACTTGATTGGCAGTTTTCATGTCTGCACTGATGATTACTCCTAAATCTCATTCTGCTGAAGTCCTAAATCTCATTCTGCTGAAGTCCTAGTTAAAGTTTCAAAGTTCAAGAAGTACGTCCTGCATGGATTTCCGCTTCCGAGGTGCATGACCTTACATTTCTTAGCATTGAAGCCTAGCTGCCAAGTTGAGGACCAACTTTCCAATGTAAGCAGGTCCTGCGCCATATAATTCTGTAAACTGCATTCACATAGTTACAATATTACATAGTTTGGCGTCATCGGCGAATAGTGTTATTTTACCTTGAAGCCCTTGAGTCAGATCCCCTATGAATATGTTGAAAAGGAGTGGACCCAGGACCGAGCCCTGCGGCACTCCACTGGTCACCTCCGATGTTTTAGAGAGGGTACTATTAACCACCACCCTCTGAAGTCTGCCACTCAGCCAATCATTGACCCATGCAGTTAGTGTCTCTCCTAACCCCATCGATTCCATCTTGCTTAGCAGCCTGCGGTGTGGGACACTGTCAAAAGCTTTACTGAAGTCCAGGTACACAACGTCCAAAGACTCTCCCAAGTCCAACTTTCTTGTTACCCAGTCAAAGAAGCTGATGAGATTGGATTGGCAGGACCTACCCTTGGTGAATCCATGCTGACTGGGATCCCGAAGATTCCCTTCATTCAAGATCGTGTCCAATTTGCTTTTAATTAGTGTTTCCATGAGTTTGCACACTATTGATGTGAGACTCACTGGTCTATAATTCACAGCCTCTGCCCTGCAACCCTTTTTATGCAGAGGAACGACATTAGCTAATTTCCAGTCCAGGGGAACTTTCCCCTTACTTAGGGAGAGATTGAATAGCTCAGCCAATGGTTTCGCCAGGACATCGCTCAATTCTCTGAGCACTCTTGGGTGCAAATTGTCTGGTCCCATGGCTTTGTTCACCTTGAGTCTTGCCAGTTCACTGTAAACTTCACCTGGTGTGAACTCAAAATTCTGAAACGGGTCTTCTGTGCTTTGTGTTGCCTTCAACTGCGGACCATGTCCCGGTGCCTCACAGGTGAAGACTGAGCAGAAGTATTCATTCAGTAGTTCGGCTTTATCGGAATCTGCTTCCACGTAACTTCCGTCCGGTCTTCTAAGGCGTACTATTCCGCCTGTGTTCCTTTTTCTATCACTAATATACCTGAAGAAGGATTTGTCCCCCTTTTCAATGTTTTTTGCCAGAATTTCTTCCACTCGAAGTTTTGCCTCCCTAACTGCCATTTTGACCGCTGTAGACCTGGTCCTATATTCTACCTTTGCCTCTCTTTTCTCCGTGCGCTTGTAGGAGAGAAATGCTTTTTTCTTCTCCTTAATGAGGTGTGAGATCTCCGCGGTGAACCATTGGGGTTTATTGTTTCTTTGTCGTTTATTTACTGATTTTATGAAGCGGCTAGTTGCTTCATGTATGGTTGATTTCAGTGTTAACCACTTAGCTTCTACATCATCGGTCTCTGCTTGGTCCTGCAGCGTCCGATGGACAAAATCTCCCATGCGTGCGAAGTCTGTGCCCCGGAAATTGAGTACCTTTGTTTTTGTGTTTGATCTAGGGAAGCCTTTCCTAAGGTTGAACCATACTATGTTGTGGTCGCTGGAGGCTAGCGTATCTCCTACTGAGACCTCTGAGATGCTTTCGCCGTTGTTGAGTACCAGGTCGAGGATCGCCTGGGCCCTAGTGGGCTCCGTTACCATTTGTTTGAGACGTGCTCCCTTTATGGGGGTTAAGAGCCTCCTGCTACCGCTGGTTGTCGCTGAAAATGAGTTTCAGTCTGCATCAGGCATATTGAAGTTCCCTAACAGTACAGCTTCTCCTCATAGAGTGATATTCTCTATGTCTTCAATTAATTATGCGTCCATGTCTTCCAGTTGTCTTGGGGGTCTGTATACCACATCTAGATACAGGCATTTTTCTCTGCCTCTTGCCAGGATTACCCAGAGGGACTCCCCGATGTACTTGACATCTGTGATCCTGGTGGTTTTGATGTCCGCTTTAATGTATAGAGCTACCCCCCCCTCCATCCTAACCTTCCCTCTCTGTCCTGACGAAGTAGATTGTAGCCCGGTATAGCCATATCCCATCCATGTGAGTCCGTGAACCAAGTTTCAGATATTGCCACCACATCTAGGTCGGCATTCCTTATTTCAGCCTCCAATTCTAGAATTTTGTTATCTAAACTGTGTGCATTGACATACATGGCCCTCCATATCTTGTGTTTGCTAAGTCCCTGTGAGGCGTATCCTACCTGAGTCGGTGTGACTCCTAAAGAACTGTTTGCAATGTGGGTGCTTACCTTGGACATGGAAGCGGAGTTTCGACTTACCTCATCAGGATAATTCCTTTCTGCACTAATATGTGAATGGGTACCCTGCCCCGACTTACCTAGTTTAAAGCCCTGTGAAGCAGGCGGGCTAGTCAGTGTCCGAAGACGTTCTTACCCCTACTGGTCATATGGAGTCCGTCTGGTCCCTGAAGTCCTTGTAGCGCTTCCCCATGGTTTAGGAATTCAAAGTTCATATCCCAGCACCATCCCTGTAGCCACTCGTTCGTCCTCAGGATACGTTCATCTCTGGCTCTTCCCTTGCCTCTAACTGGGAGGATCGATGAGAAAACCACCTGCGCTCCTGTCCGCTTCAGCCTCTCACCCAGTGCTCCAAAGTCTCTGGTGATGGTCTCCGGTGTGTTCCTGGCAGTGTCGTTGGTTCCTATGTGGACAAGAAGCATAGGAAAGTGGTCTCGGGGTGTGAGTAGTCTATCCAGACTGGCGGTGGACATCTCATATCCTGGCTCCAGGCAGACAGCAGACCTCCCTAGATTGCATATCCGGTCTGCAAATTGGTCTCTCGGTGCCCCTCAGCATGGAATCCCCGATGACTATTACTCTGCGCTTCTTTGGGGGGAGCCAGTCAGTTGTCCCTGGAGATGGAGCTGTGTGTTGGGCCTGCTCCTGTTCCTGCTCCTGTTCCTCATCAGCAGTTCCTTCCTGAAGAATCTGGAATCTGTTCCGCAGGGTGAGTTGAGGGGTTGATGTATAGCTGCCCTGTTTGTAAGAAGAAGGAGAAGATGAAGAGATTGAAAAAAAGGGGGGGGGTGTCTCCTTCCTCTTTTTTCTCCCCATTCCCATCTATCCATAAGAAGCATTTCTTCTTATCTCTCCTCCCTCTGTCTCCCCTTCCCCTCCATCAATGTGACCATCTCATCCCTCTCCCATGGTCAGACAACTCTGTCTTCCTCTTCCCTCCCCCATATAGTCTGGCATCTTTCTCCTCTCCTTCCCATAGCCTAGAATCTCTCTCCTCTTCCATGATCTGGTATCTCTCTCTCCTTACCTCCCTTTTCCCCGAGGTCTAACATCTCTCTTCTTCTCTCCTCTCCTTTCTGCAGTCTAGCATCTCTCCTCTCTGCAGTCTGGCATCTCTCTCTCCCCTCCTTCCCTTCCATTCTGTGGTCTGACATCTCTCTCTCTTTTCCATTCCATCTCTCCCTTCTTTGAGTCATCTCTCCTCCCTCCCAGTGTAACATTTCTCCCTCCCTCCTCTCCACCACTATCATGTCCAACAATTCTCCCTCTTCCCCATGTATACCATCTCTCTTCCCCCCCCCCCTCCACACACCTATGTCCAATAATTTTCTTTTTCTCTTCCCTCACCCACTGGCAGCATCTCTTTCCCTCCCTTCCTAACCCCCCAGCCCGTGCAGTCTCTGTCCTTCCCAACCCCCTCCCAGCCTGTGCAGCATCTTTCCTTCTTACTTTCCCAACTCTCCTCCCGGTGCAGCCTGTCCTTTCCTCATTCCCAACCCCAGCCCTCCCCTCTCAGCTGGATCCTACGGTAAGACATTCTCCAGTTCCCAAATCTCCCAGCTACCATCTCCTTGTCGCTGAAATTTAAAATCTTTGGGCAGCGGATGCGAAGCCAGTCTGCTGCCATCGACCTGCCCTGGAAGTGTTCTTTCTGCAGCACTTCCTCTTTCCGCGTAGGCAGGACACGAGAGGCTGGCTTCGCGTCGGCTGCCTGATAATTTTAAATTTCAACATTGGGTAGGTGGGGGAGTCAGGACTCAAGGAGGTTCTTGGAGAGTGTAGTGTCAGGCGCACAGTCACTGCGGGCCGCATAAAATGGCCAGGCGGGCCAGAATCAGCCCACGGGCCTTATGTATGATATATGTGCTCTACACTCATTCCATACTTGATATGATTTATGAATATAATATTCTGTCCTCCTCAAGCTGAATTAGAGTGGATTACAAGAAACATATGTGAATGAAAATCCCTCTTGCACGCATATATGCACACATTTATTTATTTCATTTTCTATCCCATCCTCCCCAAATAGTACGGGCTACAGGCTAACATGATCAATGCAAGTTTTTGCCTTGCTCAACACAAACTAGGGATTTAAAATCAATAGACATAATATACACACATCATTTGGTCAAATATAGAATTCAAGGATATGTGAAAGAGGCACAGACAATCCTCAGCAGCAAAGAAAAGGAAAAGCTAGAGAACAACTCCTAAATTAGGCTTCTAAATTTGTGCTCTATTTTCAGTCAAACTTAGAAACCTAAGGGGTATGTTTAATAAAGAGTATTATGGCTTTGTACTTAACTAAGGTTACCAGATTTTCTCTAATGAAAATCTGGACCCGTGACTCCATCCCAAGGCCCACCCAGTTTGGCCAGGACCAGCCCCGTTCCAAGTCACGCCCCGTTCAGCCCCCAGCCCTACCACCTCAACCTGTTTGCTTGTCAGGAGGGCATCTACGCATGCACTAGTGTGACACGATGCTATTCTGCAATAGTTGCAGAAGTTTCAGTTGATAATCATGGACACCAGCCAGTACAATATTATAATAATCTAATTTCAAAAACAGAAAAGCATGTAATAATATCTTCATAATATTCATGCTAAAATAACTACGTATACAATTAATGTAATGTATAAAAAAAAATATGAACATAAGAATAGCCTTACTGGGTCAGACCAATGGTCCATCAAGCCCAGTAGCCCATTCTCATGGTGGCCAATCCAGGTCACTAGTACCTGGCCAAAACCCAAGGAGTAATAATATTCCATGCTACCAATCCAGGGCAAGCAGAAGCTTCCCCCATGTCTTTCTCAATAACAGACTATGGTCTTTTCCTCCAGGAAATTGTCCAAACCTTTTTTAAAACCAGCTACGCTATTTGCTCTTATCACAACCTCTGGCAACATGTTCCAGACCTTAACTATTCTCTGAGTGAAAAAATATTTCCTCCTATTGGTTTTAAAAGTATTTCCCTGTAACTTCATCGAGTGTCCCCTAGTCTTTGTAATTTTTGATGGAGTGAAAAATTGATCTACTTGTACCCATTCTACTCCACTCAGGATTCTGTAGACTTCAATCATATCTCCCCTCAGCCATCTATTTTCCAAGCTAAAGAGCCCTAACCATTTTAGTCTTTTCTCATACGAGAGGAGTTCCATCCCCTTTACCATCTTGGTCGCTCTTTTTTGAATCTTTTCTAGTGCTACTATACCTTTCTTGAGATAAGGAGACTAGAATTGAATGCAATACTCCAGATGAGGCCGCACCATGGAACAATACAGGGGCTTTATAACATTCTTAGTCTTGTTAACCATCCCTTTTTAAATAATTCCTAGCGTCCTATTTGCGTTTTTGCCCGCTGACGCACATTGGGCGGAAGGTTTCATCGTATTGTCTACGACGGCACCCAGATCCCTTTCTTGGGCGCTAACCCCTAAAGTGGACCTTAGCATCTAGTAACTGTGATTCAGGTTATTCTTCCCAATGTGCATCACTTTGCATTTGTCCACAATAAATTTCAGCTGCCACTTTGACGCCCAGTCTTCCAATTTCCTAAGGCAATTTTTCACAATCCCCATGCATTTTAACAACTTTGAACAGTTTAGGGTCAACTGCAAATTTAATCACCTCACTCATCGTTCCAATTTCCAGATCATTTTTAAATAAGTTAAATAGCACTAATCCCAGTACAGACTCCTGCAATACTACACTGTTTACTCTCTTCCATTGAGAAAAATTACCATTTAACCCTACCCTCTGTTTTCTATCTGATAACCAGTTCCTAATCCACAACTGAACTTTGCCACCTATCCCACTCTTTAATTTTCTCAGGATCCTCTCATTAGGAACTTTATCAAAAGCTTTCTGAAAATCTAGATACACTACATCAACTGGCTCACCTTTATCCACATGTTTATTCACAGCTTCAAAAAACTCAAGCAAATTTGTGAGGCAAGATCTCCCTCGGCTGAATCCATGCTGACTCCGTCTCATCAAATCATGTTTGTCTACGTGTTCCACAATTTTATGTTTTATAATTGTTTTCAACATTTTGCCCGGCACTGAAGTCAGGCTTACCGGTCTGTAATTTCCTGGATCTCCCCTGGAGCCCTTTTTTTTAAATTCATTTTTCAACTTACATCAAGTGTATCAAGAAATAACATTTGAATTGAAAAACATCACTTGTATTACTATTATTATCATCAACTAAAATTCATGAAAGTTAACCTCCCCTCCCATCCCTATCACATCAAAAATATTCATTTATATTATATTATACAATATACATTCTATTAAAATATCAAAAAATCATCCCTCCCACCCATCCCTATCCCCTCATTTCAATTATCTTATAAAGGGAAAATTTTACTACTCATTACAAAAGTCTGTTAATGGTCCCCAAACATCTCGAAATTTACCAAACTATTCTCTCTGTGCGGCTAACCTTCTTTCCATTTTATAAATATGACATACAGAGAACTCCACCAAAAACTGTAATTTAATCTACTCTGATTTTTCCAATTGAATGTAATATGTTGAATGGCAATTCCTGTATCTCCCTCACTTGCTGAATAGCTAATAACAAGGGTTCCAATACAATATCAAAAAGCAAAGGAGACAAAGGACAACCTTGCCTAACTCCCCTCTGTAGAATGAAACATTCTGAGAGAGTATTATTAATATACAATCTAGCAGCAGCGGAGCTATACAACGTTTGAATCATTTGTATAAATCCTGAGTCTATACCAAACCATTCCATTGCTTGGTACATGAAGGTCCACTCTACTCGATCAAAGGCCTTTTCTACATCCAAGGATACAGAAAAAGCTGGATCTTTCACGGCTTTTGTTAAATATAACATATGAAAAGCCAACCTAGTGTTATTAGAGGAATGTCTCTAAACTAAACTAAACTAAGCCTTAGGTTTATATACCGCATCTTCTCCACTGAAGTGGAGGTCGACACGGTTTACAGAGTTTAAAAAATATGGGAAGAGAGAAGAGAAAGAGTTTACAAAGCATAAAAAGAGGGGATGTAATCAGGAGAAGAGATTATTATATGCTAGAGAAAAGCCAGGTTTTCAGTTGTTTTCAGAATAGTTGGAGGGAGTTCAGGTTCCGCAGCGGGACAGTGAGGTCGTTCCAGAGGCCGGTGATTTTGGAGAGGAGGGATCTACCCAGTTTACCTGCGTGGAGGATGCAGTGTAGAGAGGGGAAGGAAAGTTTATGTCTGTGGGCAGATCTGGTGGTAGTTGGTGTTGGGGCGAGGAAGGATAGAGGGATTAGGGGCGTAAGGATGCCGTGAATGATCTTGAAAGCCAGGCAGGAGCATTTGAAATGAATTCTGGAAAGTACTGGAGCCAGTGAAGATTGGTAAGTAGAGGGGAGACGTGGTCATATTTGCGTTTAGCAAAAATCAGTTTAGCCACAGTGTTCTGGATAAGCTGGAGTCTGCGAAGACTTTTTTTCGTTAGGCCTAAGTAGATGGCGTTACAATAATCGAGTTTGGATAGGATGATGGATTGTACAAGGACGGTGAAATGCTTTTGGTGAAAATAGGATCTAACTTTCCTAAGCATGTGGAGGCTGAAAAAACAAGATTTTGCCAGAGAATTCAGGTGATCGTTGAGGGAAAGGGAGGAGTCGATAGTGATGCCAAGGACCTTGCTTGAGAACTCAAGGAGTAGAGCAGGGCCTGTGGGTAGGGTGAAGAGGGCGGGCAGGTGAGCTAATTTTGGGCCGAGCCAGAGTAATTTTGTTTTTGATTCATTTTATTTCATCTGTACTGAGAGGGACCAGGCGTGAAGTCTCATTATGCATGATGTGATGTTCTCTTGGAGATTTGTAAGGTTTGGATATGTTTCGAGGAGGATGAGGATATCGTCTGCATATGTGTAAATTGTTTCAAGGGGGGATAGTTTAAGGAGCTTCAGGGAGGTCATATATATGTTGAAGAGAATAGGGGATAGGGGAGAGCCCTGTGGAATACCACGGGATGGTGTCCATGAAGCGGATTTGGAGCCATTTGTGTTGACAATGTAGGAACGATCGCGAAGGAAGTTTGAGAACCACTTTAGGACAGAAGAGTCTATCCCAATCTCGGAAAGTTGGTAGATTAGTATGTCGTGATGCACGATGTCGAAAGCCGCGGAGAGATCAAACTGTAGGAGAACAGCAAATTTGTTTCGGGCGTGTAGTTGTTGCATCTTTGAGATTAGGGAAACTAGGAGGGACTCAGTGCTGAAATTGGGCCTAAATACGTATTGGTAGTGTTGGAGAATGGAAAATCTCTCTAGGTAAGATGAGAGCTGAGTGGTGACTATGGTCTCTAGAAGTTTTGTTAAAAGAGGGATGTTTGCTATGGGGCAATAGTTCGATGGTGAGGAAGGTCAAGATCGGGTTTTTTCAGAAGAGGGGATAAGGCAATGTGTCCCATTTCGGTGGAGAACAGGCCCGATAGTAAGACTTTGTTTATGAGGTTAGTAAGGGAAGAGATGGCCTGTGTAGGGATTTTTTCGTAAAGGTAGGATGGGAAGGGATCTAGGATGCACTTGCAGAATTTAAGTTTGAGGCAAAGTTTAGAGATCTGGGTCTCGGATACAAGTTCGAATGTAGTCCATGATCTGTCGGCAGGGATAGCGTCGGAGTCTTTCGGGGGGAGAGAGTTGTAGGAGATAGCTGAGGGAAACGAGCTCTTTATGGTAGTGATCTTCTCGTTGAAAAATTTGGCTAGGTCATTTGGAGATGGGAGGGGGTGAGGGGGCAGAGTCATTTTTAGAAGTTAGGTTCCGCCAGATGTGGAACAGTGTACTGTTTTGGTTTTTTGACCTGGAGATTTTGTCTCCATAGTAATTCTTCCTAGCTTTTTTTAGTACGGAGTTGTAGGATTTGATGTTTTCTCTCCAGGATTGCTTATCTAGGGGGGATTTTGATTTTTTCCATCTCCGTTCCAGGGCCCGACATTTCTGTTTTAATTCTCTGTGGTAAGGGAGGTACCAGGGAGCCTTGTGAGAATAGGAGATGGTTTTAGTGGTTAGAGGGGCAAGGGCACAGTACGTGGATTCGGAAAGAGTCACCCAGTTGTGCCAGATTGAGTCAGGGTTCGTGTGAGTGGGAAGGGGAGGGAGTTTGTTGAGAAACTGGGACCAGAATAGTTCATTTGAGATCTTTTTGCGGTAGGTGATGGAGTTTGTGGCACGGGTTGGGGTATCAAGGGCTGACATGAAGACAGGGAGGCAGAAAGAGCCTAGGAGGTGATCCGACCAGGGGACATGTTCCCAACGGGTCGTATCTGTGGAAGTTTTATGCTCAGTCAGGTCAAGAAAGCTAATGATGTCAATGGAGTGCCCCTTTTCATGGGTAGAGGTGGGCGGGGAAGCAGTGAAGCCTAAGGAGGTGAGGAAGTCTTTGAACTCAGTTGAGTCATTGTTGGTGTTGTCGTCTAGGTGAAGGTTTATGTCACCTATGATCAGTAGTCTTTGGAATTTTAGATAGGCCTTTGTTATGGTCTCAAGAACAAAGTCAGAGGATTTATTCCAGGGGTTGGGTGGGCGGTAAAGTAGCAGGATGCCTAATGGGTAGGGGCGAAGTTCGTCGTTTATTGAGGCTAGCATGAATTCCAGGGAGGGGTGACTACCCTTTTCTAAGAGCTCAACATTAAAGAATGATTTGTAGAGAAGGGCTAGACTTCCTCCTTTTCGATTTAATCTAGGAGAGAAAAGACCGTGGTAGCCTGGGGGACAGAGTTCATTTTGTGTGAGTAAGTCATCTTTTTCAATCCATGATTCAGTGATGCACAAAAAACCCGGATCAAAATCCTCAAGTAAATCTTTTACTATTTGGGTCTTATTTCTCACGGACCTGGCATTACAATAGAGAGTAGGGACTGGGGTGAGAGAGTCAGAGGTAAGGATGGGCAGGTTTGCTGGGGGAACAGGTTTTAGGGAGGAGAGGTTTGCACCTCGGTGTTTTTTGAAATGATGGGGTCTGGAGGATACTAGCATGGGAATTCTGAGCCCAGGACAGATGTTGTTGGGGAATGTAGCATCGGGAGAGTTTGGGAAGAGGTTTTTGGGAGTGGGAAGTGTTTGTGAGGGAGCAGAGAAGGAGGATAAGAGGCCAGAGTGAAGGAATTCAGGGGCGGAGCAGGGCTCCCACGCTGCCCGAAGTCACCGGGCCGAAGAGAGGAGCAGCCCCAAAGACAGGGCATGTCTCTGAGCAATAAACCCTGTTTGGTGCATGCCAATAATAAACGGGAGAGCCTTAGCCAATCGTATAGCCAATGTCTTAGCTAAAAGTTTATCATCTACATTAATTAACGAAATAGGCCTGTAATTTGAAACCAAAGTGGGATCTTTATTTGGCTTTGGCAAAACTATAGTTACAGATTCCGCCATCGTGCCTATAATTCAACCCTCATTTAGTTGAGTCTGATATAAATTTAACAGATAAAGCAATAAGGTATTTTGAAAT
The DNA here is from genome assembly GCF_902459505.1 of Geotrypetes seraphini. Classification (NCBI taxonomy): domain Eukaryota; kingdom Metazoa; phylum Chordata; class Amphibia; order Gymnophiona; family Dermophiidae; genus Geotrypetes; species Geotrypetes seraphini. Next base: position 104,788,917 of record NC_047091.1, read on the forward strand.
GTTTTATAAAACTCTACCGTAAAACCATCACCACCTGGAGCGGATCCAACTCTAAGGGACTTCAAAGCTCTTTACAATTCTTATAGTAATATAGGTTCATGTAAACTTCTTTTTATATGTTCAGGAATTTTAGGCCCCTCTATTAGTTTTAAAAACTCTAATCCATCTTTTCCTTTGTCTAAATAAGGCTCAGAAGAATAAAGTGTTTTATAATAATTTAAAAATTGTTTTAAAATAGGTTCAACTTGAGTGTAAATATCACCTTTTTCATCTTTAATGGCAATTATTTTTGTCTTCCTTTTTTTTGCCTTAAGATAATTTGTCAATAATCTTCCCACCTTCTTTGAATTTCCATAATACAAAGCTTTTTAGAGAATAAATCTTTTCTTACCAATTTAGAAGAAATCTCATTATATTTACATTTAGCTTTTAAAAGTGCCTGTAATGTAGAATAATCCCACTTATCAATCAATTTTGACTCCAAAGTTTAATTTATTGTTCCAATTCAGAAAATTGTCTTTTGATCTGCTTCTTAAGATAAGATGAAAAAAAGATAATTTGACCTCTTATGGTTGCCTTAAAAGGTTTCCATAGAGATTTCTTCTGTTGTATTAAATTGGAAATAATCATTTATTTTTAATTGAAAGTCCTCACAAAATGTTGAATCTGCAAGCAATGTACAGTATTATCAAATCTCCATATAGATCTACTATTATCTTGATCAACAATTTTGAGTTCAATCTACACACCTCCATGATCAGACAAAATAATTGGATCTATAGAGGCTTTTGTTACCTGTTGTACCAATTGGTTTGAAACAAAAATGTAATCTATTCTTGAAAAAGATTTATGAACATGGGAGCAAAAAGAAAATTCCCGACCATCAAAATGAAGTATTCGCCAAATATCTTTCAAATTACAAGACTGCAAAATTATCTAATCCTAATGATTTCATGATTTTGCTAGGTTTTTTATCCATCAAAGGATCCATAACAGCATTAAAATCCCCAGCCACCACTAATTTAGAGGCAGCCAGTGGTAGACTCAATTGTTCTAGAGTCTTGAAAAATTCATTTTGGTTCGAATTAGGGGCATATACATCTTCCTAAGGGGTCTGAAGCCCTGGAGCCCTTTTTAAAAATTGTCATACCATTGGCCACCCTCCAATCTTCAGGTACTAAAAGACAATTTTAGCGATAGGTTACAGATCACTAACAGCATGTCAGCAATTTCATGTTTGAGTTCTTTTAGTACCCTGGGATGTATACCAGCCAGTCCAGGGGATTTATCACTTTTTAACTTATCGATTTGTCTTAGTACATCTTACAGATTCACCGAGAATTTTTTTTGAATTTTTTAGTTCGTCCGCATCATCACCCTTGAAAACCATTTCTGGTTCAGGGGGATTTCTTACATTTTCTTAAAGACTGAAGCAAAGAATTCATTCAGTTTCTCCACTATGGCCTTATCCTCCCTGAGCGCCCCTTTTGCTCCTTGATCATCCAACGGTCCCACAAATTCCTTCACAGGTTTTCTGCTTCTGATGTCCCAAAAAAAATTGAGTTTTTGCCTCTTTTGCAAGTTTCTCTTCATATTCTTTCTTTGCTGTTTTTATCACTGCTTTCCATCTAACTTGCCAGTGCTTGTGTTTCTTCTTATTTTCTTCATTCGGATCCTTTTCCCATTTTTTAAAGGATGGTTATTTGGCTCTAATAGCCTCTTTCACTTCAGTTTTTAACCATGCCAGCTCTCGTTTCCTCTTCTTTCTACCTTTGTTGATACGTGGAATACATCTGGCCTGAGCTTCCATGATGGTATTTTGAAATAACATCCACGCCAATATGAGAAATACGCAATCTAAATGAAAGACATGAATCTATAATAACTCCTAAATACTGAAAAGATGGAACTGAAGTGATATTAGACTCAAACAATACTGGAATTATCCCCCTTTTGCAAAAGTGCAGAAGAGGTTTTTAGTGCCAGCTGGCACGCTGAATGCTTTGTGCTGTTCCGACACTCATAGGAACTCTATGACCATCGGAGCAGCGCAGAGCAAGGAGAGTGTACTATAAACCTCTTCTGCACTTTTGTATAAAGGGGGTTTAGTGAGGGTTGTTCAAACCCGCTCGATATCCAATCTACAGTAGTTTTTGAATGATTAAGAACAAGACGAACTAAGGGGCGATGAGGTTCATGCACATTTGTAATAAAGTTGATATTGGGTTATTCAATGCAGAATGAGGAGATGGGGCCTGGTCCAGAACCTTAGGCCAAGGGCATGTCCTTTTTTCCCCCAAGGCCTCTGAGCTTCTTTTGCTTTTAGACATAGGTCAGGATTCTTTTTATTTGAGTACTTTTCATGATAGAAAATGTTGAAATCGTGAATCAAGCCTTATTAGACTGAGGCTGTTTTCCTTTTGTTCAAAATGTAAATTATTCCATAGGAATTCAATCAGATGTGGGTCACCATACAGCTAAGCAGCCTGTCATTAAAATAATTTGAATGTAAGCCAGAAAACGCTTATCAGAACCTCCCTGCAGCCTGTAGCCTCCTGCACTCCAGTCATGTTTATGCCCTGCACCAAGAAAACTTGATTAAATTCGAATTTGACCTTATCACTTCTAGAAACAGGTTATTATGATGTCAATCAACATGCTTTAAGGGGAGGGGGAAGAGGAAAATGACTTTATATCATTAATGAAACATTTAATTTCCAAGTTCTAGAGCCTAAACTCTTAGAAATAAATGCATGTGGGCAGGAAAAGTATGTTACAGCATTGAAGAGAAAATCCTGATTAAAAAAAAACAAAACACAATTTCATACAGTATTTTTTCCCCCACAAGTAATATAGCTCTTAACTAATGGGTCCTTTAATTAAGCTTTGGTAAGCACTAATGCTTACTACAGCTTAAAATGCCTTACCATGGGGCACACTCAGCATCCTGTACTAATTTTGGCATTTGCACACACTTCACATGCACTAAAAAATAGATTGTATTTTTTAGTGTTGGGGACGGGTCAGGGGCGGAGATCAGGTGTGTACTGCACTAATTAGTTATCACAGCTACATCATTGTATGCTAGCCAAAAATGAAAGAGATTCGCCTCATGTGCATTTATGCCACAAAGGTATTTAGTAGAACAATCCTTAAAACATGCACAGATTTTATATTCAATTCAAACACACTCTCATTCTAGAGCCTAGATACCTAGCACAGATATTCAAAGGAGAGATACCGTGTATCTGCAGGATCCTCAGATTGCCATTGGTGTAGCCTAACACCTGACGGCTGCAATCCTCATTAGTCCCACAGCACAAGTGGCAATTAACTTTTTTCTCTTTATATTCTATTTCTTACAATACTTCATCGTATAGACATATTGTAATAACTTATTCAAAAATCTTGTTAGAATTATAATCTTCACTTTTTTATAAATTATCAATGAAGTTTTTCACTTAGCTTGCACTCCAAATTCAGATATGTCCCCCCTCTCCGACGCATTTCGAGTTCTTCTTCTGGGGTGGGGCAGACTATATTTGCAGAGAGCTATAAGCATTGCTGCTAACCATTTCAAAATACTGTTGCAAGCCAAAAATGCCACAAGCCAAAGATGCAAGTCAAAATGTTGCCACAAGCCAAAGATGGCATCTTCCAAGGGAAAAGCCTGAGGCGCCTGAGCCAATCAGGGCCTTAGGCCCCTCCCTGTACATCACATGATATATCAGGTTGGGTCCTAAGTGGGGCCTAAGGCCTGCATTGATGACAGCAGCTGGCGGAGGAGCAGGTGGTACTGAGCACCCCTCCTACTTCAAACTTAAAGGTAGGGGAAGGGGAAGGGTGACGGCGGGAAGGACCCGACCCGATACAATGGCAGGGGGGGCCCCAATGGCCGGAGGGAGTGGGCATACCTCCTGCCTTATCAGTTTGCATGGGGGGGGGGCAATGGCAGGAGGGAGTGGGTATCCCTCCTGCCATTTTTTGGGGTTTGGGGAGGGAGGTAGAGAACACTTTATAGGGGGGGGGGGCTTTTTTTTTATTGGGCAGATATTTTGCATGTGTAATACACGCAAAATATCTGTGCATTAAATAAAAAATGGAAAGAAAAACCCGGCAGAAGCCCTGACAGCAGTGACATGAGGCTGCTTCTCTTGTCACTACTGTCAGGGCTCTGCACCAATTCAATCGCTCATTGAGTGATTGAGCCAGTGAGTTTGCATGCAAATGATTTGCACCTCCGTGCAGATCATTTGCATGCAAACTTGATAGTGGATCAATCGTTGTTTGAAAATCGGCCAGAGAATCAGCCAACAGCGATTGAGTCACTATCTTTAGTGAATCTGGGCTTAGGAATATATTAGACTAGTATAGAGAGCCTTAGGATTTTATTATATGCTTTATTTAGTGTTTCTTTCTTAGATAGTCTTAGGGTTATATTGTATGCTTATTTACTGTTTGATTCTTTACAGGTAATGAAATATAATGAGTTTTCCTGTTGTCTTAATTAGAATAATTGACAATAAATAAAGACTATAAGTAAAGAAATGAGCTAGTAGTGGCTGGGAGTGAATGCAGACTAAGCCAGACCTTGCACTGCCTGCCAGAAATTATCTCTAGCAGAAGGTTCAAGTTTACAAAACTGTAGAACTATACCACACCCTGGTCGTGACTTGGCACAGGTAAGAAGGTTGTTCCCAAAAAGAAAAACAAACATAAAGCCATGGTGTGTCAGGTTTAAATAAAGGCACAATTGCACAGTTCCTTTAACAAGCTCTGCTCACTAGCAGTGTAAGGTTTGTTGTCCTTGGCCAATGTCCCAAACAGGAAAAGGGTAAACTCCAGGACAGTGACGTACCAAAGGTTTGTCAGTATCTCCTTGTGGTCCAAGGAAGGAAACTTTGTTAACCTTAGCATTGACCTTCAGAATATGTTTGTAACAGCGCTGCTTGTGTGGCATTAGGCTATGTAGTGATCGAAAGAAAAAACCAGACCTTTGCACATTTTTGCACTATATGGTGGGTGTATGAGGAGATTCACATTTCCTGCACAGCTAAGTCCGTGTAAAGTTACCTTGTGCTGTATTTGACATCTAGCAAGGTCTCAGTTTGGAAGGAAAGATCTAAGCTTAAAAATGAAGTGGCCAGAAGTGATGGTAAAAGCAGATAGCGTAGCTGGTTTTAAGAAAATTCCTGGAAGAAAAGTCCATAGTCGGTTATTAAGACATGGGGGAAGCATCTGCTTGCCCTGGATCGGTAGCATGGGATGTTGCTACTCTTTAGGTTTTGACCAGGTACTAGTGGCCTGGATTGGCTACCATGAGAATGGGCTACTGGGCATGATGGACCATTGGTCTGACCCAGTTAGGCTATTCTTATGCTATGTTCTCATCTGTAGGGGCCTTTGTTTTCACTTCTTATTTTAATGTATTTTTTTTTCTGGGAACTTATCAGTGTTTTTTTATAATGGGAACAAAAATGGAAGAGAATTAATGTGTATGGAATGGGTGGGGGGTAACTAATTTTTCAGTTAAATAATTCAATCCACTTCAACCAGACATAGGAGAACTCACGCACCATTCACACACCCTCCAACCAAAAACGTCAAAAGAAAAAAAACTATTCGACAACCTCCTAGCCATTTGAGCTGCAACACTCAACCCCCAACTCTACAACCTATTGACCTCGACCATAGACTACAAAACCTTCAAAAAAGAAATAAAAATCCTTCTATTAAAAAAAAACATAAAACCGAACTAACACAATCAGAACTGTCCCAAGCATCACCTGCAATTACTCCATATGTACTTCTGATGTCATGACAATTCAGACATAATTTATGTTATGTTATGTTTGGAATAATGGTTACATATATGAGGTTCAATAAAAGAAAATTTTCATTGCCTGTTTCTATTCTGACCATTTATTCAGTTTTATGGTTATTACAAAAAATATTTTTTTACATGGGGGGGGGGGGAATGTCAAAAATTTACGATGGGCTCCGGGTGCCAAATACCCTAGGTACGCCACTGCTCCAGGATTCAAAATAACAGCAAAAAAAAATCAGTCCTTGGTTCTAGGTTTTCCTCATTAGTGCCAGCAATTGTTCAACAGTTCTGTTTCATTTATTCCCAAAACGGATTCATTAAAAAAAAAGAAGATAAAAACAAACCAAACTTCTCCTGCTTTCCAGGTGTGTGCAATTAAGGACCTACTCCTCTGGCGTGCCTACAAAATTATAGGGCACAACAAAAGACTTTTTGTAATAGGGCAAAACTTAGTCACAAAACACAAAAAGATATCTGTACCACACTTAGCTAGTTTCCATTTCCTTTGCTAGCTTACCTTGAGAAGGCAGCTCCTCCACAACCTCCATGCATTCTTCCTGTGCTAGCAGTTCTGCCTGAGTTAGCTGAACAGGTTCCTTCACCTCTACCATCTCTACATCAGACTTTGCTTTGCGTTGGAGTTTGTCCCAAGGCCAGGTCTGCTTTCCTGCCATTTTCTATTCTACTGGCCTTCTTCCACCTTCTCCCCATTCTGTGAAAGCCCAATCCCAACCTATGTGGGATTGGAATTGGACAAGCCTCTCTCTGACTCCCCCTTTGGCCAGACTGCAAATTACTGCCAGGGAACTGATTGTTTTAAGGCAGGTTTAAAGGGTTTTTCCTTCTGCCTTAAGTAAGCACTTCCGCCTGACCCACTTACCCCATCCTTCCATGGTTGGAGACATAGAGGAACTAAGCCAGGATAGTCAGACTGACCTGTCTGTGAGCCTGATAAATTTCCCTGGGGAGTTTTCCTGACCCTTGGTAAAGTATTTTTTCTGTTTTTAAAATGTGACAAGTCAGGAACAGTACTGGACCTTCCACACCCTATCTCCAGCCCTAGAGGTTCCAGAGGGAGCTAACCCCAGGGCCCCTGAATCCCTCACATGCACTGTGGCACATGGCATATGGATGATCCTCAGCCAACAATCCAGCACAAATCTGGCAAAATCGCAGTGTTTTGAGGCACATATAGGCTTTTAAAATAAAACTGGGATATCCAATATGGCTGCAGTGGCAGTATTTTGATGCTAAAAAACAGCGCTGGAAAGCTACAGCAAATTACAAAAAATCAGGGAAGGGGTTTTTGAAGGTGGGTATCCTATACCTAGCGCCAGAAACCTCCCAAACTGACTTTTAGAGACACCCCTCCCCCCCATCTTCCCATAAGCTGTAATGGCTTTATTCTCTATGCTGTGCTGTACTGGTGCTATAGCCAGCTTCAGATCTCACTGCAGCTGAATAGTGTAGAGAACCCTTGCCTGAAACACCTAAATCTTTAGTCCAAGACCCTTCAGTCTTTGGGCTGCCAGTTGAAACGACACCAGCCTGAGACCTCAGACCGCCACAAATCCTTGCGTTGTAACGGGAGTAGAAAAACATAGATGGGACTTGTCACAGCCTGTCTGGACCACCATGGGGCCAAACAAACACCTGGTAAATTAGGAGTGAGCCTTGCTTCCAGGGGAACAATCCTCAAGCTCCTTAACTGTTAGTACATGCTGGATAGACAGGTTCCCGTATGGTTTTCCTGCTAGCAGCAGACAGCTTGCCAGAGTGCCTGTGTCCTCTCCCAGGCAGAGCTGCCCCAGGGACACTGGGGACCTCTTGAGCACCACAAGCCTCAAAATCGGATAAAACCCCTGAAAATAATAAAAACTTCTCAGAGCATATCAGAAAGACACTTTCCAGCTCACTTTCAGAAGGAAAAACCTGAAGAGAGGCAGGACAGCCCACTGCAGAAAACATGTTGATTCCTTCTGAAACAGCTCATGATTTGGTGGATTTAACCCACTTGCCAAGACTCGTATGCATTGTGCAAAAGAACAGGAAATATTCATGTATTTCCTGTTGGGAAAATACATATGAGATAGACATCTTTTTTCAATGTTATGAGCTGGATTTCTCTATTCTGACTTGGATGTCCTTTCAAAAATGCCCCTCCTTGTTACCTTTATAAAAAGAGTAAATGGGTGCTTTCTATCACTTTTTAGCTAGAAATCCTGTCATAAAATCACACCCAAAGAGGGCAGTTTTAAATCTATTTACACTGGTAAATGTCAATTTACATAGATAAAGCATAAATTGTCATTGTAAAAAGTTCCCTTTTTTTAAGAACTGTAGGTCTCAACTCAGCCAGTCAGATTTTCAGGATATCCTTAATGAATTAATGAATATGCATGAGATTGATGTGACTGCACTGCCTCTGTGAAATGCAAATCTATTTCATGCTTATTGGTTTCAAAATACTGTATTTACAACTCAACTGGTTGGGTGTGCCACAAGCACTAGGGGTGAGATCACTAGCTGAACTATACATGTCGCTTCAAAATGTTCTTGCTTTTATCCACATTTAGAGAGTGTTCCTGGAGGTGTGTTTCAGGCAAGATTGGACAATAACATGCTCAGATTTGTATTTTCAATAATATTTGTGTTATTTCCCCTGGCAAAAGTATCCCCATTAAAAACAGATGCAAGCAGAAGAACCCACGGCAAGCTGCAGGGTGAATATGTGTGCACAATTTATCTTTGAAATCTGGTACAAATATCTCCAGGATAAAAGTGTGGAAATTATTTCCGTTTTAACTCCTCTTCATGTCCTCACAATTAGGTGTCAAGGGGTACCTCATAATTCTCAAATTTGTAGGAATCTAACAGCAGGGTTGTACAGACAGAACATGTTTGATTCCTCTCTCTTTTGTCTTTGTTTTTCATTTGTATCATTTCACTTTTTAAATGTGTGTTATTCACTGCTAAGTATTGGCTACCAGTTTCTGCTAAAATCATGTTCAAGCTTCTCACCAAAACTCACTTCTCTGCTCTAACCTACTTATTTTCTCTCATTATTCCCTATACCTCCTTGTATCCTCCTTGTTCATCTCAGGTTTCTTTGTTACCTGTTTTTCCTTCCTCTCAAATATGGCCGGAGACCACATGCTCCACTGTTTTTAGCTACCGTGGCCCTCATCTGTGGAATTAGGAACTAGGAAGAGGTATGGCCAGTAGGAGGTATTGATTCCCCTGTATAAGACTCTGGTGAAACCTCATTTAAAATATTGGCACAATTCTGGAGACCGCATCTTCAAAAAGATATAAAAAGGATGGAGTCGGTCCAGAGGAAGGCTACTAAAATGGTGCATGGTCTTCATCATAAGGCGTATAGGGACAGACTTAAAGATCTCAATATGTATACTTTAGAGGCAAGGCGGGAGAGGGGAAAATATGATAGAGACGTTTAAATAGCTACATGGCATAAATGCGCATGAATCGAGTCTCTTTCATTTGAAAGGAAGCTCTGGAATGAAAAGGCATAGGTGAAGTTGAGAGGTGATAGGCTCAGGAATATTCAAAGAAAAGGGTGGTAGATGTGTGGAACAGTTTCTCAGAAGAAGTGGTGGAGACAGAGACTGTGTCTGAATTCAAGAAAGCGCACATGGGATCTCTTAGACAAAGGAAGAGATAATGGTTATTGCGGATGGGCTGACTAGTTGGACCATTTGGCTTTTCTCTGCCATCATGTTTCTATGAATTGCTTTCTAGAACACATCTGTACTAAACATTCATTTAAAATATTCAAAACCCTGTTTGTACCAATCATCATTCAGATAGCTCCTTCACCTCCTTGCAATCCTTGATTCCTTTCCCCCTCCATTCTTTTCTGTTCCCCCAACTCTATTCTTTATCTCTGCTTTTCTTCCCCCTCTGTCCTCTTACTGATGTACCTTCATTTTTCTTAAATTAAATATACAGTAACTTCTCTCTTCTAACTTCCGCTCTGTAAGTGGTTTATAATACATTGAACAGTAATCAGGTACACTAAGAAGTAACATTTAGCAAGCAACTAAAAACTAAAACTTAATTTTATAGACCAGGTCGTCAACCAAAAAGGTGCTTGACTCAGTTTACAATAATGTAAGTATAGTACATAAATATAGAAGAAGAATGTAATCTAGAATAGGTTAGTTTCCAAAGACTGATAAAGACCATGGGAGTTAGTTAGGCTGACTCCGGTGGTTGGCGGTGAACATGGAAATTCAATGCTGAGCTGTATTTGGTGACTAGCATTGAATTTTCAGTTTATTTTTAACTGTGTTTGACATAGTTGATGAGGCCGATATTCATTGGCAGACTGGCTAAGTCACAGTGGATAAAGATAGATCTGATATTTTGGCAGGTCTATCTGGCCACTCAAATTAGTTAATCAGCCAGTGAATAAATATTCCATGTCAATTGGTCCAATTTCAAGGAAGGTCCTCAGTTGATATCTTCCACTTATACAAAATATTGGCCTAATTAAAGGGGCTCCTAGTTGAGATCATGCCTCAAAACTTATTGCCTGAAAAAAATTCATCAGTTTCTGAGATGATTGAGTGTGGAGCTCTGGGCCACTTGACATTGGCACTAAGGCCCTGATTTTATATAGTCTGCATAATTTAATTGAGAAATAGACTTAATCAGTGCCTATATTGGCACTCAACACCTCAACTTTAATTGGACTTAATGGAAAATTAGGCACCTAACTTAAAAAACTTGATTCTATAAAAAGTAGGTGCCTAGCTCAAAGCGCCTACACTAAAAGTGGGTGTGACAAGAGAACAAATAATGGGCATGTTTTCATTTGAGCGATAGTAGAAGTTGTCACTTTGTTTCAGCAAGCTGACATTTTTTATGATCCTTATTTTAATTTAATAAACTTTTTCTTCATGAAAACAAAATAATAAGGGGCTCATAATCAAAATTTAAATATGTCTAAAGACCCACCCAAGTTGGCACTTGGTGGTGCTAAAAGACAGGTCGTCCAAGTGCCGATAATCTAAATGGCCTTTTGGATGTATCCAGGGACTTTTTAAGCCTCTGAATCCCGCTATGTATTCTGAGCTGAAAGAGGCATTTCTGGAGGAGTGGTTAGGGCAGAATGTGAGCAGGATGTGGGCCGACCTAGACTTAGTCATCCTGCAGGGATAATTGAATGTTTGACGAGAATTCCTAGGCAAAACTTATACGTTGTAAGTTAGATGATGAAAAAGCAGGTGTAAGTGCCAAAAATGTATCCAAAGTGACCAGATAACCACTGCAGGGTCAAAGTAAAGATTCACACACACTCAGTGACCCTGTTACACCCCCACAAAGTTCAGAATAACAACATACATACCTGCCTCCGAAACATCAGCACCTGCTATAGGAAAGCTTAGTAGAGCTGCACAGAGGTGGCTTAAGTAGTCTGGGGGCTGGGCTACTGAACCATAGAGAGATTCATAAACCATTCTAACCACTACATTCATGGTGGAAAATATGAGCCTCCCCATAATCCTTCTGTACTGCCATATAGATACCACCCACAGCCATAAGGGCTATTGGGGTTGTAGACAGGTGAGTATAGTGGGTTTTGGGGATGTTTGGGGGAGCTCACCATAACCTATAAGGGAGTTCTGGTGAGATGTTTATGCGGCACCTTTTTTGTGAAGTTCACAGCAATTCCCTGTAAGCTCTGTTGCAATGTTTGGGTGACCAGTCCATCACAATGCTGGCCCCTCCCACATCCAAAAGGTCTTTTTCTGGGCAATTCGGACTTGGATGACTATTTGGTCTCGAATGTGGTATAAAGATAGACGTAGTGGCGGTCTGGACGATCAAACGTCTGGACGTACAGATAGAAGATTTTTTGAAAAAAAATATTTTGGACATACTTTTTGAGAATGGACATTTTGATGCTGCTGACTGTGGGTGACTAGTGCCCTATGTCCATATCGGACTTAGACGTATCTTTTGATTATGCCCTTCTACAGTTTTAAACAAATTTGTTATTCATTCATAAAGATTTAGGCTTCTGAGGCAGGCCATAGCGTCAGAAAAGCACGTGCATGTTGAGTTTTAATCATAATAATGAAACTGAGTATCACAGATCACCTTTTCTATTCTTCTTGGCCCCTATTCTATAAAGGGCGCCTAAGTCCCGCCTAACGCTAAGCGTGACTTAGGCATCCAAACTAAGTGATTAATGAGCCATTTAAGGGTCTTAACAAGCGATAATTGGCACATAGACGTCCAAAGAATTTGGGCATCACTTTATAGGCACGTCTACAATTTCATGGATGCCCATTGGGAAAACTCATGCCTAACGGAATAGGCGTGGGCATGGAATGGGCGTGATCTGGGCGAGGCTTCAATATGGGCATCCTTTGATTCATTTGCATAATGCTGAGTGACCTAGGGCGTCCATCTCTTGCCTACATTGCAGACAAACGAAAACCAGGTCTACTTTTGAGCATAGTTTGGGCTTCAGATAGACCTGAGTTCTATGGACGGAACTTAGGCACAGTTTGGACATCCTTAATGTGATCTGCTAAATAGTTTTCTGGGTTTTTATTTTTGCCTGCCTGCAAATGGGTACTGAGGCATTGCGGTGAGGTGCTTGGAGTGCCGCTGGGACTGGGGCAGCGCGTTTAGGTGCTTGGAGCGCCACTAGGACTAGGGCAGCGCATTCAGGTGCTTGGATGCAGCACAGTCACCGTGGGCCACATAAAACAGCCAGGTGAGCCGGATTTGGCTCATGGTCCTTGTGTTTGGCATGCATGCTTTAGAGGAAAGGCGGGAGAAGGGAGATAGATAGAGACCTTTAAATAGTTTTGTGGCATAAATACACATGAGGTGAGTCTCTTTCAATTGATAGGAAATTCCAGAGTGAGAGGACATAGAATGAGATTAAGAGGTGATAGGCTCAGGAGTAATCCAAGGAAATACTTTTTTTAATAGAAAGTGTGTTAGGTGCACCTCCCATTAGAGGTGATAGAGACAATAACTTTGTCTGAATTCAAGAAAACATGGGACAGGCATTTGGGATCTCTTAGGGAGAGGAGGAGATAGTTGATGCTGCGGATTAGCAGACTGGATGGGATATTTGGCCTTTATCAGCTGTCATGTTTCTTTGTTTCTAGGATAGAGCTCTTCAGCTTGGAAAAGAGATGACTAAGGGGAGATAGGACTGAAGTTTACAAAATCCTGAGTGGTGTAGAAAGGGTACAAGCAGTGGCGTAGCGAGTGTGAGAGGTGACTGGGGCGGTGGCACCCCCTCCCCTATCTGCTTCTTTTGTGCGCCACTTCCCTTCCTCTATACCTCTTTAACGTTCCCGATGCGAGCAGCAACACAAACTTGCTGCTTGCACCAGTGTCGGCTCTTCCTCTGATGTCACTTCTTAAGCATGGAGACCAGGAAGTGACATCAGAGGAAGAGCCCATGCTGGCGCGAACAACAGGTTGGGGTTGCTGCTCATGCTAGGAATGTAAAAGAGGTATGGGGGAAGGGAAGGGGCACACAGTAATGGGGGGGTGGAGAGGAGGACGAGTGCCGGCGCCCCCACCAAGACAGTGCCTTGGGCAAATTGCCCCCTACCGTCCACCTTACTATGCCACTGGGTACAAGCGAATTGATTTTTTTACTTCATTGAAAATGACAAAGACTAGAGGACACTCGATGAAGTTACAGAGAAATACTTTTAAAACCAATAGGATGAAATCTTTTTCAGTCAGAGAATAGGTAAGCTTTGGAACATGTTGTCAGAAGATATGGTAACAGCGGTTAACGTAGCTGGGTTTAAAAAAGATTTGGAAACATTCCTGGAGGAAAAGTCTATAGTCTGCTATTGAGACAGACATGGCGGAAGCCAATGCTTTTCCTGCGATCAGTAGCATGGAATGTTACTGCTATTTGCGTTTCTGCCAGATTCTCGTGACCTGAATTGGCTACTGTGGAAACAGGATAGTGGGCTAGAAGGTTCATTGGTCTGACCCAGTATGGCTATTCTGATTTTCTTCACACCCAGATACTTGCTATTTAGATGAACTAACACAAATGGAAAAAAATAAATCTTGATTTATATTGTGAATGAATTTGTCCTACTTTTTAATTCAATCATTTGCGCTTGGCTTGGACTTTTAACTATTCACCTTTTTAAAAAAATTTTTTTTTTTGCAAAGTTCTCCCACTGATGACCTACTTGAATACTCGAAAGCCAGTAAGAAGAGATCAAGAGGGTTGTAAGGTAAACCAAACCATTTCTAAATTAGCCCTAGAAATCTGCTGTGTTCTTAATGATTATACTCCCTTATCAATATTTTTCATCATAAATGCACATATAAAAAAATCAATATAGCTCCTAAGGATTGTTGATTTATAAATCAAATATTTACATAAATTAATTGCTCTACTTCTAATAAATTATGTTGAATAGAGTTGCTGGCAAACATACAACCAACTCTTTCAGAGCCATTAATTATGTCGACGAGAAAGCAATTACACAAAATCTATTTTTTACCTATGTTTGCTGTCAAAAAATATTTCCTCAATTCTTACTCCTGAAATTGGCCTCAATATTATATTACTAAAATTGCTTAAGCAGCATTTTAAATAACAAAAAGGGATATCATTTTATTTAGGGTTTTCTTTTCTGAAACATGGAAAAAAAATCAATAACTTTGCCCTTCAGTCTAATTGAGTGATTGGGCCACCCTCTGTCTCTAAGCTAATTCAGTTTCAGTCCATTGAAAGCACCGAACTACAGTCGAGTTCTCAAAATAACCAGGTGGGTCTTAAGAGCCCATTTGGGATTCTACATGGAATTTTTTTATTAGATTAGATACCTCGTCCTTTTAGGAAAAGAGATTTATTCCTTTCATTATATGGAGACAGCATTTAATCAATAATTGTTTCTTATATTTATTGTTGCCGAGTTGGTTAAAATCTTTCACATAAAATTTATCGTGACAACATAACCCAATTAATGGATGGGCTATCCACTTCATTGGCCTACCACCTCGGACAATCTGTTTCGGGCCTGTCAACAAAGAATCCAGCAGCTACAAAAATGCAAAAGCCTACAAGCAGGCCTGTCTGAATATTTACAATCCAAGCTGTGGGGGTAAGGAAAAGCATAGCATGGCTAGGAATACCAACTCAAAAAAATGACAGGATATGAGACTCAGTTAACAAATGCAAGGAGCAACTAGTGCCTTGAATCAATGGAGCCTTGAAACATAGAAAATAAAGATATCTGAAGATGAAAAGAACCAGCTAATGTGTCCAGAGGCATTCCTGGTATAGTGCCATAGATCCTGAAGGCATAGGCGCCAGATGTGTGGGTGCTAGAGTCCCTCCTCCATCGCAATATTTTTTCCAGCACTGCCTAGACACCAGAGCTGAAATCTTTAGTACCGGGGAAAGCAGGAAGAAAGGTTGTGTCTCTGTAGCTACTGCTTCTTCCTCCCCCTGCAGTCCATTGGTCAGACATTCCTTAGCTAGCCAATAAGCTGCAAAGGAAGCAGTACTAGTATCTTAGGGGACACCATTGGTCAGACATTCCTTAGCGAGTCAATAGTCTGCAGGGGAAAGCACGGCTGAAGGTTATTGTCTCCTAAACTAGCCTATTGGCCTTGCTTCTCTGCAGCTTGGTTAGTTAGTTAATTAGTTAGTTAGTTTTCCCCACAGAGCTCAGAATGGGTTACAGGTTAAATATATCTAATATACAGATAACAGGTTACGATTTGCACTGGATTTGCCATAATTTCAGTACAAGTTTACAATACAAGTTTTTATCCTAACTTGACACATACTAGGGGATCTAATACTAATGCAGTATACATAAAATACAGTTTACAGGTTAAATTTGCCATAGTTAAAGTGCAAGATTTTTCAATACATGTTTTCCTAACATGGCACATACTGGGATGTGGCTGGCTAAGGAATATCTGAGCAATGGGCTAATAGCAGGAAGCACAGAAGAGTTGCAATGTCACTGCAATGTCGCCAATCTTATTTCTGTCCCCCTTTCTTCCCCCCCCCCCCCATTCCCTACCTAGGGTTACCATATGTCCAGAAAAACCCAGAAATGTCTTCTTTTTAGAAGACTGTCCAGGTGCCCGGGGAGGGATTCCAAAACCCAGCAGTTTGTCCGGGTTTTGGAAGGCCCCTAGCTCTGGGCTGCATCTGGAGGGCCTCTGCGCATTCACGGACATCGTGATGACATCACATGCATGCAACCAAGTGTCCTCTCTGCTTGCCCAAGGATTTCCTGAATTCTTTTACCATCTTGGTCTCCATCACCTTTTCTGTGAGGTCATCCCCCTTCCCCTGCTGAAATATTTTCTTACATTGTTCCTGAGTTTACTTTTTGGAACTTCATACTGTAACCTCTTTATTCAAGACTGTTCTTTCTACTGAAAAAGGTTTGCTTCTTGTGTGTGATCTATACCTTTCACATATCTCATTGTTTCTAACACATTCCCCTCCTTCACAATTTCACTTCTCTTTAGGGCACAAATTTGACCATCTCTGGGAAAAGGTGACTAAACAAACAAACAAAAAAAAGGTTTTTAATGAATTTTATTATGTGAACAATTTGCAATACAACAGTATAAACTCCACCCTTTTATGCAAAAAAAAAAAAAAAAGTTACAGAAATTTGTACCACTCAACAACCTGGTATGGGTCAAGTTTTAAGTTTTATTAAAATTTTGATATATCGCAATATCATGAATTCAAAGCGATTTACAGTTAAAAACAGGGTCTTGGTTATTAACTACAACAAACACACAAACATTACAAACTGATACGTAAGGGAAGTAGGGAGAACTACAATAAGCATAGCAAAGGACACATGAAAGGTAAGTACAAAAGGAAGGTAAAAATTTTTAAAGTATTGATAAAAACTAAAAAGAAAATTAAGGACTTTTTTAAAAAAAAAACAAATTTCTCGGAGCCTAAGACAGAGGACATGAGAGTTTATGCAGAGAACGGAATCAAAAGAGAATCTGATGATTAGGGGCTCCTTTTACGAAGGTGCGCTAGGGTTTTTAACGCATGCACAAAATTACCGTGCGGTAGCTGAAAATCTACCGCCTCCTAAAAAGGAGGCGGTAGCGGCTAGCGTGCTCAGGAATTTAGCGTGCGCTATTGCGCATGTTAAGGCCCTAGCGCACCTTTGTAAAAGGAGCCCTAGGTCTCAAAAGCATCCTTGTATAACCAGCATTTTAACAGTCCTTTAAATTTACTTTGTGATTTTTCTTCCTTAATAAATGATGGTAATGAGTTCTATATTCTGGGCGCTGTAACCGCAAAGATCGTATCTTGTCTTGTATTTATTATACTAAGCGATGGAATTACTAGAAGGTTTTTGTCCTCTGATCTCAAACTTCTAGTAGGAATATATGGAATAATGTACTTTTCTAGGAATGATGGGGCTTTAGTTGTTAATATTTTGAATGTGAATAATGCTATTTTATAGGAGATTCTGTGAAGAATTGGAAGCCAATGAGCTTCTTTGAGAAGAGGAGTCATATGATCAATTTTTTTTTCCGTTTGTTATAATTTTAATTGCTGTGTTTTGAATTAGTTGTAGTCGACGGATTTCTTTAAGAGCTACTCCTTTATAGAGCAAGTTGCAATAATCTAACTTTGAAATGATCAGTGAATGTACAAGGGTCTGTGTTTGCTGCTTTTTCATGCTTTTCAGCCCAACATTGTTACTGCTTTGAGACTCCAGACATAGACATTTGGTTTTGCTGAAACACGGCCATGTCTAATCATTTATTTGCATAAGTCAAACACAAGCAAAAAATCCTACAAAACTGCAGTAATGTGTCAAACAGCAAACAAGGTGATGCACAAGATACCAAAGTCTTTAATTTGAATCAATAAACAGTTTGTATCCAAAAGATATAGTAAAGTTTGAATTAAAAACCCACTCCCTCCTGCCATGCCGACCCCACGCAAGAGAAAATTAGCAGGAGGGATGCCCACTCCGTCTTGCCAATGAAGGACCCCCTGAACCATCCCCTCCCCTTCCCCACCACCAAAAAAGGCAGGAGGGCTGCCCACTCCCTCCTGCTACCGGATGCTCCCTTGAATCCTCCCCCCTCCACCCCCCATGGTACCTTTTTTATCCGAAGATGGAAGCAGGAGGGAAGCATGGTCCATACACCTTCAAGGCCCACCGATCCAAACTGGTGGCCGTATCAACTTGATGCAACATGTGATGCACGGGGAAGGCCCAAGGCTAATCAGGGCCTTAGGCTTCTCCATCTGTATCCCGTGTGATATACGAGGAGGAACCTAAGGCCCTGATTGGCTCAGATGCCTAAGGATCCTCCCAAGGGGAGGGGCTTTAAGCATCTGAGCTAATCAGGGCCTTAGGTTCCTCCCCGAATATCACAGGGGATACAGATGGGGAAGCCTAAGGCCCTGATTAGCTCAGATGCGAGGGAAGGCCTGTCATTTTGTATCGGTGGGCCTTGAAGGAGGAGGGACCTGCTTGCATCTTTGGAAAAAGTACGGGTGTTTGGAGGAGCATCTGTTGACAGGAGGGAGTGGGCTACCCTCCTGCCTTTTTTTGATGGGGGATAGTTTGGGAGGGCTTACGTTGGTAGGAGGGAGTGGGCATCCTTCCTGCCAATTTTCTTTCACATGTTGGAAGGGTCTGACATGGCAGGAGGGAGTAGGCATTTCTTCTGCCATTATTTTCTTTTGCGGGGGATAAGGTGAGCATCCCTCCTGCCATTTTCGCTGCAGCAGGGGGGAGGTCAGTTCCTGGTGCCGGTTCACAGGCTCCTTCCTAAAGAAGTCCCTAAGGCCCCTCCCCATGTATCACATGATGCTCCAGGGAGGTGCCTAAGACCCTGTGTCATCACAGGAGGAGAAGGAGCAGGTGTTTTCAGTACCTCCTGCTCCTAACTTCAAGATACAGGGGCACAGGGGAGGGAGTGGGCATCCCTCCTGCCTTTTTCTTCGGGGAGAGGGGAGGGGAGGAGGAGGTCTTTCTAGGCAGAAGGGAGTGGGCATCCTTCCTGCCATCCTCTTGGGGTTCAAATGGGGGTCGGTGACTTAGGAATGCTAGCGCGGGGGGACTTTTTTAATGGGAAAGATGGCGCGCAGAACATCTGTTCCATTAAAAAAAAGCAGAAGCCCTGACACAGTGACAGGAGGCTGCTTTCCCTGTCATTACTGTTAGTGCTCTACATTGTGTAAATCACTCACTGAGCGATTGAGTGTTGAGTTTGAATGGAAATGATTTGCACCTCCGTGCAAATCATTTGCATTCAAACTTGATAGTGAATCAATCGCTGTTGAAAAACCGGCCAGAGAATTGGCCAACAGTGGTTGAGTCACTATCTTTAGTGAATCTAGCCCATTGTTCCAAAGCAATGTGCAGTTACAGATTCCCATATCCTAGGATTATATTGAAAACATTGCTATTTGTATCTGCTTTCATGTAAGGAAAGATTTCCATTTATACAGGTAATAGAAGGAAGTGGGCAAGAAATATCATGAAGACTCAGCTTTTTGTAATGTTGATTTTGTTATGTATATTTTATATGGAAATCGTCTAGATATATATTGTAAAAATAAATAAATATATTTCTCAACAGGCTGGAGTTATGAAGAAGGGAAAACCATTTCTATTTCTTTCTATATCAGTTCATAAAAATGACCATACTGGGTCAGACCAATGGTTCATCTAGCCCAGTATCCTGCTTCCACAGTGGCCAATCCAGGTCACAAGCAATGCTCTCACTAAGGAATGGCTGGTGCATGCAATTTTTGTGTGTGTGTGAGCAACAATTTTTAAAAACCAATTTTTGATCCCAGTATTAGCAATGTATTTCTGTATATAGCATAAAAAGCAATCACACATATGGTAAATGATTTAGTTTAACTGAATGAATATTTTATAGTTTAATTTTGTTTGAAAGTTGGGTCAGGTCAGTATTTTTGTGAGTGACCCTATAGCTACCATGTAAAATGGATGAGCAATTGCTCTCATGTTCCATATAGAGGGAACATAGGTCATAAGTATCTGACAGACAATCTTCTTTCAGGAAGAAGCCTTAACTTCCCTGGAGGGAAGGGAGATACCACAAGAAATATCTCTTAAAGACATGTGGTTAATTAATACTCAAGTTACGGAATTATTAAAGTCTGTTGCTATTCAGAATGTTACTTTTTCTCATGAAGTTATTCAGAAGTTAGAGAATGTTGATGAGAATGTTAAAGTATTAGACAAAAGATTAATAGCAAATGAAAATCATATAACAGCTCTACAAGCATTTTCATCCTCAGCTATAAGGGATTCCCACAGTGTATTCCAAACTTGAAATGATGGAGAGTATGTTTAGGTTAAGGAATCTTCGTTTGGTAAACTTCCCGACTTACACATTTGTTGTCGGCAGAGATATTATTAAGGAAATATTTCAAGGAGATCCTTGGTTTACCAAACACAGATTCCTTACCAATTTTGAATATATATTACATGCCACAAAAAAAGAAAACTTCTAAGTTGGGAACAGATCAACTTGCCCCCACAGAATTTGATCTTACCGGCTTTCTGGAAGACTCGCAAGATATGATCCGTACTAGGGCTACTTTATTGTTGAGGTGTTCCAATGAGTCTGATAAAATGATGATTCTTAAAGTATATTTTAAAAATAAAAATAAGAAATTCTGTGGGGACAATGTTTTGTTTTTTCCAGATGTTGCTAAAGCAACGCAATTTAAACGAAAAGCTTTCCTTCAATTAAAACCCCAAGTTTTGGCAATGGAAGCAACATTCTTTTTACAATTTCCATGCAAGTGTTTACTAAAATACCAAGAAAAGGAATTTGTGTTCTGGGACCCCTTGCAGCTTGAACAATTTTTGTTAGCACATAAATCTAAAAAAAAATATATGTAGTGGTATGACTGGAGTTAGAAAGATAGCCAGTTATGATAGGGAATTTAGGGCTCCTTTTACTAAGCTGCATTAGGGCTTTAACGCGTGCTACAATGTCGCACGCGCTAGACGCTAATGTCAGCATTGAGCTGGCGTTAGTTCTAGCCGTGTAGCGCAGGTTAGCGTGCGCTATTCTACTGCATGCGCTAAAAATGCTAGGGCACCTTAGTAAAAGGAGCCCTTAATGTTTTCTAATTTAATTACCTGCATGGAATTACAAATATGTTCAAAAAAATTTTCTCTCTTTTCTTCCTTTTTATGTTTTCTCATTATATGAAATTGGGCTTCTTGGAAATTTAAGTATTAATGATAATTATTTTGTTATTCAATATTTTACTTTGAATTCCATTCCTATGTATTCTGTAAAAGAATGTGTATTTTGAAAATTGAAAAAAAACAAAAAAAACCCCCAAAAGTATGACAGAAACCCAAATAGTAGTAACATTCCATGCTACTGATCCCAGGGCAAAGAGTGGCTTCCCCCATGTCTGTCTCAATAACATACTATGGACCTTTCCTCCAGGTACCAAGTTCCAGAGTTTATCTATTCGTACTACCCAAAGTGGCTTAAAATACACTTCTTAGATATATAGTTTGATCTGTAAAACAGAATCTTTTTACTCTGAAAATTATTTTATATAATACACATAATACATTTGGCTCATCCACTATGCTTCAGTGTTCATTCCTGCTGTTTGGCCCAGCACTTTCATGGTGGGGGAAGTTTTAGCTCACACTATCTACACCAGTGTATTGCAAACTGTGTGCCAATTCCAGGTGTGCCCCAAGATGCCGGTAAAGAGAGGTAATGGCGCCAGCTCACTGCTTACAGGACGTGCCTCTCGTGGTGAGAGGCATGTCCTGAAGTCAGTCAGCCAAAACCTGCGCCTCTCCTCCTTACAGGCACCTCTGCTCCTTCTCCTCACCTTTCCTTCTGCAGCATCATATCGACGTCCGCGCATTTCCAGGTGCCCTCCAGCCACAGCCCCTAGATTAGTGTGCCAGCAGCTTAAAAGGTTTGTTATACACTGGTCTACACTAAGCTTGACTCCAAAACAGTGCAGCCACATGAACTGAAGAATGCTACTGAAGAAAAGGAAAAGAGGAATGTAGGAGTAGCTCAGTGATTGTTGGAGCATTGGGCTAAGAACCAGAGAAACAAGGGTTCAAATTCCCCTGTGACTCATGACCTTGGACAAGTCACTTAACCCTCCAGGGCCACAGGTACAATGATCAATATTCAGCCTTCCATGAGCAGGCTTTAACCCAGACTACATCCCACAGGACTACTTTTCAACTCCCTGGTGATGCCCTCTTGCTCCTGTCTATCATGGGTCCTCCAGCAAAATGATTGCCATACCTCTAGCAGCAGCAAGTGGGCATTGCTCCTCCACTAATAACCCCTGGACCACCAGGGAACTGAAAGGGGGGGGGGTGGAGTCCATGTTAAGGGAAGGAAGGGTTTGGACCTTGTTGGGTGGGGACAGGGGGCTCAGTTATTTATGCTGGCACCTTTGTAACTCTTGACTCCTCCCCAACTCCACCCTGGTTTTGAGATGACCCAGTGGTAGTGCTGATAATTCAGTGGCACTGCCTACCATGTTTCCCTGAAAATAAGACCTATCCCGAAAATAAGCCCTAGCATGATTTTTAAAGATGCTCCAAATATAGAAACATAGAGTATGACGGCAGAAAAGGGCCAACGGCCCAACAAGTCTAGCCCACTCAAGAAACCTCCCTCCCAACTAATCTGCCTACTCAAGAACCCCCAATGTCCCCGACATACCTAACAATAACTCCCAGAGACACTTGGTTAGAATTAGTTCAAGAAGAAATTCCATTCCAATAAAAGCTGTGTAAATTCTAATGATAGCAGAGCTGTGCAGTCTGAAACCTCTTCCCAACCCCCTCCTTACTGCCATTCCCCACGATCACTCTGGCATCTGCCAATTACATTAACTGGTAAGTGTGCTGTCTCCATGGAGACCAATGAGGAAGGGTCTGTGGTATACAGTGGTATGGATGGAAAAGGAAAAAAACAGGTCAGCGGCAAATGAATCCATAACATGCTGTCTTTGGTGTAAGCCAGGTGATAACGTCTTTTTCACCCTTATTTCCCTGTGCACAAAAGAGAGCTTTTCCACAGATTTATTTGCCCTCAGAGATGCCACCAGAAGATCACCATATCATATCTTCTGGCTTTACGCACCAAATCGTCATAGGTACAAAAATATTTAGTGTGTGTCTATTTCATGTATTTTTTGTTTTTTAGTTTTTAACCTTAAAACTATAAATATTTTAAAGAAATTTTTAAAGAAATTTTTCAGCGTTAGAAATACTTAGCTGGCTGGTGGTAAATGATGGTAAGGGATTAATGAGCCAACATGTTTCACCCTTGGAGGGGGTTTCCTCAGGGCTACTATCCCTTTTCCTGCTAGTTGCTCACGACATGACCACCCAGTAAAAGTTTTTCGGAAAACTGGGTGGTCATGTCGTGAGCAACTAGCAGGAAAAGGGATAGTAGCCCTGAGGAAACCCCCTCCAAGGGTGAAACATGTTGGCTCATTAATCCCTTACCATCATTTACCACCAGCCAGCTAAGTATTTCTAACGCTGAAAAATTTCTTTAAAAATTTCTTTAAAATATTTATAGTTTTAAGGTTAAAAACTAAAAAACAAAAAATACATGAAATAGACACACACTAAATATTTTTGTACCTATGACGATTTGGTGCGTAAAGCCAGAAGATATGATATGGTGATCTTCTGGTGGCATCTCTGAGGGCAAATAAATCTGTGGAAAAGCTCTCTTTTGTGCACAGGGAAATAAGGGTGAAAAAGACGTTATCACCTGGGTTATTCTATATTGATACTTGATCCTTGTGACTAAACAACATTGTTTCACATACGGCCAGATATAATAATAGTCTTTGGTGTAAGGGCAGGAATGTGCTTAACCTCCTTTCACCAGGCCACTCACTTCCATGGCAGGTGCCATTAGCAATGAAATGTCACAAAAGCAATAAGCATTTGTGCACAGAGAGAACATACACAGCCAGGTGAAACTCATTCGCTATTGTGAGGTGCTGGAGGTAAAGGAAAACTGAGTTTCAAAAAGAGTATATTTGAAAAATAGATTGTGAAAATCCTGAGGCAATTTTTTAGTATGGTGCTTTACTTATAACTCTAAATTAGTGGTTCCCAACGGGGGCGCTACCACCCACCGGTGAGCACCAAGAAATCTAAGGGGAGCATTTTTTGTCCAAGTCATATTGAGGGGGCTTTGAGGGTCAGCTGCCACCCCCTTGAGCAACTGGCAAATCCAATGGCCACTGATGGCAGCACTGTCCCAAAGCTCCTCCTCTGATGCAAGCTGCCCAGATGGAAACAGGAAGTGCATCAGAAGAGAAGCTTTAGGGCAGTCGCATGGGACTTGGTGAGAACGTTGCCGCATCCGGACACCTCAGAAAGAGAAAACTATGAAGAGTGCCCGCGAAGGTGAGGGGGAAGGAAGGAAGGAAGGTGGCCTGATGAGGGGAAAAGATTGAGTGGCGCTGAAGTGAAGTGGAGGGAGTGGGGGGAAGGGTAACAGACACTGAAGGGAAGTGAGGAGGGGAGAGAGAGGGAAACAGATGCTGAAAGGAAGTACGTACAATATAGTTTACCCAAGGGGGGCGCCATCAAAACATTCACTGAAAAAGTAGGCTGTTTCAAAAAAGGTTGGGAACATATGGTTAACATCTGTATAAAGCTGAATGTGTATTCTGCAGCAGTATCTAGGGCCGGCTCAACAATTGGACCAGGTGAGGCTCTAATCCAGGATGCTGGAAATACAGGGTGCCAAAATTCTTGGCTCCTGAGCTCACCACCAGTGCTTCACTTGGTCCAAAACTTTCTCCCCCCTTCTCTCCAGATCCAATATTTCTTCCATCTCTTGACAGCATAGCCTCCTTCCTTCCTTCCCAAGCGGCCCTCTAAGTATTACCTCGCTTGCTGGTAGAAACAGCATGCACTTGGGGCTGCTTTTGGCCAGCCCCAAGTCTTCCCTCTGCCATGTCCTGCCTGCAATCAGTGGGACTCAGCTGAAAGCAGCCTGCTGTTGCTATCGGCTAGCAAGATAATGTTTAGAGGGCCACAGGGGAAGAAGCAATGCTGGACTAGGGGCTGGAGAGAGTATCTGTGTGGTACTGCTGCTGAACGTGTGAGCTTCTGTCTGTTGGTTGAGAAAGAGAAATGGTCAGTTATATATTTAGGTGCTAAACCGGATAGTACCTTGAAGCAGAAACATCCAAACTTAAACTTCGCATGTGCTTCCATCAGCAACCAGTGCAGGAGTCGGTAGGAAGGAGTTACATGATCGGACTTCATCAACCCGAAAATCAGCCTGACCGCCGCATTTTGCACGAGTTGTAATCGCTGCATATTTTTCTGGGAAATTGCCAGATGGGCAATATTACAGTAATCAAGTTGGCTCAGTATAAGGGATTGTACCAAAATTCTGAATGATGAAGCATCAAAATATGTACAAACCCAGCTACACCACTATGAACCTCATAAATACATAGACTCCAGACACCCTTTCTTCAAGCTTTCAGCATTTTATAATACGGTGTTTGAGGTATTTTCCTCAAGCATATATTAATATTAAGCAAAGGGCTTTTACACGTCTCATGTCATGTTGTATTTGTGGTGCTCAAGCACTCAGAGCAGGCCGTCATATCTCACAGTGCTTTTCAGGGACTCTTGCATTGTTACCTGCATATGATAGAGATGTTCAAAGAGCCAGGCATTAAAACTGGCAGTCCACAGAAGACAGTATGGGAAGTGCCTGACATGGAGGGGGAGGAGGGTTTATTTATACATTTCCCATTTGCGGTATACCGGATCAATGCAATCTAATGGATTCTGTTATATTGCAGGAGAAGGGAACATTAATGATCAATATTCTCTAATACAGAAAATAATGCATTTACAGGCAAGATAGACAGAAGGAGGAACTTAGAGAGGAAGAAAAGGCAACACGAGCATGAGGACATACAGACACTCAAAGAGGGACAGTGAGAGAATGTTTCTCCCGAGTCCAGACCAAAATTGGTCAACCGCAAACCACTGGGCCTGATTTTACTAAAATATTGTTTCTCCCATTCTGTATCTGTGGAAAGAAAATCACTATAAATCAGGGGTCTCAAAGTCCCTCCTTGAGGGCCGCAATCCAGTCGGGTTTTCAAGATTTGCCCAATGAATATGCATGAGATCTATGTGCATGCACTGCTTTCAATGCATATTCATTGGGGAAATCCTGAAAACCCAACTGGATTCCGGCCCTCGAGGAGGGACTTTGAGATCCCTGCTAAATGGTCTCCACTACATCAACCTGGGATATATCAATGTGCATAGGTATCAACACCAACATAACATTTCACCATAAATATATCATCATCCATCCACATTTACAAATGTTCTGTACAGTGTTTCATTATTTTATTTCCACATATATACTTGTAAATTTGCAGATTCTATAAAATGTGTTCCACAAAGATTTCACCAAACAGCATCCATCTAATTGCAAAATAATGTCTTTTAAGAAGATCTTCAGATAAGAGATGCAACATAAATGACATGACACGTTTCGAGAAGATCTTCAGACAAGAGCTGCAGCAACAGTCCACTCCACATCTCCCTGATAAAGATCTTCGAAACAGTATATCATGGCATCGTTCCATTACAATAATTTATGCAGAATATTGATTGCTGCAAATTCCTGGCACCTGAAGCAAATTTAGGGGTCCTTTTACTAAAGCTTAGTGAGCACTAATGAACATTACCATGCACTAACACCCCCCACACCCGATTCTGTTATCGGTGTCTAAAGGATTGGCACTGAGGAAAGCAGCACATAGCATGCATCACTCTCTTCTACCTTGCTGTGCCATATGCTTGGAACAAGTTGCCTGAATCCTTACAGCGAGCTCAGTCTCAGGCAGTGTTCAAGCCCCAGTTAAAAAACCACCTCTTCGAGAGTGCTTTTGACTCCTAACTTCTCTCACCTTGGGTTCTGCATCCCCAACCCTATATGTCATGTCTGTCTGTCCATATTAAATTGTAAGCTCTTCCAAGAAGGGACTGTCTATAAATGTCAAAATGTACAGCACTGTGTACACCTTTCAGCGCTATTAGTAGCACTTAGACATCAGACGCAGTGCCATTTCAAAAAGTGACCTCCCTGTTTGTTCATGATGGAAACCTATATTCTGTTATCTGTACTGCATCTGGTGTGTGTGTGCTCATTGCCCATGTGTCATCTGTTCTGTAGATAAATGGAAGATATTAATTTCCAAGGACAGTGATCATTATTTTTCATGAGTACTAAAATTCATTAGCAAATTACAAAAAGAATAAAGATTTTAGGAAATTAATGTAGTATCAGAGGATTCCACTGTAGTTTATTGACAGCAGCATATAATCAAAATATTTTATTCCTGTTCAAGACAAACTACGAGGGAACTGTCTGCTTGATAAATTCTCATCCCGCGTCTAATGTTTTAAGTGCCTTGACACAAGTTGTTTATAAGATGATCCCTCTGCACTGTAACTTGCAATACACTAGAGAGTATTGTTTGAAGTGTTTTAGGAGAAAAAAGGCTCTGCCTTTCATGAAGACGCCCTGGAGACCCGGCACTTGACACAGACTGACAGAGGGCCTCCTGTCTGGTAACAGTTCATGGAAATGCCTCCCTGCCTTGTCATAACATAGCTCATTTTCTATACAGCTACACAGCAAAGACTGACAGACCAAGATGGTACAGGCTGCACAGTGGCAGAACATGGCGACATCTTCTGGTGAGAGACATCCGCCTGCCCCTGCCTGCTAGTCAAAGCTATAAGGCATTGGACTTGTGAGTTGGAGAGGTCCTAGCTCTGGCCATCTGGTGCAGCTTGCTTTCAGGCAATTGATGCTTTTCTAGCTGGGCAAGTTGTCTTCCATATTAATCAGTAATTATTTGTTTTGGGTCAGATGGATCTCCAGACTGGCAGATAGGAAAAAGTACTCTAATGCTGATTCAGCACTCACTAATTCTTGACCAATTTACATGTAAATTGGTCATGCGGAGATGGTCCTGCCTAAGCATGCATCAGAATTGTTATGATCCTGTAAACAGCAGGTGGGAACATTATTTAAGGTGACATGAGAAGGAACCCAGACAAGATAATAATAATAATAACTTAATTTTTCTATACCGCCATAGTCGGGCGACTTCTAGGCGGTTCACATTGAAAGAAGGCTGGACAGTCAGCGAATAATGAGGAGCCTAAAAAAGAAAAGTTACATAAACAAGTTACATACTAATTTAAGTTACATGGGTAAAGGATACATGAAAATTGGAGCTTCCTGAGAGATTGAATAGCGTTTGGGGGGGGGGGGGTTTAGTCTAAGGGTGGTCTGTTTTAGTCAATGAATTTGTTGAATAGGGCGGTTTTTATTGCTTTTCGGAATGCATTGTAAGTCAGTTTGGGTTCATTTATGCAGTTTTGCAACCAGACTTGTTGTCTATTCGCTTGGAACATGAAGGTTCTATCCAGGAAGGATTTGTATCTGCAGCCTGAGATCTTTGGGTAGGCAAAGATGTTTTTGTTTCTGGTTGTTCGTGTGGGGTTGTGCAGAACGAAGTGAGTTTGCAGGTAGGAAGGTGCTAGTCCCCAGTCTTGTTTGAAGCAGATACATGCAAATTTGAATAGTATTCGCGCTTCCATTGGTAACCAGTGTAGTTTTTTTTATAGTAGGGGCTGTGGTCTTTTTTTCTCTGGGGTCGGTAGCATAGAATGTTGCTACTTTTTGGGTGTTTTCCAGGTATTAGTGACCTGGATTGGCCACCCTGAGGACGGAGTACTGGGCTAGATGGACCATTGGGCTATTCTTATGTTCTTATGCTACCATGCATATAACTGTCATGCTGCCAGGTGGATAGAACAATGGACAAAATAACATAAGAATAGCCCCATCTGGGTCAGATCAGTGGTCCATCTAGCCCAGTATCCCATATCCACAGTGGTCAGTCCAGTTCACAAGTACCTGGCAGGAACCCAAATAGTAGCAACATTCCATGCTACAGATCCCAGGGTAGGCATTGAGAACCAGTTAAGTCAGGGGTCAGATCCTGCTTCTGTCACAGAAATTCCTTGGATGAGTCATTTTATCTCCCATTATCCACTTCAATTAGTCATCATACATTCACTGTGGTAAACAGCTGCTAATATCTTTGAGAGCATATTTCATGAGAAGTGTGGTTTCTTCATGGGTGGAGGCCTGGGTGAACCTGCCTTTACAAAGTTTTATAGAGTAGATATAGCAGTACAAAACAATGCTATTTTTGGGTCCTCAGGGTTAAGGGCAGGCTCATCTGTCCCACCCTAAAATCAAGGGACTGCTTTCATACGTCTCATTTGTCAGGACTCCTATGCCCAGGGCAGGATTACTAATTCATCGAGGGCCCCTAGGCACACAAGTACACTGGGCCCCCTGCCCCGCCCCACCCCACCATGCGCCCAGGCGGAAACAGGAAGCTGCATCAGAGGGAAGCTTTGGGCAAGCAGCACCGCTTGCACAGTTACAGTTCCCGTTGCCTTTCTTACCCGCATTGCTTGCTTGTCTTACTTTCCGTCAATGGGGGGAAGGGGGGCGCATTGCTGATCGGTGTGGAGCCCGCATTGGCAATCGATGCTGGAGGGACCCATCGCTGTTTGGAAAAAACAATGTTGATGCCTTCCTTCATCGGGCCCCCCTGACCATTCCGGGCCCTAGGCACATGCCTACTTGGCCTTTTGGTTAATCCTGCCCTGCCTATGCCATTGTGCACCAGAAGGGAAGATTAAGTTCTCACCATAATCTTCTTTCTGGTAACAGTGCATACAAGTCCTGACACCCTGCCCTGTCATCTAATTATTCACCTGCTCACTGTTTCAGGCAAGTATGTCAGTTCAGAAATTGAAATCTTCTCATGCCAGTCAGGTATTAGGAAAACAAAGCCATGTTATCGTTATAAATGAATTTGAAGATATACAAACTCCATCAATATTGGTTGCCTTCTGTGATTACGTACCTTCATATTACCTACTTGTTTTTAACATTGTATCTGTATCATCATGTACTCTCGCTTTGGCAGACTCCATATCTGTTTACTTGTTCTGTTTTATTTGACTAAGGGCTCCTTTTACTAAGGTGCGCTAGCGTTTTTAGTGCACGCTGCATTGCCATGTGCGCTAACCCAGCGCTACGCACCAAGAACTAACACCAGCTCAATGCTAGCACAGCTTAGTAAAAGAAGCCCTAAAAGTTTCAATAAACATATTTGAAATCAAAAATATTGGTGCTCATTGCACTCTGATATGTGGCCTGGTGGTTCCACTTTGTTTATTTCACTTGTTTTGTTTGGGGATAGTAACTCACTCATCAAAACTCATATGCCCTGTTACCAGAATGAAGATTATCAAGATAAAAACCTAATCTTCCCTTATTTCCATTAATTTTTTTGAAGTGTGTGAGAGGGTGACTGTAGTTGTGAGGGATCCAGAGCAGAAGCCGACAGCCCTACAGAATTCAAACCTCTCCAATAGAGAAGATAGAAAACTAATAATATAGGCCCCCTTTTATCAACCCACATTAGCAGTTTCTATCGACGGCCACTGCGAGCATCAAAGCTTTTACCATAGCGGTCAGCAATAAAAAAATAAAAAAACAACCTAACCCGGCTTGATAAAAGAGGGCCAGAGGGTAGCTAGGAAAATCTAGGAAAGGAAAAAAATTAATTTTTCAAGCTATAATTCTACAGTTCAGGTATCCTGACAGGCAGGCTTCCAGCCTAGTACACACACAGAGGGAGGCAGCTTCTCACCTGTTATTTTATTTCAGCTAAGTTTAGGGTGAAGAAAAGAGAAGTCAAGCAAGGAGAAAAACTGAAGACAATTCGAGAAGGCAGGAAAATTTCAGGATTTATTCAAGATTCATATTATGGGTGATTCTAGAACCCCACACACAAGTTTGGAGTTTAGCCTGTAGTTGATGGTGGGGGAAAAAAAACAACATTCTTTTTATACATTTTAGATTGTATTTTACTGGCCAATAGGGACCTTATTTAAAAGTGTTATAACTATTTCTTGGAAATTTTAATGGAATTTAGATTATTAATTAAAAAAAAAAATAATTGACTTTTAAAATTTTGAGTACAATAAACTTCTGTTGCACTTTAATTGAATTTAACTATTTGGACTTAATGCATATCTGGTCACATATATTTCTTTGGCTAATTTAAGAGCTTTGTTTCACCTGGTCTTAGCAGTTATTTGGAGGTGAGGTCTTATTTTTGTTGAATCAGTCTCTTCTTCCTGGGAAAATTCCTGCTGACATACCCTTGGCTAAATGACTACAGAGACTGAGAGGCAGCGGGTAATTCTTACAGGGGTGAGCCGTGTCATACTAGCTATTTAACTCTATAAGTGATGGAGAATAGGCATAACAAGAGGAGAGTAGAGGAGCGGCTTTTAGTGACAAACATACACAGCTTCCAGACCCAGTCAGGAAAAGAAATCCCACAGGTACCTTTCCTTCTCCACCCTAACCCTGTCCTAGCAGGTATGCCATGAAAGCAAATATGCTTTTAATGGAAGGTAATTTCAGGACCAGTCCAAAGATATCTGACACCTTAGGCGAACCTTCAGCTCTATTTCCTTCACCATCAGAGAAGCTCAAGGCTGTAACCCACCCATAGTCCTGAATCCCCCCCAACTCCTTTCTACCTCCCCCCACCAGTAGCCAGCATCTCCCCTCCCTACCCCCTCCCTTTCAGGACCACTGTCTCATCTCTCCCTCCTTTCACTATCCCTTCCAGGTCCTTTTCCCCTTGAGTCCGGAATCTCATTTCTTCTTCCCCTCCCTACCCACCCTTGGTTCTAGCATCTCCTCTTCAAGTTTATTAAAAATTTAATATCCCGCTTTATCAATATCAAAACGGCTTACATAAAAAAGTATAAAATCTAAGATTTATAGGGGAAATCACAGACTGATTGATTAACAAGCCAGAACAAGTTTAAACATGGAGGTATCTTGGGGGAGAATACAATTTTTGATAGAAAAGATGAACAATGAGGGGAAAGTACAATAGGGCAGGGGTGTAATCTTCTTTCTTCTTGGAGGGAGTAATAATCTGTTTGCTTGGAGGGAGAGGAAAGAGTTTATAAACTGAATGCATCTCTGAATAGAAAACTTTTCAGGCTGGATTTAAATTTATCTATAGATGACTCCTCACAGAGAAGGGCTGGTAATGAGTTCCTCTCCCTACCCTCACCCTCACCCTCATATGCTGCTGCTCTAGGGCTAGCTCTGGGTAATCTTCATTTACTTATCTAGGCAAACTCCTATGAAAACTGCCCTCAGAAAAGGTAATTTTATGCTTTGAAACAACATCTGCGGCAGTCTCCTAACAAAAACATTCTGCCTCCGCATCATGTCTCTACATCAGCCAGAGAGCGTGTTCTCAGAACTCCCAATGGACACAGAAAAGGAGATATCTGATTTAGATATTAGGCTGAGACCTGTGATTATTTTGCGCCAGGAGACCTTACAGAGGACCATGAGATGAATTACTTCCTTTTTTTCCTCTATGATAATAGGTGTCAGTTTGAGAATCTTCCAAGTGGTTCTAACAGATAAATAAATGGGGCAGCTGGTGAAACCTATCACCTCAGTTGCTAAAATAGGCCTCATCTGTTATTCCATATCTTTTCACAGAATGTTCAATTTTTCTGAACCAGAAACAGTTTTTCTCTGCAGGAAACCTACAGAAATCCTCTTCTTCAAAGATGAGCCAACAGACGGGAGCTTACTAAAGGGGCAATGTGACTCTTGTCACCTGGAGTTGTTTAAAACATTAAAAAAATAAACCTACAGAACTTTTGACAGCCTTGTTTGCTAGTCCCTGTCATTTATTGACTAAATTACAATTTCAAATTCATCTGGTGATCGGCCAGACTAGTTGCTTTGAGATTGTGGGTCCTTTGAGGTTGTGAGAAGAGTCTTCCCTTTTTAGAACTAACAGTAAAATGCTAACTTATTGGGGTTGATAATAGCTGATTACTGGGGGAATGTGGATAGGGGAGGGGGGAAATAAGGAGCAGTTCAACGCATCAGCATTATCGAACTACTGATAACGTTGCTGCACCTACTGCCTCATTTTGAGGTGGTGATATTTGCAGCAGTGCTAAGGGAAGCCATGACAGCTACTGTGCAGTCATGACCTGTACACAATCTATGAGGGGCCCAAATTTCAAACTTAAGAACATAAGAAATACCCTCACCGGATCAGACCGAGGTCCATCTAGTCCGGCGATCCGCACACGCGGCGGACCATTTAGGTACTCCTTTTTGGAGACCCGGATTTACCGTATCCCTCAATATGATATGCAAGAAGGTGTGCATCCAACTTGCGTTTGAATCCCAGAACAGTAGTCTCCTCCACAACCTCTTCCGGGAGTGCATTCCAAGCACCCACCACGTGCTGTGTGAAACAGAATTTCCTGACATTTGTCCTAAACCTGCTGCCATTCAGTTTC
The DNA here is from genome assembly GCF_902459505.1 of Geotrypetes seraphini. Classification (NCBI taxonomy): domain Eukaryota; kingdom Metazoa; phylum Chordata; class Amphibia; order Gymnophiona; family Dermophiidae; genus Geotrypetes; species Geotrypetes seraphini. The sequence continues at coordinate 104,822,322 of NC_047091.1, forward strand.
AGTTTATGTCCTCTTGTCCTCGTCACATCAGAATATTTCAGTAATGCTTCTTTTTGGTCTATTTTATCAAATCCTTTTAATATTTTAAAAGTCACTATCAAATCCCCTCTCAGTCTTCTCTTCTCAAGGGTAAACAGCCCCAGCTTCCTGAGTTGATCTTTGTAGGTCAAATTTTCCATTCCTTTGATAAGTTTCGTGGCTCGCCTCTGCACTTTTTCCAGCAGAGTTATATCCTTTTTAAGGTATGGAGACCAGTGTTGAACACAGTATTCTAAGTGCGGTCGGACCATTGTTCTATAAAGTGGCATTATGACCTTTCCGTTCTACTCGTAATCCCCTTCTTAATTATGCCCAACATCCTGTTCGCTTTCTTCGCCGCTGCCGCACATTGTGCCGATGGTTTTAGGGTACTGTCAATCAGTACCCCCAAATCCCTTTCCTGTTCGCTTTTTGCTAACTTCACCCCCAACATCCTGTACTCATGTTCCTTGTTTTTCTTTCCTAGATGCATCACCTTGCATTTGTTTATGTTAAAGTTCATCTGCCACTTTATCGCCCACGTTTCCAGCTTGTTCAGATCTTTCTGGAGGTCCTCGCAGTCCCTTTGAGAGCCAACCGCCCGACATAGTTTTGTATTATCTGCAAACTTTATTATATTGCATGTTGTATCCTCTTCCAGGTCGTTTATAAAAATACTGAACAAGATAGGCCCAAGAACCGAGCCCTGGGGCACGCCGCTAGTCACTTTCTCCCAGTCCAAGAATTTCCCATTTATGCTAACCCGTTGCCTTCTGTTTTCAAGCCATTTGCCGATCCATCTGTGTACTTCTCCTCCTATTCCATGGCTTATTAGTTTCTTCATAAGCCTTGCATGAGGGACTTTGTCAAACGCTTTCTGAAAGTCCAAGTAAATTATATCCACTGGTTCTCCACCATCCATTTGTTTGTTCACTTTCTCAAAGAATTGTAGTAAGTTTGTCAAACATAATTTCCCTTTCCTGAAACCGTGTTGACTATCCCTTATTAGATTGTGGTCTTCCAAGTGTTGTACAATGTTCTCTTTGATTAGTGTTTCAATTATTTTCCCTGGAACCGATGTGAGCTCACAGGTCGGTAGTTTCCTGGATCCCCTCTTGATCCTTTTTTGAAAATTGGGATGACATTTGCTATCCTCCAGTCTTCTGGTATTTGTCCAGTTCTAATTGACATGTTAGCCACTGTTAGTAATAGTTCGCCAATTTCCTCCTTAAGTTCCTTTAATACTCTCGGGTGAATTCCATCCGGTCCAGGGGATTTGTCGCTTTTTAGTTTGTCAATCTGGGAGTAAATCATGTCCGTCACCTTCACTGTTGTTAGGCTTTCCTCTGTGGCCCCAGTGAATATCTTCCCTGTGTCTGGCATTATTGAAGTGTCCTCATTTGTGAAGACTGAGGTAAAGAATGAATTTAACCTGTCGGCAACCTGTTTATCCTCTTTAATTGACCCTTTCTTTCCATGATCGTCGAGAGGTCCTACCGCCTCTCTTGCTGGTTTCTTTCCCTTTATATATCTAAAAAAGGGCTTGAAGTTTTTGTCTTCCTGCGCTATCTTCTCCTCATAGACTTTTTTGGCGTCTCTTACCACTTTATGACACTTTTTTTGACCAATTTTGTGACAGTTCCAGGCTTCCATCGTTTTTTCTCGTTTCCATTTTTTAAACGAGTTCCTCTTCTTCCTCACTGCGTCTTTTACCTCTTTGGATAACTAAGCTGGTTCACCATTTATCTTTTTATGCCTTCCTTTGGCTATCCTCGGAATGTGTAGATTCTGTGCTTCTATGATGGTGTTTTTCAGTAGAGACCATGCTTGTTCAACTGTTTGGATGTCTGCTATGCCCTTCTTTAGCCGTTTTCTAACCATAGTTCTCATGCTGTCGTAATTTCCTTTTTTGTGGTTGAAGGTCGTGGTTTTAGTCTTGATTGGTTTCCCCTTTCCGATGCCAATGGTAAAATTGATCATATTGTGATCGCTTGTCCCTAGAGAGGCCGTAACTTCTACATCTGCTGCCCTTCCAGCAATGCCATTTATGACCAAGTCCAGGATTGCATTTCTTCTTGTCGAATCTCTTCCCATTTGTTCAAGGAAGCAATCACCTAACATTTCAAGGAATTTTAACTCCCTGCCGCAGTTTGACGTTGCCAATTTCCAGTTTCCACAGCAAGCTGGTTTAATATTTTATGCAACCTAAAACACAGCAAGAGAAACCTACAAGTTGACATCTGAAAGCTCACAAGGACTATCCAGCTTACCCATTTCCTCTTCCTTCTGCCATATCCCAGACCCTGCCTGGTGGTTACCAACTTAATCCATTCTCATATTTGTGCTTTCTCAATGCTTTACTTTTTATCACCTCCACTGAGCAATCATTCCACACGTTTGTCACACTTTCATGACAGAGTGCTTTCATGTTACTTCGGAGTCTATCTGTCTCTGGAAATCTAAAGTCACAGCTTGCCAAATAAATTTCATAAAATCTCCATTGTCTATAAGCTGAAAAGTGAACCTATCTGTGGTCCTTGAGAAAGAAAGCCTAGCAGCTAGTTATAAGTCTAGTTCATAATATGGCAAGAAAAACAGCAAAGGTGGCCTGTGGCGCTCAATTTCATTACATCAATTAAGAGTCAACAAGTGTTTCAGCCACAATGGCCTGCTTCAAGAGTTGGAAAATAAAATAATTAAAAATATAACAAAATATTGGACAAATATCTATATCAAACTAACATACAAATTTAAGAAAAACCTACAAATTAAAAAAATAATAATAATGTATAATACCCAACATAATTAAAACATGACAAAGATGATTTATAAATCTGATGAAACTATAAAAAAAATGATAGAAATGAATGCAATGCTTTACCACATATATTATTAAAAAGGTACAGATGTGGTTAATATATAAAAATATACATATACATATACAGTACAGTACATCACTTAGATTTAATATTCAAGGTATGGACTTATAGGGCCTAATTTTGTATAGGACACCTGGTCTCAGCAGCCGCCTAAGCGGCTTTTGAAAATGACACACAGGCGTCCTATACAGAATTGCCACCCCGATTCTCTAACTGGCATCCATGTCACAGATGCCATTTAAAGAATAGTGTTGCTACTGAACTGATCGTGGCAAGGGAATTTCCCTGTCGCGATTAGCTGAACAGCAGTGGCAGGGAACTCAACCCCTCTGTGAAGTTGGGTGGCAGGAGGGATGCCCACTCCCTCATGACACCCCCACCCCCTGAAGCATCCCCTGGCATGAGGAGGGCCCAATTCCTCCTGCGAGAACACCCCTGAAACACCCCCCCACCCAACCATGAGAGGCAGGAGGGATGCCCACTCCCTCCTGCCAGACCCCCCAAAACACCCCAAACCAATCACAATAGGCAGGAGGGGTGCCCACTTTCTCCTGCCAGAACACCCCTCCAAAACACCCCTCCACCCGGTGACTGACTGATCCCCCAACCACTCGGTGATCCCCCTAAAGAAGACCCCCCACCCCATTCCCCCTGAACCTTGTAAACATAAGGTCTGGCTGGAGGGAGGCATATACCTTCCAGCCGGCAGGACTGCCACTAGAAAATGGTGGGCCTTCCACTTCGTGGTGCATTCTGGGATGTACCAGGGAGGAGCCTAAGGCCCCTCCCAAAGGAGGGGCCTTAGGCACCTAGGCCAACCAGAGTCTTAGGCCTCATTCCCAGTGCATTCTGGGATTCCCTGGGAGTGGCCTAAAACTCCGATTGGCCAGATACCTAAAGTCACTCCTAAGTCAGGCATAGATTTTTTTCTGACTGTTTTTTAAGAGCAAGAATGGAAAATGAAGAAAACGTGGAGGGCAGGGAAGAGCAGTCGAGTGGGGAGGCAGAAAGAAGACTGCACCAAGGAGAAAAGAGTGAATGAGGTGAGGGGGAACTGCATGGGAACAGGGTGAATGAAGGCTTGTGTACTTGAAAGGAAATAAATATACCCAAGTATACTTCTACCCCTGCCCCTCTGAAAATAAATGAATGGGGTGATGAGGGAATGCAGAAGTAAGCATCAAGTATGTTTTGCTCTTGATGAAGAAATGCTGGAGGTAAAGGATGCCTTTCCAAATTCTTTGTACTTCATGAGTTCTCCCCTTTCAATTTTGCTTTGGTGTTAGAACTCTTCTCAGGATCCACCTGGTCTCTCCTCCTCCTCAGACTCTCCCTGCCCACCTTGTTTGCATTCTTCAGTGTTCTGGGGGTTGTACTGTCTCGCTGTTGCCATGCTCCACAATTACTGTAGAATTTTGATTTGTCTGCGTCTTGGTGAAAAGCCTTCGCATATGAAAGAAGCCTTCTGGAAATAGAGAACAGAAACCACATATTTAATGTGGGTGGGAGGAAGTGAAGGAGAAATGGAGCTGCTTGTAAACTTGCCTGTTGATGAAACGTTCCTTCTGCAGCATTCAGTTACTCATCCGCTGCCAGTGCAGACTGATTTCCACTTTTACAGTGTCTTCATATGCTTAATAAATGGCATATTTTGTGATTGAAAAACAGGATTCCATTTCCTGTTTTTGATCAATTTACTCATGTTGTTCATGTCTGCTGTAGGTAGAAAAGAAAATACTTGGAGGTATAGCAGTCTGACCAAAGCCATATCTACGGCCTTCAGATCCTGGAACAGACAGTCATGGGAAAGAACCAAGGAAGGGCGTGTTTTGTTAGTTGCATCTTCTGCTAGATCAGCATGAAGCACTCGGGCACGTTTAATGGAAGATGCATGGTGTGAAGTTAATTAATTCCACCATGAGGCACACCAGCTGGCACTCCATTCTGAAATTCCATCAAGGTTCAGGTAGGGTGGGTTAACCGCCTGAGAAGTGGCAGAATTCGCTGTATTGCGTTGCCCCCTGAAGTGCTCCTGGTTTTCAGGAAACACATCTGTATGAACTCAGAAAGGGTGATCAAAGCAGCAGCTGAATAACATAACATTAATTTTTATTTAGATATCGTAAAAGCCTTTCGGTTCTATGCGGCTTACAAAAGAGGTAAAACTGACCAATGTTAGTGAGTTACAACATAACTTGGCAAATACTGCTGAAAATGTTCACAAGTTTTGTCAAACAACTTTGCAGAAACTAGCCTAGTCACTGCTACAAATGTTTGGGCAGTAAGCAGTGGCGTAGTAAGGGGCGGGAGGGTGGTACGCTCTAGGCGCCGTCTTGGTGGGGGCACCAACACCCATCCTCCTCTCCGCCCCCCTGCTCCTTCCCACTCCTTTCCCCACCACGTGCACACCTTCATTTCCCCACTGTACCTCTAGCTCTTCACCAGCATAAACAGCAACTCTAACCTACTGCTTGCACCAGTGTCAGCTCTCTCTCTGATGTCACTTCCAGGTGCCGCGCCTAGGAAGTGATGTCAGAGGGAAAGCCAACGCAGGCAGCAAGTTGGTGATGCTGCTCGCTCAGGAAAGTTAAAGATGTACAGGGGAAGGGAAGAGGCATGTGCGCATGGTGGAGGGGGGCAGGGAAGGAGCGGGGGTAAAGAAGAGGGCGGGGAAGGGATGCCACTGCCCTGGCCAACTCTCACCCTTGCTATGCCACTGGCAGTAAGTATCCTCTTCTGATTTCCTAATTCCTCTCCTAATGTACTTTGATGTCTTTAGTCTTACTTTTTATGGACAACAGCAGCCACCTAGACCAATCACTAAATATCCAGAATTAAGATTATAATTTCAGGCTGACAGGAAGTGAAAAGAGGTTACACTATGTACAAAGTCTTTAGGACTGTGACCTTCAAATCTTGGGATCAGTAGCGTGAAGTCTTGCTATTGTTTGGGGGTCTGCTGGGTGCTTGTGGCCTAAGTTGGCCACTGTTAGGGGATAGTGTACTATGCTGGATGGACCATTGGTCTGGCTCGGTATGGCTATTCTTATGTTCAGTCTAACTTTTTGAACTGTCCACAGTTATTAGACACAAAAGCTGATGACGTACAGTGGAAGCAGCAGATTCAAATACAGTCATGGCAGATGCCTTTTCAGTCCAAGTCAATGGGAAAAGTAGAGCTACAAATCCCTGCATGTAATGGACAAATCCAGGAATAGATTTGTTTGTTCAGTTAATTTAGGCTGAGATATTAATCGGACATTTATTGTAGATATCCTCAAAAACCTAACTGGTCTGATGGTCCTCAAGGACAGGGTTGAGAACAAGTATTTTTAGAGAAGAAATTGGGGGTAGAATTGGAACGACGAAGGATCTTCAAAAAGTTTCCGTACTTTTATTTTTTTTTTTACATTATTTATTAAATATCTCAAAAGCAAACTACATTACTACCTTGCCTGACTGACTAGCTTGCCTGACTGACTATTCACATGACATTCTACGACATGCCCTCTTACCACGTCTCCTGCCCCAACCATTTCCTGCAAAAATATGAAAGTGTGGAAACTTTTTGAAGAACCCTCCATTTGTTTGTTTGTTTGTTTTTTTTAAAATCTTTATTCATTTTTAAACTTTCAACAAGTACATAATACCATCCTATTCACTTTAATATAACTTATTAATCTTACATATATTGAAATCATAATACTCCATTTGATGTGGACCCCATTGGCTTATTTAGAATGGAAGAACAGGGTCACCAGATGGTCCTAGGACAATACTCCTTAAGAAATTATGCTAATTTATAGAATTATCTCCAAGGGACACTAAAGGAAGTTGACATTGAAGGAGTGGAGGATGGAAGCAGCGATGTTAGCCTGAATTTTGAAGAGGCTTCCACAACTTCTCACATTTGTCTACTAATTTCTCTCTTACAAGATTATAACCCCAGACATGGCCAATCTTCTCTCCAAACCCGGCCTATAGCATAATCATATACCTACATGAACACAAACCAATATATCTAAGTCATGAACCTAATCAAATAATGTAAATCCTGGACATAGTCAGGCTCTTCTAAATTGTAAATCACATTGAACTCTTTCTGGGACATATTAGCAATCCAGTAATGCTAATGTAATGTAATGGGAAAGTTACTTGATTTTTCACACTAACAAGGTGAGCCTATTCCCCGCCCCCTCCCATCCCCCCCCTCCCCCCCCACAAGTTTTGTAGGAAAGAGACAGTTTCCCATTTTCTCTGATGAGGTAGGAAAGCTCAACCCAATCTGCAAATCATTCTGTGATCAAGAATCTCTAAAGGTGTGTTCAGAATTCACAGTTGAGAGCTGTATTCTATTTTTGTGCAAGATAATTTGATAAAAACTTGAGAGCAGGGAGCAACCTTTGGCAGATTTCTATCTCAACAAAAGGAGACTAGTACCATCGTTGAGGAACTGCAACACTTACAGGTACATGAAGTTAATATGCAATAGTAACAGCAGAGCTTATAGTACATTGGCTCAGGGAAAACCATGAAGGAAAGGGAAGCCAGAAAAGATCTGGAATCTCAATTTCTCCTCTGTTCTGTGTTGTTTTCCTTGTTTGGACTGTAAACTGTATGATCTGGAGAAACTAAAATCCTGGCCACAGATTTGTTTTTTATGGGGGTTTCTTTTTAACTATTTTTCAGCCAACTGCTACTTCTGGAACAAAGCTCTTCATGTGGATGATTCTCTGTGGCCTTACAGCAAACCTGCCCCACCACCTCCCATTTAAGGATCTTGATCCAGCAGGTTCTGGAAGTGTTATTTAAGTCTGAGGTTGTTAGTGAGTGTGAGAGTCAAGGATAATTGGACTGAGTTTACAGAAGTATCGAAATCAGAGATCAATAAACTTTTTGTAACAATCCATTCCTCTGCTATTTCTTTAGATCTTATTCCTTATCAATATTTGTCACAGTAGAAAGAGGTTTTGATTCCTTTCATTGCTCATTTAGTGAATTTATCATTGAAGAGGGGTTGGGTACCTACCCAATTGAAAAAGGCAGTTCTGTATCGCCTGGTAGACTGGTATAGTACTCCCCCGATATTCGGGGGGTTCTGTTCCAGGAACCCCTGCGAATGTTGAAAACCGTGAATACGTTTTTTAGCAGGGGAGACATGAAAGGGCAGCCAGAGCGCCAACGAGTGAAGGAAATCACTTGCGGTATGCTCCGACTGCCTCTTCCTGTACTAAAGTTGGGCCTCACCAATCAGGAGCTGCTTTGACACGCATACCGCGAGTGATTTCCTTCACTCGCCGGCGCTCCGGCTGCCCTCTCCTGCCTGGTTATTCGTGGTTGGAAAATACCGCAAATGACCGGGACCGTGAATCACAGATCACAAATTCACGAGGGAGCACTGTATAGTCCTTACGAATGGATTATATACCTCACTGCTACCAGCAGGTGGAGACTGAGAACAAACTTGTATATCAGGATAGCTTCCCCTCTTGCAATCCAATCCAGTCTTCCTCAGTCTCCATTAAAGCAGGTAGGAAGACTAATTTGGCTCCCCTCTTAGTACTGTTGGAATTTTGTTTTGGACGGGTCCTGTTTGGAGATCCGTCTGACCTCAGGGGTGTTAAACTCGAGGGTCTCGTACTGGGTCCCTGCCCCCACCTTCCTCCATCTCCCTACATTTTTGTAGAGGTGCCTCAGCCCTAGTTGGTCAGCCCTTCAGCTTTGAGAGCCGCGGAGTCTGTTCTAAGTTTTTTTAAAAAAAACCCTGAGGTGTGCCGGTCTAAAGGGCTCAATTCCCTTTAAAACTGCCATTTGTATTGGGTTTTTTCTCATCTAACTGGCACTTATTACAGCTAGAGTGTTTTTCAGCACAATGAGTACTTTTAAGGGGGAAAAAATGCTCATTGTGCTCCAGACGCGAGGTACTCGCTGCTGGCCTATGCAAGTGTTGTGCAGGCCGAAGCGATGGGGGAGTCTCATCAGCAGCGGTTGCTGGTGGCCAGGGTACCCCGCTGCATGTACCTTACTGCCGGAGCAGCTGGGAATTCCCTTTTTGTGTCGGTCGGTTCCTCGGCCTTAGTGTCAGGAAAGTCCCAGGCTTTTCAGACACGACAGACTGCAGGTGCTCCGATTATGGTGGTTTCAGGTCCAATTTCAACAGAAACCTCCTCCTTCATTTCTGTTAACTCATTTCTGTTCTGGAAATACAGGGGTAAGGTAAGGCAGGGTCCCCTGCTGGGGCAGGGAGTCTCTTGGAGCCTCTGGGAGTTTTTTCCCCTTGAATTTGTTAGCACTTTGTAAAACTTATGTGCTGGCGGCTAGAGGTTCTGTGTTCAGTCCAGGGGTCTCAGGGGGGGGTGTTTGCCCTCGATGTCTTCCCCAGTGCGATCCCAGGCAGCAGTGGTTTTGCCCCCCTCTACTCCTCGCTTGTTCCAGCGCCCAAGGGTGTCTTGGGATAAGGATTTTTGCCCAGAGGAGCAAGATGTTATTGATGAGGACCTAGACCCTTGGGGAGATTTCCAGGATCAGATTCTGCCAGCGAGGGGTTCGAGCACCCCACTGCTGGCGAAGATGCGTCTATGGTGCACATTTTTCAGCGAAAAGAGCATCATGAGCTAATTCTTCAGGTCTCCTCAGTTTTGCACTTCGAGGACACCATGTCAGAGTCCCCGCGTATGGTGGACCCCTTGCTTAAGGGGAACCGCTCTGCTTCTCGCTCTTTTCCTATGCATCAGGATATTTGGGACATTATGCTCGCATAGTGGCAGGTGCCGGAAGCTCCCTTTCGTTTTGCGCACTCCATGGCATGCCTGTATCCCATTCCTGAAGGGGATAGAGACACTCTGAAGTCGCCTGTGGTGGACACGGTGGTCTCGGCCATCTCTAAGAGGCATACCGTGCCTGTTGAGGGTGGTGCGGCCTTGAAGGACCCAGAGGAGCTTAAGTTGTAGTCCCTCCTTAAACAGAGTTTTGATGTGACAGCTCTGGCAATCCAGGCGGCAATGTGCGGCAGGCTGGTGGCTTGGGCGTGTTTTCGCTGGGCTGAGCATGTGCTTGACAGTACATCTGAGGATTGTGAATTGCTCAAGCGTGAGGCGGCAAAGATTGCATTGGGTGCTTCTTATCTTTCAGATGCCATGTATGACCTCTTGTGAGCTTCTGCCAAGTCATTGGCATTTGCAGTGGTAGCTTGCCGTACCTTGTGGCTTTGTGCTTGGTCGGCGGATTTGGCGTCCAAAGCTAAGTTTACAAAGTTTCCTTTTAAAGAATCTTTCTTGTTTGGTGAGGACCTGGGCAAGTTGGTTCAGACTCTCACTGATTCTAAAGTGCCTCGTTTGCCTGAGGATAGGCCTAGGCTGCTGGCTCGAGGTGGGGCTTCTCGTTGGCATGGGCGTGATTTCTGCCGCTTCCACCCTAGTCGAGGGGCTGCCTCTTTTCAGTCTCTTGGGCTCTCTAGAGGCAGGTTCTTCCAGTTCATGCAGTCCTTTCGTGGGGCTCGCCGGAGTGCGGGTAGCGCAACCGCTGGGTCCCCTGCCACCCATCCTGCTCAATGGCTCCTTGCCGGCGCCCATATTGGTTCGGAGTATCTATGCATTCTGTTCGACACCTCCTTGGGGGAGGTTTTCCTTCTAGAGGCCCGGGTAAACAAATTGCAATCTCAGATTCACCTGCTTATGGCGTCCTGGTATCCTTGGGGTTGATGGCGGCTTCCCTCAATGTAGTGAGGTGGTCACAGGCCCCACATGCATCCTCTTCAGTATGCTCTTCTTCGGAGGTGTTTGCCTCAGAGGCACAGTCTGGATCACCCTATTCTGCTTCCGGGCTTAGCTCGGGGCAGTCTTCGTTGGTGGCTCCAGACGAGCCAGGGGCAAGCCTGGATCAGCCGCAGTGGACGGTGTTGCTCACGGATGCCAGTCTTCTTGGTTGGGGAGCTCAGTGTCTAGGTCACTCAGTTCAGGGCACCTGGTCCACGGAGGAGGCTTCTTGGTCAATCAATGTCTTGGAGACCAGAGCCATCCATCTGGCATTGCTAGCCTTCTAGTCCTTTCTGATGGGCAAGTCAGTCAGAGTTCTGTTGGACAGTGCCACAGCGGTGGCCTATGTCAATCATAAAAGGAACACCAGGAGCACTTTGGTGGCACAGGAGGCAGCTCTGCTCATGGTCTGGGCGGAGTCGCACCCTCAAGAAATATCAGCATCCCACATAGCCGCTGTGGAGATTGTTCAAGTGGACTTCCTAAGTCGTCACGTACTAGATCCTGGAGAGTGGTGTTTAAGCCCGATGGCCTTTCAGTTGATAGTGCAGTCTTGGGGTCAGGCCCTCATGGACCTGATGGCCACAAGTGTCAACACCAAAATACCCCATTTCATCAATCGTCGCATAGAAGGTCAGGCAGAGGGCCTGGATGCTCTGGTTCAACCATGGCCAACGGAGGGGCTGTTGTATGTGTTCCCTCCATGGCCATTAGTGGGCAGAGTTCTTCTCCACATAATTTGCCATCTGGGCCTCGTTGTTCTGGTGGCCCCGGATTGGGCTCGACAACCATGGTATGTGAATCTGGTGAGGCATCTGGTGGTGGATCCTCTTCTTCTGCCTCTCTTGGATGACCTTCTGACTCAGGGTCCCATTCCAATGTTCAATCCGGGTCCTTTCTGTCTTATGGCTTGGATCTTAAAAGGGGTTGCCTAGGTAAGAAGGGGTATTCAGATAAAGTGATCTCAACTCTCTTGGGGTCCCGGAGGCTTTTCACCTCTCGAGCTTATGTGAGAGTCTGGCAAATTACTTGAAGGATCAAGTTTATTAAAAATTTGTTATCCCGCCTTTTCAAAATTACAAAGCAGCTTTACAACAATAAAAAGCAAAAACAGGATGAGATATTAAAATTAATAGCTAATTAATATCCAGTAAAGACAAGTACAAATTCTCACAAATCAAACTGATACGAAAGGAAAAGGGTAGAACTACAATGAGTTGAGCGATAACAATTAAGGAAAAAATGAAAGGTTAAGGGGTACTAAACTTTTAATCTGAACTGTTATAATTGCCACGGAAACTGGGCTAGTGATCAATTAGGTATCCTTACAAGGACAGTCATACTGCAAAATCATCTTTAAAAAGCATTGTTTTTAAGCTGGTCTTGAAATTATCTAACGAGTAAATCTCTCGTAAGGATCATTTTGAATTGGTAATACCAAAACAGTCCCAACGCTTTCTATCTTATTTCATGTTTCCTTCTGTAAAGGAATGTTGATACAAAAAAATTTCTCAATAGACTATTTTCGTACCAGGCTGCAATCAGAAAAGGAATTTAGTTGGCTAATAGCTAACGCTATATCGTACAAACATTTCAGGAAACTTTTGAAAACCTACTTATTCGATAAATTTCTGTAATACATAATTACGGGCTAGATTCACTAAAGTCCAAAAATCGATCCGATTCATGTCCTATTCGTTTCCAAGTCATTCTGACCGATCAGTTCAGTAAAGCTTGTCCATGCAAATGATGAAACTGTAAACACTGCCGTGCAAATGATCAAATTGTAAACACAGCCCCCATTCGTGCACACGTCTCGTTGTAACATTGATCGATGCGCATGCGCACTGTATCCTTGTTGGTTTTGAAGCAAATAACACATGCGCTAGCTCTTTAGAACTTCACTGCATAGAAATGGGGCAGGGTTTAATTGCGGACGTCATTGGCAGGCTCCGAATGCACCTACCGCAAAGCATTATTGTCGTAAAAACTGCAATATAAGAACTGTAGTTTTTACCAACCTCTCTTTTTTTCTTAAGTGCTGTTGCAAGCTGTATAAGCTGTGACCGTAGCTTTTTGAAAAATTTGTTGGAGAGGTTTAAAGAGAAATAGCATCAGAGGTTTGTGAGCGAGCTGTGAAGGCACAACAGTTAACAGCAGTTGAATGCGCTAGGATCACATGCTGTTATATACAGCCTACGAATCCCAGGAGGCTGTGCAGCTCTTTCTGCTGTGAAGCACGAAGCAACCAAAGGCGACCCCATGACGTCAGATGCATGTGACAATATAGCTGTAAGGAAGGAGGGGAGGAATAGCAGGCCCTTAAAAGTTACTTTTGATTTTTTTAAAAATTAGGCATTGATAAATGAAATGTACAATGCACAAGAAGAGCATGGGGTTAATCCATGATTTTCTCGCCATGCACATTACAAATCCGAGATTCAGTCCCACGCTCACTATGTGCATTCCAAAAAAAATCAAAAAAATATTTCTAACGCTTATGTACATGAAAGTTTACATATATTTAAAGTTTAGATATATTTTGGTTTTTTGTGGGTAGTTATATATTTTTAATGGCGTTCTTAACATGCACATGGCAGTTGCTAGGCAGGAATAGTTGGCGAGGATATAAAGCGATTGGTCCTCAGCAGTCAAAACTTTTTGGATCGGAAAGGCCAGTCGGTTTGGATGAAATGGTTTCATGAATCGATACCTTAAGAAATTTACATACTTTTTTACTCATTTGCATGTGCAGATCGGATCAGGTGGGGATGGGGTCTGGAGGAAATTTAGTGAATCGAGCCATAGTCTGAAAGTGATCGCAAACTGCCCCAGGCACCTCTCACTCTTGCTATGCCACTGGCTGGCATTGCCATCCATGTTATTTTCAGCCTATCCCAATCCGTCTTTCCACATACTGGACCCAGACTGTAGAAGTCCATCTTTCATCAGCTTCACTGCTGGGGCGGCCATTTTGCACACTTCTGCTCTTCATGAATGAAGTTATAGTTCTTGTTTTATACAGCTCGGTGTTGATACTATCCTCTTATTATCCAGGTGAAGCCATGTTGTCTCGGATCTTATAGCCCATTTGATCTCTGATGTTACTTTGCTTCTTTTACGATTTGTTTATGTTAAAAATTAATGCTCATTATTCATATCTGGTATTCATACTTGGCCGAATAATATTTTTGACCAAACAGCAAAATATGCTATTCATTACAGCTCTAGACCACTGACCATTGGAGTAATTGCCCTGTGGACCTTACTGGCATACATACCAACAGCAGTTCCATGGCACTTAACCTCAGCACATTTCTTACAACTTAAAAAGAAAAAAAAAATATATATATATCAGTGGCTATCAGTGATGATGGTGGAAGGACAGACCCAGTGACTGCTTTATTAGTCCAAGAAACAAAACACACCTGAGCATCTCTCTCTCCTGGGTTCTTTCACCAGCATCTATCTTATCTCAGGATTGCAGCTAACCTCAAATAAGTAGGCAATCCACAGCCTCCCACCCCCCTCCAGCTGCTGTTATCTCTGCGTGATGCTGAGAATTGGAGGCAAGACTAGCCCCCATTGATTGTCTAAACTAGTCCGGCTCTAATTTACTGGAATATGGTTTGAGCAGTTAATGCAGCTCCTACTGTGTCAGAGATAGAGTTATCACTGGGGCTTCTGGAGGCAAGAAACATTCCCTTAATATGCCATTGTCTAACTGCAGCTTCCCCTGAAGGTGCCATTAGTAGGAGTTTAACCCTTAGCGCTGTAAAATTAGGTCAAGAGCCTTCGCTTTGTACTTCAAATGGAGAATAAAAGCTTTGTATTACAACTGAAGAATAAAGGTTAACTTTTAAAGTGAATTCTACATCCTACTCCTTCATCCCCCCACCTGCATTCATAGGAAAGCAAAACTCTAAACAGAAAGACATTTCCTTCAACCTCCTAGTAACATCATTCCCGCTACAAGCTTCAAGGACATTCCTCTCTTATTGTTTGGTTACCATATGGCTCCAGAAAAAAGGAAGACGGATTGAGACATCCAGGTTTTACTTCCATTGATTTCAATGGAAGTAAAATCTGGATGTCTCAATCTATCCTTCGCTCAATACAAAAACGTGGGCATTAGCAGGGCTGGCATTAGGGGTGGCCAAACAGGGCAATTGCCCTGGGCCCTCATTTCACTGAGAACCCCAAACCTGCCTGAAGTTGAAAAAAGTACAATCTGCAAGAAAGCTTTGGGGCCCCATCATGTCTAGCACTGACCCTGAACACTAGAGGCAATTAGTACTGGCCTAGTACCCATGTTAGTGGGCACTTGGAAGCCAATATTAGCACTATTTAGCTGGCTGGAACAGCTCCCAGCTGGCTAAATAGCATGTAGACAGCTAGCCAGTGATATTCATCGGGAGACAGGCGGCTATCTCCTACTGAATATCCAGTTTAGCAGATTGGCCAGTGTCACATGACATAGCTAGTCACCATCAATAGTCAGCAGCTCGTTAGGGTAAATTTGAGAGCCAGCTAGAGCCTCCCAAAAGGATGGTTTATCTTTGGCCATTAGGACTTGGCCAGCTAGCTGCTGAACACTGACCTAGCTGGCTATGTCTTGGCTGACCAGAAAGTCAATGCTGGTCACCGGATACAACGTCGGAATTAAATTTTCAATTGTGTCACAGACTGCGGGAGATCATCAGTGATCTCCTACGGCCTGAGTATCAGTAGAGAATGTTCAAAGGGTTCTAGCAAGGGAGGCAACATGCACACCACAGATTAGCACAAGCAGTATGCAAATGTAGTCAAACGGATTTTAATGAGGTCATTGTGTAGTGATCATGGAACAGCGCACAAAACAAGGCCTCCTTACCGCTGTAAAAATAACACAAGCTTGGAGCAGGTGTTTAGGCTGTTTGAAGAGAGGATTTCCCATGATTGTTTCTTTAAAATCTACTGGTTTTTATTTTAATTGGAAGCAGAAGGAAGTCCATGCAAGCCCCTAAGTGCTGATAGTGAAAGACAAATGTGTGTGAGTCAGAGCAAACTTGAAAGTGAAAGCACACACTGGTGCCTATTTTCTGCACTTAAATATAAGCCTTTCAAGAGAAAAAAAATGAAGGAGTAGAATGATGCCGTTGTTAGGGTTGCCAGATTTTCCAATCAGAAAATCAGTACCCCTAGACCTTCCCCCAGGCTCGCCCAATTTTATCCATCCCCACCCTAATCCTGCACCCAGTCCCGACCTAGCCCTGCCCCCTGCTCTTGTCCACCGCTACCCGCTGCCCACTTTAGTCCGCAAATCGCATCGAGCAGGGAGGAAGTCCGCAATGCGATTTAAGGACAAAGTGCCAGGTATTGAAAAGCCGTCCAGACTCCCGGACATGTCCTCCTTTTGATGTCTGGAGAAATCCTGACATCTGGTAACCCTAGACATTGTGTACTTCGCTTCCTGGTTTGCCCGGACATGCGTGTAAGAGCAATGCTCACTGTAAAACTAGGGCTACCATACGTCCGGGAAAACCAAGACATGTACTCTTTTTATAAGACTGTCCGAGCACCGGAGGGATTTCCAAAACCCAGCAGTTTGTCCAGGTTTTGGAAATCCTGAGCTTGGAGGCCGCATCTGGAAGCCTTTGTGCATGCACTGCTGTCAACATGATGATCACATACACATGCGTGCATATATGTGATGTCATTGCATCGATGTCTTTGCATGTGCGAAGGCTTCCAAATGCAACCTTTGAGTTTGGGGAGGTTCGTGGAGGGTGGGACTGGGGAAGGAATGGGACAGGGCCATGGTGGAATGGGGCAGGGCTAGGTGTCTTCTTTTTTTGAAACCTGTCAACCCTAGTAAAACTCTTCTGTACATGCAGCTGGTGAAAACTGAAGGGAAGCTGTCAGGTGTAGCGACTGCAGGTTGGATGAAGCAGAGATCCCTGATGCTGCGTAAGCAGAGATGGAAACACTGGTAGAAGGAAGGGCTCCCTGCTGCTGAGTTGCAGAAGAAGGGAGTACCAAGGTTGCCTGGGCCACTGAGGAGCAATCAGAATCATGGTGGCCCGGTCGGACTTGAGCTTGACCAGAGTCTTTTGAATGAGAGGAAACGGAGGAAACGCATACAGAAAGAGATTCCCCCAGTCCAGAAGAAAAGCATCCGCCTCGAGACGATGAGGAGTGTAGATCCTGGAGCAGAACCGAGGCAGTTTGAAGTTGTGGGGAGCTGCAAAGAGGTCTATCTGAGGCGTTCCCCACAGGGAGAAGATTTGATGAAGGGGCGTGGAATGGAGAGTCCACTCGTGAGGCTGTAGAAGGCGACTCAAGTTGTCCGCCAAGGCATTGTCCGCACCCTGAATGTAGACAGCTTTGAGGAAGGTGTTGTGGCGAATTGCCCAATCCCAAACTTTCAGAGCTTCCTGACAGAGGGAGGCCGATCCCGTGCCGCCCTGTTTGTTGACATAGTACATGACGACCTGATTGTCCGTACGAATGAGGACCACCATGTCGTGCAGTAGATGCTGAAAAGTGGTGAGAGCATTGAAAATCGCCCTGAGTTCCAGGAGATTGATATGGCACAGACGATCCGCACTCGTCCAATAGCCCTGGGTGCGGAGCCCGTCCAGATGAGCCCCCCAAGCATAGGTCGAGGAGTCGGTCGTGAGGACCTTCTGATGGGTAGGCATGTGAAACAGCAAACCTCTGGAAACATTGGAAGAGAGCATCCACCAGCGAAGCGACTGCAGCAGAGCAAGAGTGACCTGAATGTGACGAGTCAGAGGATCGGAGATCTGCGACCATTGAGAAGCTAGGGTCCACTGAGGAATCCGCAGGTGAAGTCTGGCAAAAGGAGTCACATGAACCGTAGAGGCCATGTGGCCCAGGAGCACCATCATGTGTCTCACCAAGATGGACGGGCGAGAAGAGACCGAGTGACAAAGCTGAAGAAGAGCCGCCAGGCGCTGCGGAGGAAGGAATGCTCTGAGTTGAATAGTATCCAGAACAGCTCCGATGAAGGGGAGAGTCTGTGAAGGTTGAAGATGGGATTTGGGAAAGTTGATCTCGAATCCCAGACTCTGTAGAAACCAGATAGTCCTCTGAGTGGCCCAAACGACCCCCTGAGACGTGGAATCCTTGATGAGCCAGTCGTCGAGGTAGGGAAACACCTGCAGACCATGGTTCCTGAGTGCTGCGGCCACCACAACCAGGCACTTGGTGAAGACTCTGGGAGACGAAGCGAGGCCGAAAGGAAGCACTCTGTACAGAAGATGAAGATGTCCCACCCGAAATCTGAGGTATTGACGGGAGGCTGGATGGATGGGAATATGAGTGTAGGCCTCCTTGAGATCCAGGGAGCATAACCAGTCGTTCTGCTCGAGGAGGGGATAGAGAGAAGCCAGGGTCAACATGCGAAACTTCTCCCTGACCAGGAACTTGTTGAGCACCCTGAGGTCCAAAATAGGACGCAGGTCGCCCGTCTTCTTCGGAACAAGGAAGTACCGGGAGTAAAAACCCCTGTTCCGCTGGTCCACAGGGACCGGCTCGACGGTGCGAAGCCGGAGTAAAGCCTGAGCTTCCTGAAGAAAAAGGGCGGTCTGGGTTAAGTTGGAAGGATACTCTCTTGGAGGATGTTCCGGGGGAACATGATGGAATTGAAGAGAGTATCCCTCTCTTACGATGGAAAGGACCCAGAGGTCGGTGGTAATAGTCGTCCATCGATGGTAAAAATGATGGAGACGACCTCCGATGGGAAAAAGAGGGGAGGGCAGAACGATGGAAGTTATGCTCCCTACGAGACAGTCAAAAAGGCTGGGGAGCCTTGGGGACAGCAGAAGGTTGAGGCTTTTGTTGGGGCTTCTGCTAATGCTGCCTCTTCACTGGCGGCCGAATGGCAGGAGCCTGCTTCGGTGGGTAGCACCGCTGATAAATCATAGGAGGACGAGCCAGACGAGAGATGGCAGGCTTGGGCTTCTGGCGGAGGATAGACTGAAAAGATTTTTCATGTTTGGATAACTTCTCCGTAGCTGCCTCGATGGACTCGTCGAACAGGCCCGCCCCCGCTCAGGGAACGTTCGCCAGCCTGTCCTGGAGATTCGGGTCCATATCGATGGTGTGAAGCCACGCCAAGCGCCTCATGGCCACCGAACAGGCTACCGCTCTGGCCAAGAGCTCGAAAGCGTCGTAAGACGATTGCATCATCTGCAGGCGGAGCTGGGACAACAATGCCAGCACCTCTGAGTAGTCGAAGCGAGCCTGAGAGTCCAGATAGGGTAAAAACTTTTGAAGGATGGAGAGGAAAAACTCGAAGTAGGTTGCAAAATGAAAGCTGTAATTGAGGACTTGAGAAGCCATCATCGAGTTCTGGTAGATGCGCCTGCCAAATCTGTTAATGGTTTTGCCCTCCCGGCCAGGAGGTGTGGAAGCATAGACCTGAGATGGGTGAGACCGCTTCAGAGAGCATTCAACCAAGAGAGACTGGTGCGAGAGCTGTGCCCCGTCGAAGCCCTTATGGTGCACCGTGAGATAGCGAGCATCCAACTTCCCCGGAACCGCCGGGATGGAGTACGGGGTCTTGAAGCACCTCATGAAAGTCTGGTCCAGAAGCTTGTGTAGAGGCAGGCGCAGAGACTCGGCAGGAGGTTGAGGAAGATGCCTCGTCTCCAGATACTCCTTCGAGAACTTGGAACCCGAATCCAGGGTGATATCCAGATCCACTGCTATCTGCCTCAGGAAGGACGAGAATGACAACTGGTCCACCAGAGCCGGGCCTCGAGGCGGGCTCAAAGACGATGAGGCGGCCTGGTCCGCTGATGCCGAGGACCGGCACAGAGAGAACGAACCCCTGCAGTCTTCAAGTTCCGGCATGGGAGGAGGGGGCGAGTATTCCGGAGAAAACTCCCAGAAAGGTTGCTTCCGACAAGGCGAGGCGTGTCTCGATGAATGCCTCGAGGAGTGCCTCGATCGACGACCAGAGCTGTGTTGAGAAGCAGGCCTCGACCAACGAGGCGAGCGACGCCCAGACGAGGCAGCCACCGAGTAGATGGGACTGGAGGCCGTGGATCGAAGCATCAGAGGCTGAGACGAGGCCCCCCGAGGCGCTCCCCAAGGTTCGAGGCCCAGCATCGCCGAGGAAGGGTCCGGACCAGGGAAGCCATGGATCGAGGGTATCAGCTCCAAAGGTGGCATGGGCAAAGACACTGCTCCTTGCGAGACATGCCCCGAAGCCAGACCAGACACTCGCCGAGACTCTGCTCCCAGCAGCGAGAGTGTGTGCCGAGGAGGCACCGGAGACGGCTCGACCTCGCGGGAGACTTCCGCGTGCCCAGGCTGAATCTGGGAGAGAAGCGTTGGCCCAATTTTGGTAAAGAGCTCGACAAATCGCTTCTCCATCAAGGAATGAAACGACGCCGGCAAAGAGGGATCCACATCAGAAATGGGACCTCCTGCACAGACGTCGGTCAGTCGGCCTCCAGGGGGCTTGGATTTGGAGGCCTTGGGCACCTTAAGCACCACTGGAGGGATAGGAAGCTGCGCTATCTGACCTGAAGAGACACTGGAAGGCACCACAGCCTGCGTCGAGGTTGAAGCCGGCACAAACGAGGCAGGCTTGAGCAGACTTGAGGCCGAAGATGTAGAATCGGAAGTCGAAGGCGTGGCGCTCTGGGAAGAGGGCAGTACCGGGGACGCCTCCATGCCAAACAGCGACTCCCACAAAATACAGCGACGCTTAAACGCATGTGCTGTGAGCGTGGAGCAAGGCCGTCACGATTTCGGAAGGTGTTGAGGCCCGAGAAACTGAAGACAGCGTTGATGCGGGTCCGTCAACGAAATCGCGCGCTGGCACTTGACACACTTTTTAAAACCGGTGTAACAGGCTGGGACATAGGCCAAAAACGCTCCGCCACAAGGTCGAAGCCGCGAGGCCGCGGCCATGCGACCTGCCCGGTCGAACGATCGAATGAAATTTATTATTATTTTTTTTAAACAACAAAACATAACGTGAGCCAACAGGAATGAGCACAAAAAACCCAAACCCGCGGGCACAGAAGGTACAAAAAAGGAACTTCGCGCAGAGAGTTTCAAAGGCAAACTTCTCAGCTCCGCGGAAGAGAAAGAACTGAGGAGACACGCCCGGTGCATCGGGCGGGAAGGCACTAGCGCATGCGCGGTGTGGGCAACTCGAAACTTCTAAAAGTTTCTACAAGCAAGTATGCTTGTGAGATGTCCGCATCGGGCTCCATTGGATGACGTCACCCACTAGTGAGAATACCTGCCTGCTTGTCCTGGGATAACAGCACTTACATTCAATCAATGAATACTACAAAATATATTACCCCCCCCCCCCCCCCATGTGCAAATCAAATAGGGAATAAAGGCATAATCCAACTAATCAGAGTTAACAAAATTTGTCAATGGACCTCATGTTAATTTAAATAGTTTATTATGACACAATATTTCAGAATTCATTTTTTCATACTTATAACATAAACATAAAATTTCCCACCAAAAGGAAAAATTAAGTCTGTCCCAATTTTTCCAGTTCTTGGTAATCATTTTCATGGCTATCCCAGTCATAATGATATAGAGTCTGCTTTTATACCTTTCTAATGGAGGTTTAGTCATCAACAATGTTCCACAGATAACCATCTCATAGGACAACGGAATCGAAGATTCCAGTATCAAATTAATTTGTCCCCATATTGATCTCCAAAAATATAGTATCAAGGGACAATAGAACAACAAATGATCCGGTGTCCATACTTCAAGATGACAATGCCACTTTGAACTGTCTAACTTTTGCAAATGAACTGGGGTCCAAAAAAAATCTATGTAACAAAAAGAACCAGGTTTGTCTCATAAATGCTGACGCTGTACATCTCATCCTCCAAGTCCAAATCTGTGGCCATTGAGTAGCAGATTGTAAACCACTTAAATAACCATGATAGGTGGTATACAAATACCTAAAAAAATTAAAAATTCTTCCCCCTTAATTTCCCAATGCTCAGTGCTAACCGTGTGCATATAATCTGCATGTTATTAGTTTTGAGGATGGGGAAGTTTATTCTGCACTGTTTCTGAGGTGCCCAAGTTTGGTTTTGAGCATCAACCCCATTCAGGATTATTTTTTAAAGGCTGCAAAACTCAACATATACTACCCCTCCCTGAACACAATGAAGGAGTCTGCTACCATCCCATCCAGTACACCAACCGAGCTGGTAACATATTATAATAGTATTTAAAAGCTTTTAAGTGGCAAAAAAAAACCCCATAAAGGTATAAACTAATAAAAAATTCACACTCTAAGTTTGAAAGCCGCTTTCCCTTTTTTGTGTCAGGTAACAAACAGCAGCATAATATTTCTCACATCTAAATTTATCTGTGAAAGAGAAAGTGTTTCTTGCCTTTAAAATTCCACCTGAAAATCCAGTTTCCCTCCAAAATGAAAAAAAATGGTCTGTGAGATGCATACTGTATACCAAGGACATTTTTCACCAGCACCACAAAGCTCAGGCATGCAAAGTTGTATGTTTTTTTAGTAGCACTTATAGTAGGTGTGTAAAGCTTAAAGGAAATGAAGAGTTGAACTTTTGAGTGACATCACTGAGGCCCGTTATTAGTAAAAAGAGGGAAGGAGCATTTTTATGGTACCAAAGTAATTTTTATCACATTCATATCATATGATTTGAGTGTGGATGTTATATATCTCTAGGGGGGAGGGGAAGATATCTTAAGGTTGACCTTAGAAAGTAAAACATCGTTAATTAGCAATAAAAATCACTCTTCAGGCTTTTGGCACGGGGTTGTGATATTGGGGCATCAAATAGAACTGCTTATATGTCATAGATATGGTAACAAATTGCCAACTGACCTAGTTGTGATGCTGGTCTTCAACCATGAAGGACTGTAACCTGCATAGAGTGATGGCTGTGACTCTGGCCGCCTTGCTAGGCAGACTGAATGGACCATGTTGGTTTTTATCTGACATCATTTACAGTGTTAGTGTTACCATAAAAATGTACACGTTGCTCTTCCACAATTAGCCTCTTTCACACCTCTATCAAATTTGCCCTCCATCCCAAAAGCCCCCTAAATGGCTGATGACATAAGTCCCCTGGTCCCCTCTCAAAGGAAGGTCATAGCTTCTGTAAGTCATTTTCCATACTGTTGCCTATTTGGAGGATCAACATTTTGTTTACAATGCAGATCTAGACATCATTAAAACCAACATTCACCAATCTTTCGGTGGACACGACTCCAATCTGTGCAGCCCGCCAAAAGCGCCACAAACTCTACTGAGTGCAAGACAAGGTCCTGTATAGAGCCTGTCCAGGTCGCAACTTCAAACAGTTTAGGAAGCTCTGATGAAAAATGTTCCTCACCTCTTCCACAATACAGACCAATTTGGACAAAATGTTCTGAGGTGTTAGAGAATCACAGTGTCCTCATCTCCACAGGCTCCATCTCTGTCCCCAACCTATCCCCAGAAGATCTGTCCCTGTCTCTGCGGACTCTGTCCTCATTTACACAAGCCTCAAATACGTATGATTCTATATTTAAATCTTTTTAAGTATAAAAAAGGACAATATTCTGTACAACTGTTTAAAAATAACAAATAGAGCCTTCCACTTCTGGTTTTGGTACAACCTTTCCAATGATTCAGCTGCCTATATTTTTACATCATCTGGGACGTAATTGGATTGTCTTTCAGCCATGGGTGTAGAAGAGAACCTAAACTGTGTAGTGAATGAACAGGAAAATAATTGTCTATTAAATGTTATAAATGTTCCTTGATGCCAACAATGGATGAATCTGTTGCAGTAACAGTAAGGCATTTTAGCAGCTGGGCACATGATGGAAGAATGTTACAGATGGCAGACATGATACAAATGATGTCATTTAACAGTAGTTCATTGAATTCAAAATCAGCTTCTGCCGGTTTTTTTAAATCATTGAATTCAGTTGTCAATTGTCTAAGATGTGTTAAGGTTTACATATTGATACTAATCTCAAGTTTTTAGAGAATGACAAGGGGACCAAGTTTGCTCCTGTCCCTGCAAGCTCTGTCCCAGTCCCCATCTCCGTGGGCTTTGTCCCCATCCCCGCCCTGTCCTTGTGTCATTCTCTGGGTGGAATATTTTAAGACTCCCACTGCATAGTGTTTGACCCTATTTCAGGTTTTACACTGAGCATTTTCAAATCATTTTGACGGTTAAATGTCTGACATGCAGGGAGGAATGCTTTCCAGTTCTTACTTGCTTGGGTGTAGCTGATGAAGCTGATAGCCATGTTCAAAATTCTGGATGGATCAAGATACTTCACAATAGGCGCCTTAAAGTATTCACTGGTTGACCTTTTTGTCCAGTTAAGAACTGCTTTGAGTCCACTGAGAGAGGGGGATGTGCTTTTCTTTAGCCAGATGGGAAGTGGTGGGTGGGTGGTATGCTCAATAGAGCTCGTCCATCAGATGCAGTAAGAAATCATGAAAAAAAAAGCCTACAAGAATTAGTTCAAAGCTAGAACATGGTAACACTTGTTTTGCCCTACTTGTATTTTTTTTTTTTTTTAGACCCACCCAGTTCATGGGATGCTGAGAAGAAGTTTTGAATACAAACTTTTTGGAACCATCTTGGCATAGAAGATAGAAGACTAAGAGGTCTGTGTAAGAACACCTGGAGTGCTTTTACTCATTTTGAAGAAGTGAAGTGTTAAACACTACCCTGATGATTCTCCTTTCTGATGATATGCGATTTGTGGGGTAGATGTAAAATGTGTTTTGATTTTCTTGAATCTCCTGATTAATTGCAATGTTTGTTGTATTTTTTAGAGCAGGAGGGATTTATGGATTATACAAGGAGCCATGGCTTCCCCCCACCCAGAGGTGGCTGCATGCATGGCTCTGAAAACTTGTGATGTTAGAGCATATTAACATGTTCTTGAGATACAACATTATTAGGGCTGGCCTTAAGCAAGGGCATCAGCAGCGGCCACACAGGACGCTGGGTTACTAGGTGCCCTACACTTAACTGAAACAGCTTTGCAACTGGAGGCTGACCGAAAGTTAAAACTTCTTTTGCCTTTCCATCTCCTTCTCCCTCCAACTCCCTCTTGGTAATCATGATCCTCAGCCCTGAGACTCTATATTCCTCCTGGCCCCTTAGAGAGGCCAAATTCCAAATGGAGGAAACTTTAGCAAAGAACATCAAGAAGGGCGATAAATCCTTCTTCAGGTACATTAGCGACAGAAACCGCAGCACAAGCGGGATAGTACGCCTTAGGAAACCAGATGGGAACTATGCAGAAGCAGACTCGGAAAAAGCTGAACTGTTAAACGAATACTTCTGTTCGGTCTTCACCTGCGAGGCGCTGGGTTCCGGCCCTCAGCTACAAAAAAAGGATGGCTCAGTAGACCCGTTTAGTAATTTCAAGTTTACAACAAGCAGTGAGCTGTCAGTGTCTACTGTGAGCTGTCAAAACTCAAGGTTAACAAAGCAATGGGGCCAGACAACCTACACCCCAGAGTGCTCAGGGAGTTAAGGGACGTCCTGGCGGAACCACTATCCGCGCTCTTCAATCTCTCCCTTAGTACAGGTAGAGTCCCGTTGGACTGGAAACCGGCTAACGTCATTCCACTCCACAAAAAAGGTTGCAGGACAGAGGCTGAGAACTACAGACCAGTGAGTCTCACATCAATAGTGAGCAAACTAATGGAAACTCTAATCAAACACCAATTAGATAACATCCTGGATGTGGAGAATCTACGGGATCCCCGTCAACATGGATTTACCAAGGGGAAATCCTGCCAATCCAACTTGATCAGCTTCTTTGACTGGGTGACGGGGAAGCTCGATGTTGGAGAGTCCTTGGATATTGTATACTTGGACTTCAGCAAAGCATTTGATAGTGTCCCACACCGCAGGTTGTTGTGCAAAATGAGTTCTATAGGATTAGGTGACACTTTGACAAAATGGGTTGGGGACTGGCTTGGTAGTAGGCTTCAGAGGGTGGTGGTGAACGGCACCCCCTCCGTAACGATGGCAGTGATCAGCGGATTGCCGCAGGGCTCGGTCTTGGGCCCGATCCTTTTCAATATCTTTATAAGGGACTTGGCTGAGGGGCTTTGCGGTAAAATAACGTTATTCACCGATGATGCCAAACTGTGTAATATAACAAGCAAGAGCACAACGGACAATATGAAACACGACCTACTCCTATTGGAGCAATGGTCTAGGACCTGGCAACTGAGTTTCAATGCCAAGAAATGCAAAGTCATGCACCTTGGCAGTCAAAATCCATGCGAGACTTACACCCTAAATGGCGAGATCCTAGCAAGGACTGTTGCAGAACGGGACTTAGGGGTAATCATCAGTGAAGACATGAAGACTGCCAATCAAGTGGAGTGGGCTTCATCTAAGGCTAGGCAGATCATAGGATGTATACGTAGGAGTTTCATCAGCCGCAAGCCTGAAGTCATTATGCCGTTGTATAGATCCATGGTGAGGTCCCATCTGGAATACTGCGTACAATTCTGGAGGCCTCATTACCGCAAGGATGTACTGAGGCTTGAGTCAGTCCAGCGAATGGCCACCCGGATGGTCTCGGGACTCAAGGATCTCCCGTACGAGGAAAGGCTGGATAAATTACGGCTATACTCACTCGAGGAACGCAGAGAGAGGGGAGACATGATCGAGATGTTCAAATACCTCACGGGCCGTATCAAGGTAGAAGAAGATATCTTCTTTTTCAAAGGTCCGACGGCGACAAGAGGACATCCATGGAAAATCAGGGGCGGGAAATTGCACGGCGACACCAGGAAATACTTTTTCACCGAAAGAGTGGTTGATCGCTGGAATAGACTTCCACTTCAGGTGATCGAGGCAAGCAGCGTGCCTGATTTTAAGAAGAAATGGGATCGTCACGTGGGATCTCTGCACAAAGCTAAATAGGGGAGGGTCATTAGGGTGGGCAGACTAGATGGGCCGCGGCCCTTATCTGCCGTCTTTTTCTATGTTTCTATGTTACATCTTATTTGAAATCTTAAGTCCCTGGTGGTAGTGAGGGGCGGGGCAGGACAGAGGAGGAGGCCATCATAATGGTTTGCATGGGTAGGAATATACAATGACCCACATATGTGGCATGTACCCAAGCACTCCCACTCTGCCCACAGTCAAGCACAGGAGGCCAATATATAGAGTACAATTTGGCACCCCCATCTTCCTCACTCCCTAGGTGGCCATACTGTCCAAATATAGCTAACTATGGCTCTGTGCAGAGGGCCCCTTAACTCGATTAACATGGTGAACATGCAACACAAGATTTTTCATTTAAAATGAACCAGGAACACCAGTAAGTACAGTGTATTGAACATAGACAGACATTACCATCGGCATTCAAGGAGACAGAATAGTCAAAAACGTACTAATTCCTCCAGGAAACAATGAGTTTTTACAATATTAAATAATGCAGAATGAGGGAGAGAATTGAGAAGGCTTTTGTATTAAACACTAATGGATCCCTGATTACGAATAGATGTATAGTTTAAATACCTTTTCATCCTCTGCTGCTTCTTGATGCTCAGGGGGAGTAATAAAAGATATTTTGCGAATGTTTCATTATTTGGAACACAGCAGATCAAAATAGGGTAATATGCCAGTTAATATGTAAGCTCTATAACTGTGCTTTAAAAAGAAAGAGCAGGATTGTAGAGAAGGAAGTAGGGATTCTTTTCAGTAGCTCAGAGAAAAGAGAGATGAAAAAATTAACATTACATCATCTGGAAAAGGAAGGAAGAGGTAAGCCATGCCCACTTACAATATGCCTCTTGGGAGTGGGAAGCAGTGTAAAAACAATGCCCACTTACATTATGTTACCTAGGGGTGGAAGGCACTGTGAACTGAGACCCCATTTGCTTGATGTTACCTTAGGAGAGCCATGTCTATGCTCTCTGAAGGTGCTGTGAGAGCAGGCACATATTTAGGGCACAACAATAAAAGAACAGCATTATTTTGCGAATCTACAGTGGGTACATTTCCTTCCCCCTTTCCCGGAGATTTCCACAACATTACGTCCCTATTCCTAGCAATGTACTGTTCACATGTAAATCTTCCAGCTGATTCCTAAACTAAACCTTAAGCTTATATACCGCATCGTCTCTATAGAGATAGAGCTCAGCACAGTTTACAAGAGTTTTAAAGAAAGGAAAATATCATAAGAATTAGTGATTATATAGAGAGCAGCGGAATTTACATTTTTGAAAATAGCCACGTTTTCAGATGTTATCAGCTGGACAGGAAAATTATTCCAAAGCTCAGTGATTTTAAAGTAAAGAGATTTCCCTAATTTTCCAATATAGATAACGTCTTTTAATGAGGGGAAAGATAATTTAAGCTTTTGGATAGATCTGGTAATATCAGGTAATACCAAGATAGAGGAATTAAAGGAGGAAGAATGCCAAGCCAGATCTTAAATGTTAGGCAGGCACATTTAAACTAAACCCTAGAGATTACTGAGAAAGAAAATGAACCTTTGGGGAAAAGGATTGTTAATCCCATTTTCCCTCTTGGGAAATTAATCCCAGTTCCCCGAACACTCTGCCTGCATGTTTCCCTCTTTCTTGGCCCAGCTGGCACCTTCCCACTTCTCCTCTCTCACTTTGGCCTGCAGAGAGTGCTCTTTGCTTTGTTTTGCTCCCAAGACAGCTTGTGGCTGTTTCAGCACAGACCAAATTGAGAGACAAATACTGTGATACAGAGAAAATTGACTTTGAAGAACCCAAACTATTAATCACATGCTAATGTACCAGGTGTCATTTAGACTTTCTTTCCTTCCTGGTCTCAATAGAGAGTGAGAATTCTGTTCTTTCCCTCTCCTTTTCTTTCCTCTGAAATACTTCAAATTGGTGTATAGGGATGTGTTAACATCTTTCAAAAGAGAAAATTCCAGAATGCCCCCCAAATGTATCCTTTACCCCTCCCCTTCAAAGACAGTGCCTTCTGAGCTCTCTCGGCAGTGCTAGCTTTTTCCAGTGAGATAAAGAGAAGGAGAAACATTACATTTTCTCTCGGTCACACAAGAACACAGACAGCTTCCCCTCCCCCCCCCCACATCAAAGAAAAGACAGAATAAAGGATCACAGATTAAAAATAGAAGCGTGCAAACCAAAACTGAAATGGAAACTCCCAAGATGCCAGATTGTGGATGCTGTGCAATGCTGGAGAAAGAGAAACAGAAATGCTTTTACTCCTGGACTATGCAAAATGGTACAAAACTGCGAGAGAAAAATTAAAAACTTATTTTTTCCCAGATTTATTCAGAAAACTTTCTTGGACTGGCAATTTGTACACTGAGGATGGGAGGGTTAATTTTATAAAGTAATTTTTGTGTGTATGTGGCCATATATGCATTTAAATGGTCTCGTTTAAAGTAAAGAGTGACGCTGGGACAAAGATTCATCCCCATCTCCTCACCGTCCCTGCATTTTCATCCCCGGCCACTCATCATCCCCTCAGTGAAGTGCATTTTTCATCCCTGTCCCCTCATCATCCCCACAATTGACATCCCCATCCCCTTTCCATATTCACAGTCTTAATTTTCTTCCCTGCACCTCCCCACTCAAAGCAGAAAGATGATTTTATGGGCCTTTGGCATTGCAAATAAACATTTTAAGCCTGTAGCAAGGTTTTTTCTAACTTTTATTTTTATTGAAAGAAAATCAATAAAAGTACAACTTGTGAGGCATTCCGTGTTTTGCATTGCACATAGAAAACCAAACCTCAGCTCAATACCAGTGATATTGTAGTTCAGACAATAATTCTAGTTCTAATTATTCATGCGCAAAACATATCAAGAATAGCCCTCAGAATATCACACACAAATAACTTACAGCTCCTTTTATCGAGCAGTGGTAGAGCTTTTTATCATGGGCCGGCAAGGTAAATTCTCCAACTCTCTTAGAAATTGAATGAGCATTGGAGCATTTAACCTTACTTGCCCACGGTAAAATGCTCTATCGCTGATTGATAAAAGGAGCCCTTAGTGCTTTTTTTCCAGTGTAAAAGCAAACCAATAGCATGTGGCTTAGTGCTTTTCTGAGTGTGAAGCCAAACCAAACAGCACAAGCAATGTCCATTTCTAAGCAACAAAACAAAGCCAGCAAATAAAGAAAAAAAAAATTCAATCAAATACAGCCCTCAAATATCACATGCAAATAACATGCACCCTCTTTTATAAAGTCACACAGCAACGGCAGCAAAGCCCATTAATTCCCAATGGGTTTTGGTGCGATTACCACAGGCTGCCATGGTAATCGGCTTTGTAAAAGAGGGTCTTACTGGTTTTCTCACAGACATTTCTATGAATCTTGAAACCTATACAGGCAATCCTTAGCATTAATCTATAGCACATGACTTATTGCCTTTTCTGTGAGATGGATTGGATTGAGATAATGGAAATAAAACCCAGATATTTCAATCCGCCCTCCTTTTTCTGGAGCCATATGGTAACTCTAGGGCAGTGATTTTTGCTAGTTTTTAAGCGAGGGCAGTTCTGGGTTCAAAAGGGTTGAAGGAGAGCCGACACCAATAATACTTCTCAACCTTCTTTCCTACCAGAACTCCTGGCCTAGGTCACACATGGAGAACACAGATAAAAATTATGCAAATACAGGACCAAAAACTAGAAGTACGATACTAATATACACAAATGAAACCCTAAGATGCCAGACTCTGCATTTACAGTACAACACCAGAGAAATAGAAATAAATGATTTATTTGAATAGTACAAAATATAGACAGCATAGAAACATAGAATATGACGGCAGAAAAGTGCCGTCGGCCCAACATGTCTGCCCACTCAAAAGAACTCTCTCCTTAAAAGAACACTCCCCTAAGCAATTCTCCGAAGTGAACCCACATGTTTATCCCATCATTTCTTGAAGTCAAGCACGTTGCTGGCCTCAACTACCTGACGTAGAATGCCATTCCAATGATCAACCACCCTTTCGGTGAAGAAGTACTTCCTGATGTCACCATGAAATCTCCCACCCTTGAGTTTGAGCGGATGCCCTCTTGTTGCCGTGGGACCCGTAAGAAAAAGGATACCTTCCTCCACCTCGATACATTACATTACATTACAGATTTCTATTCCGCTTGTGCCTTGCGGTTCTAAGCGGATTACAAATTAAGAGACTGGACAATTTCAGGAATATTACAGTACATAGAATCAGGAATGTATCAAGTTACAATTGTTAGTCTGGAAGTTTCCAGGAGAAGTTCAGAGCTCATAGTAGTTGAATAGTAGGTTGATGAAGAGAGTTGTACAATGTTTAGGTATAGTTGTGGTGCTATGTTGAGGTTAAGATGATGGGCGGGACTGCCGGAAGAGGAAGCAGCGCAGGCGCAGGGCTCACAGAAGGGCCGGGACCGCCAATAGGAAGCAGCAGGACACCGGTAGGAGCGTCTACATGATGGGGGGGGTCAGGAGGTTGTGGGGGTGCGAGCGGTCCTTCAGGGTGGGGGTGCGGGTGTGGGTGGGAGAGCGTGCAAGCGGTCCTTCGGGGTGGGGGTGCGGGTGTGTGCAAGCGGTCCTTCGGGGTGGGGGTGCGAGTGGTCCTGCGGGGGGGTGAATCGGACGTCGGGGGGGGCATCAGGCTTTCAAGGTGGGGATAGGACTTCAAGGGGGAGAGGAGAGTCGGGGCGGGCGAAAGGAGAGTCGGGGTGGCCAGAGGAGAGTTGGGGTGGGCGAAAGGAGAGTCGGGGCAGCATGCGCGGTATACAAATTTTTTTTTACATATTTTCGGTTTCCCGTGCGCTATACCCGTGTGCGCGTTTTACACGGGTGCGCGTTATCTACGTGAAAATACGGTAAATGGTAAATTAAACCAAACCAACCAGTGGCTGAGGCTAAATATGTTAGCCCTAAATGTTACCAAGTCCCAGATCATCCTTTTCCCCTGGAAGGAAGATCAAAAACTACAAGAGCCAATCAAAATCGACATATTCCGAGTACCTGATTGTAAAAACCGCGTAGATAACCTTGATAGGCGGTATATAAAATCCCAATTAAAAAAAACAACAGGTTACAAGCATTAAAATCCTCGGGGTTATTATAGACTACAAATTAATATATCAAGACCACATAACACAAACAGTGAAAAACTGTTTTTACAAATTGCACATGATCAGGTCATTAGCAAAAGTATTAGAACCATCAGCACTCCATATACTTATCAACTCTGGTTATTTCGAAACTCGACTACTGTAATTCTCTGCTAAATGGCATCACCCAAAATCAAATAAGGAGACTCCAACTTATCCAAAATACGGCAAAAAAAAGAATCATAACAAATTCAAAAATGTATGACCACGTAACACCTCTCTTAAAAAATGCACATTGGTTGCTAATATCCCACCGTATTACCTATAAAATAGCATTACTTTCATTTAAGATCTGCCAATCTATTCTGCCTACCTTTTTGGACAGGTTACATACCCTTATACGCCATCTAGAACTCTGCGGTCATCTGACAAAAACCTTTTTTCAGTACCATCTCTTAAAGTTATCGGCATGAGATGAACAGAAATATTCTCTATAGCTGCACCTCAATTATGTAATTCTTTGCCACAATATATTAGAGGAGAATCCGCTCTAGATAAGTTTAAAAGTTTTTTTTAAAACGTTTCTTTTTAAAGATGCTTTCGAAAATTAGAATTTACCATTCAAACTTATTTTTATTGGTCTTTTTTTTTTTTTTTTTTTTAACATTTGGCGGGGCATAATCGAAAGGAACCTTTCTGCCCCACTACGGAATCTGGGCTCCTTCCATCTATTCCGAAAGCATCTGAAAACTAGGCTATTCTCAAAAATGAAATCTTTCTTCCCTCTATACTCAACCTCTAACCCTCACTATGGTGTTCCTTCTTTAAGCTCCTGTAAACCGTGCCAAGCTCTATAATTATGGAGAGGATGCAGTATATAAACTTAAGGTTTAGTTTAGTTTAGTTTAGAAAAGAATGTCTAACTCCGTTTTCATCTAAGTATCAAGTCGTCCAAAGTAAAAAAACAGTGGGAAGGCACATTTTCGAAAAATACGTCCAAATTTTTTTTCGTTTCGAAAATCATCTAAGTATACGTCCTGCCAATCTGATCGTCCATCTTTATACCACATTTTCGTCCAACTTTTCATCCAACTCAAAAACGCCTAGAACAAGCCCTGTTGGACGTGGGAGGGGGTCTGCAAAGTGATGGACTGAACACCCAGACATAGCACCTAAATAGTGGGGTACTTTACAGGGCACTGCTGTGAGCTTCACAAAAAGGGTGCCATGCCATCATCTCACTACAGCTCCCTTGTAGGTCATGGTGAGCCCCCCAAACCACCTCCAGAATCCCATAGACTCACTTATCTACCACCCCAATAGCCCTTATGGCTGCAGGAGCCACTTATATGCCAGTACAAAAGGGTTTGGGGGGTGTATAGGGGAGTGCACGTTTCAATATCAATGCAGTGATTACAGGGGCTTATAGGCATGGATCTTCCTTTCCATGGGTCCCTAACCCACCTCCAAGATTACTTAAGCTGTCTCTGTGCAGGTAGACTAGGCTTTCCTATGCCAGGTTGCCAGGTGACGATGGTCTGGAGGCTGAATTTTAAAGGTGTGATTACGATTTTTATGGGGTTGGGGCGGGATTGGTGATCACTGGAGTAGTGTGTGGGGGTCTGTAGTTTGTGTCTGCAGTGCTTATCTGGTGACTTTAGGTGATTTTTTTGAGACTTAGACCATGTTTTAAATGGTCTAAGTCACAACATCCAAGTTCCATATATGCTGTGCTGTATAACTTTCGGTTATACAGTTATAAAATTATAAGTTTAAGCCTGCCCATGTCCCGCCCAAATCCCGCCCTCGACACTCCTCCTGAAACACCCTATTTAGCTATGGTTGTTTAACGGCAATGTGAAGGCCTAGGTCGTTTTTAAATATGTCCAAAACCCGGTTTTATTATCAGCACTTGGACGTTTTTGATTGATGATCGTCCAAGTGCCAACTTAGGCCGGTTTTCAGACGTTTTTCTCTTTCGATTATGAGCCCCGTATGCTTCTGCTTTTAGCCCCTCCACCCTTCAATGCTATCTTTCTCAAAAATTTTGGAGTTCCACCCCTTTTCCCCATTGTCTATTTTTTTGTTAACATATGTGTGAAATGTTCTTATTACCCCTTTTTTATATTTGTAATTCACTTTGAAACTATGATATAAGCTTTTGCATCAAATTTTAATAAACATGAAACATCTTGACCTAGGTGTAAATGTCCATGTCTGCATGATTACTGTTGCTTACATTAGTATTTTACAGAGACACATGGAGGGACATTTTTTATATGACATCTAAATTAGAGCTTAGATGTTTGCAGAAAGCATCTAAAAATCTAGTGGGGAAAATGACCATTTCCAAAATTGTCTATCTTTTTGTTTTGAAAATGGCCAAATGGCCATTTCCTAGATGTGTTTGTCTGAGATGTCAGTCCATCTATTTTTTTAAAACCTTTTTTTTTGGGGGGGGGGGGGGAATTTAAATGAAAAATGCACAAAAAACAGTCATTGGGATGTAGGAGGGGCCAGCATTCTTAGCAGACTGGCCACATAGATCAGTGTTTTTCAACCGCTGTTCCGCGGCACACTAGTGTGCCGCGAGATGTTGCCTGGTGTGCCGCAGGGCCGCCATCAGGGCAGTACTACCAGTCCTGCATTCAGGGGCCCGGAGCTGACAGGGGGCCCGAGGCAGGGTCGCCAGAAGCTCGCCAAGGCAAAGTGAGTCGATCACCCAGGACTCACTTTGTCTTGGCGATCTAATCTATCGAGCCGATAAGTCTTCTTCTCCCCGACGTCAATTCTGCAGTCGGAGAGGAAGTTCGGGCCAGCCAATCGCTGCCTGGCTGGGCAGAACTTCCTCTCCGATTGCAGAATTGACGTCAGGGAGAGCATGCGTCGGCGTCAGCTTTGGGGCCTGTTATCCATTGGTGGGTCCTGTTCCCCGATGGCAGCGGCAGTGGCTTGGGGAACGGCAGGGAGAAAGAAAGAAAGGGGGCAGGCAGGGAAACAGAAGGAAAGAAGAGAAACAGAAAAAAAGAAAGAAAGGTCAGGGAGAGAGGAAGAAAAAGTTGGGGGAGGGAATGAGGTGTGGAGGAGAGAAAGCATACAGGCTGATAGAAGGGAAGAAAGATTGGATGCACAGTGAGAAGAAGAAAGTGCAACCAGAAATCACCAGACAAGGTAGGAAAAATGATTTTATTTTAAATTTAGCAAAGTGGAGGCAGTATTACCACAGTTTTCAAAGGAATTTGCCCAAATAACTTAATAGTTAACTGGGTAAATTCCCAGAGATGAAAACTTCCCTTCACTTACTATGCACAGTTCTGAATTTATATCTGCTGTCTATATTTTACAATATGGTCACCTTTTACTAAACCGCAATAGTGGTTTTTAGCGCAGGGAGCCTATGAGCGTCAAGAGCAGCGCTGGGCATTCAGCGCAGCTCCCTGCGCTAAAAACTGCTATTGTGGTTTAATAAAAAGGATGGAGGGTATATTTGTCTATTTTTGTATGCTATAAAAACCAAATACAGAGAGAGACTGAGAGCTGTTGACGAAGAGCTACGTGTGTGTCTTTCTTCGATTCCAGCCAGAATATCAGCTTTGTGTTCAGCCAAACAGGCCCAGGTTTCGCACTGAATAAAGTATTTTATAATTTTTCACTATTCTGGTTACTTAATATTTCATAATAAAGTAATTATAAAATACTTTCTTTGTGTTTATTTGATTCCTATTCAAGAGAATTACTTTATATATAGTCAATATAGACACAGAGTTAAATTTTTTAACATTTTCTAATGGTGGTGTGCCTCGTGATTTTTTTCATGAAACAAGTGTGCCTTTGCCCAAAAAAGGTTGAAAAACACTGACATAGATATCCCAACAAAGCATTTGGGTACCCTAAGGGGCACTGCAGTGAAATTTGCATAAAAGGTTATACATACAGATCTCACATAACCTCCTTTACATTGTACAGTGTGCCCTCCCAAACTCACCCAAAACCTACTGTATACCTCCCCAATAGCTTTTATGCCTGCAGGTGTCACCTATATATTAGTACAGAAGGTTTTTGGTGGGTTCACCATTCCACCACAAGTGTAGTAGTTAGAGTTAGATATAGGCCTGGCTCCCCTTCTCTAAGTCCACTGCACTGATCACTAGGCTACTCCAGAGTCCTACTTGCTAATCTATGAGGACAGGCCATAATATCTGAAGCTGTCATACAGGCTGGTAGGAACTGTTTCATTCACATATTTGGGTAGTAGGAGGGGGTCAATGACCACTGAGGAAGTAAGAGGGTCACTGGTCAGTTTGGCCACCTTATTGAACCAGCCTCGAATGTCCAAGTTTTGCCCTGGACAATTTCTGCAATGTTTCATTACTGCAGAAAAACATCCAAATCATATCCCACTAATCCTGCTCAAAACAACCCCCCCCCCCAAACATGTCCCTTTGAGATATAGATGCAGTGCAAACAGCTTAGAAAACCATCTGAAAAATGTGTTTCAAAAATAGTTTTAGCAAACAAAATGTTCAAATGCCACTTTATACCACTTTTTGGATGTTTTTCTGTTTTAAAAATGAACCCCACAGATACCTAGACAATGTATTCTTACTTATTTGCCCTCTTTATTACTTTGGCAATGTGAAGGGTTATTTTATAAAAGAGAACCCAGTTTAAGTGGTGGTACATAATTTTAATAAAGGCCCCCCTAGTAATTTACACCCCCAGTTGTCACATAATTTTGGTGCCAAATTTTCTATGCAAATCTATGCATTGCCCAAGTGGAAATAATCAATTGTACAGCTTTTTCCTCTTTTCTGCCAGCTTTTCACTTCAAAGCTGAAAGATTAACCTCTCAAGAAGATGCCCAGGTGCACAGGAATGGTATTTCTTGCTAGCCAAGATATCATAATTAACCATGAATGAAGCACCTCATTAGAGATCAAATTCTCTTTCAGTCACAAGGATCATGTACTTTCAAAGCAGCAATGACAAAGAGGTAGTGGTTCGAAGCTCACAAGCACAAAGGGTCCAATTTTCAGCCAGTTTCTGGGACAACTCTCCCCTAAAAAAAGAAAAACCCTGAAAGATTTGAGTAGATGTCTTCATTTTATTGCAGATAAGATGGCTTTTAATCGCTGAACACAAAGACAGCCAGGACAGACAGCATGTCTTCCTGCTTGAGGAGGGAAAAATAATGAATTATTCCAATGGTAATTAGCAGAATAATTATTCCAGTTTTTATAGGAACCTACAGGACAGAACATCAATGAGCGAGTCACTGGCAAAGCATAAACAGAAGCAGCTTGGAGGGATGCAACTGTCACACTGAGAAGTGCTTTCACATGGTCTCTCTGGTACATATTCAAATCTCTGCAGCTTTCCCTTGGAAGAGGAAGGCTCCCTCCTTCCCCTTGCTTGCTGCTCCCACCCTCTGCTTTCTAGTAGGTACAATAGCCTGTCCATGGGGGCATCACCAGAGAATTTGCAAAAAAAAAAAAGAGGTGGGGTCCTAAGGTCTGAGAAATAAGATGAACCTGCTTCTCAGTATGAAAGGGATCCTTACCAGCTCTCCCTCTCTCAGCCCCATTTCTCTTTTTTTTTACCTGCCTCCCTCCTCCCATTCCATTTCAATTTGTTTATCCATCTCCTTTACATTTTTTGGTCAGGACCAGGCCAACCATTTGACAAAACAAGGCAGTTGCCTAGAACAGAAGCTTCTAGTGGGCAGCAAAAAACAGCTACAGTCAAAGCAAAGCAGTAAAGTCTTGACAGCCACACAAACCAACAGCACCTATATTTTTATTTGCAAAACAAAGTTTTATATGTAAAGTAATGATGTCAAATTATGTGTTGTTATAGAATTTTTGTAGCATGATCATAACTATAGAGTTGAATTATCAAAATATTGGAGGAAAGAGTTGATAAACTAGGAACATGAACATTAATGGGAGGGGGGCTTAAGGCTGAAGGCTCACCTAATGTAGAGAATGACACAATGACAAAATCCATCATCATTCCCGACACCACGGATAATTGCAGAAAACAATCCCATGTCATTCTTTAGTGTCTATCTCAACCTCAG
Organism: Geotrypetes seraphini; assembly: GCF_902459505.1. Classification (NCBI taxonomy): domain Eukaryota; kingdom Metazoa; phylum Chordata; class Amphibia; order Gymnophiona; family Dermophiidae; genus Geotrypetes; species Geotrypetes seraphini. The sequence goes on from NC_047091.1 coordinate 104,860,142, forward strand.
TTCTCCTACATCAGCATTCTTCAAAGCAAGGCTTGAGGGTCAGTAGTTGGGTCCATTCATACTCTGATTCTTCCCTCTCTCCTTAAAGAATGACATGGAGATGGTTTCCCGTGATTATCCACAGGGGTGGGAACGGGAACGGTGATTAATTTTATCATCATATCAAGAGCTCCCAATACTCTTGCCCTTCTCCTGGTCTCTTTCATTTCTGATTTCTCTGCTACCTAATGCACTCTTTCCTTTCAGCCCAGTCAATTTCATCTACCGGTTGCTCTTTCCTTTCAAACCCACCGATCTCCCTTTCCCACACTTCAGAAGCAATCTTGAAGCCTTCCCCTTGCTTAGACACATTCTACATAACCTTCATTACATTAATTACTTATAATCAAAACTAGCCTCAGGAGCTCAGTGTGGCTCACAATCACAAAGAGAAAACAAGTTAAGTGGGCATACCCAGGAAGGAAACAAGAATTTCTCTCACAAATCTCATTCAGTTGCAACTAACTTTTGAAATAAGGTTTTCAACATCTTGTGGAACTTTACATAAAAATCACTGAAGATAACATTCCACATTTAGCCACTTGGTAAGGGAACAACATGGCTGAATATGCCATTTTGTAAACAAGTTTTCTAAAATGGGATAATGCAAAATTAAAAAATTCTCTAAGCGGGAATTAAATTGTCTCCAAGATAAGTCAAGATCTGTCATTAGCTAGGAGCACACTCATAGAGAATAAGATAAATTAATGAGCACAATTTTAAAATGGTGCTTGTTTCCAATGTAACCAATATAAACTCATAATCAATAGAATAATTTTCTCAAACTTTGATACCTTATAAATACTACTATTACTTGTCATTTCTATAGTATTGCCTAATGCACATAGTGCTGTACATTACATTAACCATGTAAGAGAAAGTCCATGCTCCACAGAGCTTACAATCTAATCAAACAGACAAACAGGACAATTGAGAGTAGGGAATTACAGAGGGAGTGACAAAATAGACATGAGTAGTATAAGTGGGTTGGAGTTAGGAGTTAAATACAGCCTCAAAAAAGTGGGCTTTAGCATGGATTTGAACACTGCCAGAGATGGAGCACCATGCAGCATTAATGAGCAGGCCTGCCCCAGAAGTCTTCATTCTGCAGCGATGCTGTGTGGCGGCACCAAAAGATTTAAAAATTACAGCAACCGGGAGGAGGTGGGTGGGTGAATAGAGCTATATCTGTTTCTGACTGCCAATTTTTGGGGAGGCCATGGTCCCTGTGGCCTCCCTATTCCGATGGCGTATAAAGTTGAAAGAAGGACTATAAAGACCAGGAAGTACTGACGCACATAATTTAAAAAAGACCCCCCCCCCCAAAAAAAAAAAAAAAAAAGAGCAAGAGCAGCCAGAAGTTTCCCTGCAGAAATTGGGTCATTGGTTACAGAGCTGACAATGGGTCATGGGTCAAATGGGTTGACAATATTGGATGGGTTGGGTGGATCTCGGGTCGGTGTCTGTGACCTACTGACCCACACTAAAATTTATCCTTAGCAGTTTGAAACTTTAACATAATGCTGAAAATAAGATTTTTCTTCTGATTTCAGTGCACTGTAATGTGATAAAATGAAAAAAGTTGCAGAATTATTTAGGCCTACTTACTTATCTCTAGGATGACTGACCGATCATTAAGTTTAATTCTATGTTTACATATTATGATGTGCATGTGACCGTCGTGACATCACATTGTTGATTGGCATTCTAATGTTAGCTTCTTAAGAATAGTGAAATATCAGTCAAGATGTCTAAGAATGACTGTAAACCATCTCAATCGTTGACATCGAATAGCTTGTATAATAAAACAAGAGGAGTACTTGCACCATTGCACAATTAGAACTAGTATAGCAGTTAACAATGCAGTGCCAGTTAGTAAGAGGCTGATATATTCATCAGTTGTACCCTTATATGCTGACGCTGCATCTGGATCCGGGAAAATGCACCGTAGGACATGGTTCATGGGTCACAAAGAGATGACCCACTATCAACTATCATTGGGTAACTCAGGAACAGAACTGGAATCCAGATTGGAGTAATATCACAATGCAAGCACCATAATATTATTTCCTTATCCTTTGCCCCCCCCCCAAAAAAAAAAAGTAACTGGGTGAACTGCACCTATGCACCACAGATATAAAGCAACTCTGAGGAATAACGAAAACCTCTAAATAAATACTCTATGTAATCGATTTTCTTTGCTGAACCAAGGTAAAAATTTCTGTAACATTAAAAAGAGAAACATCCATTTTCTACCTCAGTGTTTGTACTGTAGTAGATTGCTGCGGCCTAGGATCCCTGAAGGGAACTTAACTCTGTGTCATTATTAGGCAGTAAATGTGAAAAGCTAAACAGCTAAGACCACCTGGCTCCTGCTGTACCTGCATCTGCATCTGTGAGGAAGGGGACGCAGTGAGGACAGGGAATTAAAATACAGAATACTAATTGGAACAGTCAGGTATAATGACTGCGTTCTGCTCAGCTGAGGTTTTCCAGCAGAAGGGGAGCAGAAGAGAATGTATATGTTTATTTTTCATTTGATCCCGCTTAATGCAAAAGGTCAAAGTGGTTTACAAAAAAAAAATCACATTGAAAAGAATGCCAATATTAAAAGAAAAGATAAAATAATCAAACAAGAAACCTGCTCACAATCAAATTTTTTAAAAATTATACAATTAAGATGGATAAAAAAAATAATAAGCATACTGATACCATTGAATTTTATTCAGAATTACCCCCGGAAGTCTTTCTTAAATAAAAATAAACAAAATAGGTCTACAAAAGTGATTTAAATTTTAAAAAAGGATTACTCAGCTCTAACATAAGGTGGAAGATTATTTCAAAACAATGGAGAGATAAAAAAATATATATATACTGAGGACTGTGTAGATTCATAGTGAGCCATTCTTAGAGAAGAAAGAATAAGTCTGTTGGAATCAATTGAATGCAGTAAACGCGAAGGAGTATAAGCTACAGTAACAGTAGATAAATAAGATGGTTGTGAGAGATAAAGAGCTTTGAACGTTAGCCACAAAATTTTAAATTGACATCTGAACTGTACGGGAAGCCAGTGTAATTGTATCTTGAGTAGAGTAACATGATTATATAATTTTGCTTTACAAAGTACCCTCGCTGCAGAGTTTTGAAGAGTTTGAAGACAATGTAGGTTAGATGAAGAGATTTCTCAGTAAACTGAGTTGCAATAATCAATTCTTGAAATTACAAATGCATGAATAAGCATATGCTGACGCAGTCCCATCCTCTCCATCTCTACTGAAGATGGGTTTGCCCTCAAAGTAGTCCATCAAAGTACAGAACAGCACCATCCTATCTAGTACTTTTGTAATCTGGTAGCCCTAAAACATGCCATGGCAGCTCTCGCTTCTCCGGTCCCAAACGTGTGGTCTGTTAGTGACAAATTGCAGTCTCGGTATCAGAGCCTACTGAGATACCAGATGACCCATTTCCTGAATGGAAACCAACCCGCCTATTCCTGGCCATTGAACTTAAATCATTTGTTTATCATTTATTAAAATTTCCTATACTGCCTGACTGTGAGTGATCACTGTGGTTTACAAAATAAAATAATTAGAAATAGAAATGCCAAAGTACAATAGGATAGATCTCCATCATTCATACGAATATATCTTATCGTACGTGGTGATGTTAGTAGCCCTACTTGTGTGCAAATTATAGGAAAATGATCAGGAGGGAACTAGCAAAACCATGCAGGAGTGGTCTGATACTTCTCTTCAAAAGACAAGCTTATTGGTTAAGGGAAGGGAGGGCTCTTCTGCATGCATTTGAGTTGAAGGTTCTTAACAGCCTGTGGCCTTGTTAAAAATTCTATGACAATAATGAACCTCACTCTTAAGCTAAGGTATACGAATATGATCTCAAGCTCTCAGAATTTATTGCTAATGCTTTCTCCTACTACTTCTACTATTTATCATTTCTATAGTGTTAAAAAGCGTTTACAGTGCTGTATATTCAACAGGCAACAGTTGGTCCCTGCTCAGAAGAGCTTACAATCCAATCTGAACAGACAAACAGGACTTATGGGGGAGGGGTTGGGGAGTTTCTTAAAGAGAATAATAGGATGGACATAGATATTTTTATGGTGCATGCGAGTTAGGAGTTGAAAGCAGCATCAAAAAAGTGGACTTTAGCTTGGATTTGAATATTGCTAAAGACGGCGCCTGTCATAAAGACTCAGGCAGTTTGTTCCGTGCATATTGTGCAGCAAGATAGAAGGGACAAAGTCTGAAGTAGGCAGTGGAGGAGAAGGGTACAGATGAGAGGGACTTGCCCGATAAACAGAGTTCATGGGAGCATAGGGGGAGAGAAGTGTGGAGAGATCCTGAAGAGCTACAGAGTGAGTGCACTTGAGTCAGTAAAAGGAGTTTGAACTGTACTGTAATCAGAAATGGATGAGGAGCGAGTGAAGTGACTCGAGGAGAGGGGTAATGTGAGTGTGGCGGTTCTCACGGAATATAAGTCGTGCAGCAGAATTTTGTACTGATTGTAGGTGAGAGAGAGATGGTTGAGTGGAAGACTGAGAGAAGCAAGTTGTATTAATCTAAGTGAAAGAAGATGAGTGTGTGGATAAGGATTTTGATGGAGTGTTCAGAAAGGAGAGGTCAGATTTTGGTAATATTATAGAGGAAGAAGCAACAAGCTTTAGAAGTCTGTTGGATCTGAGTGGAAAAGGAGAGGAGTCAAAGATTATCCCATGGTTACGAGCGAACGAGACAGGGAGGAAGAGAGTGTTGTCCACACAGAAATGGACAGAATGGAGGGAGGGGAAAGTGGATTTAGGTGGGAAGATAAGAATCTCAGTTTTAGATGGGGGTGATACATCCAGGCGGCAATTTATTTATTTTTGAAATTTCTATACTGATTTTTTCCAAAACGGTTTACAAAAAGTTACATACATAAAAAATTATTTTAAAAATCAGTTTATAAGATGGATAGGCAATTTTATCCAGGTGCACTTGGAAGATCGTTTTGATCAAGTCTGTGGCACCCAAAGCACTGGGAAATATTTCAGTATTATATTCTGCTGCATTTTCTTGGTCTTGGACTGAATTTCTTGGTATATGCGGATCTTCTCTTTCTTCATCTCATTCACCAAGTAATCGCTTGAGACTGACACCTATTAAAATAAATGCTGTTCTGGCGTTTTACTTTTTGACAACTTTCTCCAGTTTTCTTGCATCCAGCTTTTTATCAGTTGGGATATAACCGCTTTCTTTTCCACAATTCTCTTAGGGTCATGATCCCAATACTTTTCTGGTACACAAAGGATGTATAAATGGTCTCTTGACCTTACTCTTATATACGTCTTAGTTTTCTTATACTTTTTTTCTGCTTTTAAGCACGGACAAAAAATTTAGGGCCCCTTTTCCAAAGCCTTGGTAGTGATGTTGCCATGGTAAATACACCGAAGCCCATAGGAATTGAATGGGCTTCGGTGCATTTATCGCAGCACCATCTCTACCTCAGCTTGCTAAAAGGTGGCCCTTAGCATTGTTTTAAACTGCTGAAACAAAACAAAAAGTAATTTGGGGGGTTTATTTTTGTGTCATTTAAAGTTGGAAACAATGGGGGGAAAAAGTCATCGTTTTCGATGTTGTTTTCATGAAGTGTTCATACTTCGATGGCTCTCACTTCAGGTTCATGAAGCCTCCCGAACAGCTGGGGTTTTCAAGAGATCCTTAAAGACACAAGTGAACCAGCTTCTTAGAACATATGTGAGCAGCTTTGTATCTGATGAATATTCATTATGGATATTCTGAAAACCAGAGCTGGTGTAGGCAGGTGTGTGTGGCTGGGGGGTGGGTGGAAAGAGGAAGGGGTTCTCCTAAGGATTGAATTTGTGAATCACTGTCCTACTCCCTCTCTTTGCATCTGCTCTGGTATTAAATTGCCACAGATAATTCTGTTAATTGATGTGTTGTTTCATGCTTAAGAGAATCACGCTATATATAAATTGTTCTCTTTCTGGAAATGCTTACGTACAGCACTGTGTAAAACCTATGGCACTATAGCAGAAACCACATTATCTTTTCAGGGCCCACGATCCACGGGGTGTTGAGCAGTGTGTTCGTATACCAAAAGACTGTGAAGAACAGGAATAAAGTTGAAGAGCGGGAAATGGTGGGGTTGGGAGGGTAAGGGATATCACAAAGGATTGGTTCTATACCTGGGAAAATGTGAAGGGATCAGCCTACCACCTGCTGAGAAAACCACATCAGATTTGGCCAGAGGTTCTTATTTTAGGGTCCATGGATGGGTTTCAGGGGGGGGTCAAATCAAAACTAACATTTATATTCACTATACAGCCCGGTACTGTTGATTTTTCTCACAAATAACGAGAGTAGATTTAGTAGTAGTAATGGTAGTAGAAAACGTAGTAGATCTATTTTAATTTGCACAAGAGGATTGTATTTCATAATTACAATGAGTGACTATTACTTTATGCATAAAAAAGGAGTGGGGTTTTTTTTTTTAGCTTGTTTACTTTAAAGTTTAATAATACTTTGTTTATGTCATATAATGTATGAATAGGGTTACCGGTGGCGGGACAAAAGCGCGCGAGACTTCAGTGCGCTGACATTGCAGGACAGACAATTCAGCGCAAGACCCTAGCACGCCGCTTAAAAAGTTACTTTTAAAGAGCTCCGATGGGGGGTGTGGGGAACCCCCCCACTTTACTTCATACTCTTTGCGCTGCCATTGGGGGGGTATGGGGGGTGCAAACCCCCACGTTATAGAGAAAACTTAACTTTTTCCTATAAAATCGGGAAAAAGTTAAGTTTACTCTATAATGGAGGGTTCCGACCCCCCCCCCCCCAACGGCAGCGCGAAGAGTATGAAGTAAACAGGGGGAACTCTTTAAAAGTAACTTTTTAGGCGGCGCGCTGGGGTCTTGCGCCAAATTGTCTGCACAATGTCGGCGCACCGAAATCCTGCGCGCAAATGACTATGAACCAGGGTTACCATACGTCCAGGAAAACCCAGACATGTCCTCTTTTTAGAGGATTGTCCGGGTGCCCGGAGGGATTTCCAAAACCCGGCAGTTTGTCTGCCGACACCGTAATGATGTCATACGCACACGCGCATGTGTGTGATGTCATTGCATCGACATCCATTCATGCAGAAAGGCTTCCAAATGTGGCCTTCGAGCTCAGGGAGGTTTGGTGGGGACAGGGCTGGAGGAGGAATGGGGCAGAGCCAGAGTGGAACAGGGTGGGACTGAGGGTGGAATGGGATGGGGCCAAGTGCCCTTTTTTTTCAAAGAGGAAATCTAGCAACCCTTTGTATGAGAAAATGAAATCTCAATCAAGTACATCATATTCATTGCATGGGGAAGGGGGGTCCATAGTTTTCATTAGATTCTTAAAGGGGATTATAGATTATCCTTGCATTGGACACAACACACTCAAATTTGTAGCAAGTCTGCATGAATGGCGGATCATAACATTCCTTCAAATTTGCCTTCTTTGACACAGCAGCTGAAATTTGTAAATTTTCAGGGTCAATTATAAAAAAAGTAATGTTTCTTCTTTTAAATGGTACTAGATAGAAAAAGATTTAGGCAGACTTTTATATATATATATAATTGACCCTGAAAATTGACAAATTTCAACCCTTGTGTCAACAGTGCAAAATTTGAAGGAATATTCTAATACAGCTATTCTTACTGAATTGTTGTGTCCAGTGCAAGAATCATCTGTGATAAAAATCTGAAGTCTGTATCTACTTTTGCTCTGGAGCTATAGCTGCTGATGAACTGGTCAAAATATGTCACAACAAACTGGAACAAGTTTTAAGGCAAACTTTGCGCAAAAATTTTAAGTGGGCTGATTTTGTTCCCCAGCATATCTCATAGGAGGATCATAAATAAACTTATTGGGTTGAAGTTAGAATCCAAAGTGGTGACCTAGATTAGAAAATGGTTGCATAGATTGGTGGTGAATGGAATTTGCTCAGAGGAAAAGAAGGAGAGTAGTAGCACCCCAGCTTTGGAACATCTACCTATTTATATTCGTAATTAATCTTCTTTAGACAAATTCAAGCGTTCCTTAAAAAGTTTTTTGTTCAAGGACGCTTTTGAAAAATAGACAACACAATTTTATAAATCACTAAACTTCTTAGATCTAAACTAGATTACTGTATAGATTAGATACATCCATTTTCTTTTCTTTTTTTTCCATTTTTGTGTTACCTACCAAATGTGCTCCCCGCTAAATGTTTTCTTTCTCTCTTTAAAAATTTGTAGTTCATCCCCTTCACCTTCTGCACCAGTTATGTATTAGAATGGATAGAATTGGACTGTAACTATGTAAAAGAGTTTTGCTCTGCCCCCCATTTTTAAAATGTTATACGCTTTGAAGCTTTTGATATTGCGTACATAACAACTTGAAACTTCTTTTCAATATATTTGTGAGTGATATTTCTGAAGGGTTAGAAAGAAAAGTGTGTCTTTTCGCAGATGACATGAAGATTTGTAACAGAGTGGGCATGCTGGAGGGAATAGATAACATGAGAAGAGATCTGTGAAAGTTAGAAGAATGGTCTAATGTTTGGAAGTTAAAATTTGATGTGAAAAACTGAAGAGTGATACACTTGGGGAATAAAAATTCAAAAGGAGCTATATACGCTAGAGCAGTGTCTCGCAAACTTTCCGGTCGGTGGCACACTAAATCCAGTGCCTCAGCCAGAAGCACCCGGAAGTGTGCAGACGGCAATGCGATGACATCACGTGCATGTGCGGAGGCCCATCTGGCTGCGACCCGCTTCGGTTCAGCGATCCAGGAGGTGTGGGGAGAGGAGAAGAGATGCCGGCCAGGAGGAGAGTCATCTGCGCCAGCTGACTTCCTAAAGGACGTGCCTCTCACCACAAGAGGCACGTCCTGTAGGCAGTCAGCCAGCGTGGATGACTCTCCTCCTCACCAGTGTGTCATGGCACACCTGAAATCTCAAGAGGCACACAGGTGTGCCGCAGCACACAGTTTGCGATACACTGTGCTAGAGGGTGAGAAGCTTATTTGCACCTTGTTGTAGGGTTACCAGATTTTACATTCGTATAATCTGGACCCTCTAGACCCGCCCCCAGGCCTGCCCATATCAGCCCCGTTACTCTCCATCCCCGCCCCTAATCCCACCCTAGCCCCTCTCCTGCTGATTGCTCTGGTCGGGGAAAGCTTTTCAAAATCTGGACAAAGTGTCGGGTTTTGAAAAATCATCCAGTCCCCCGAACATAGAAACATAGAATATGACGGCAGAAGAGGGCTGGCGGCCCAACAAGTCTGTTCACTCAAGAACCCTCCCTCCCTGGTGTACCCATCTTTTATGCATAACTCTGTAGCACCCCCACCTGTTTGTCCCATCGACTTTTGAAGTCAAGTACGCTACTAGCCTCGACCACCTGGCGTGTAAGTTTATTCCATCGATCAATCACCCGTTCGGTGAAGAAGTATTTCCTGATGTCACCATGAAATCATCCCCCTTTAAGTTTTAGCGGATGCCCTCTTGTTGCCGTGGGACCCGTAAGAAAAAATAATTCTTCCTCCACTTCAATGCGACCCGTGATGTATTTGAATGTTTCTATCATGTCCCCTCTTTCTCTGCGCTCCTCGAGAGAATATAGGCGCAGTTTGGTCAGACGTTCTTCAAAAGGAGGACATGTCCGGGGAAATCCGGATGTCTGGTAACCCTACCTTGGCGTGATAGCGTTGGAGGACCTCAATGCTGCAAAGCATTGCTACAAAGTGGTGGTTGTAGCCAATGGCATAGTAAGGGGTGGGGGTGGCGATGAAACTTTTGTAGACTCGCTGACTACTTTCCAAATTGCGCTGCCCTAGAAGGATGCCTAGTCTGCCTAGTAGTCACGCTGGCCCTGAGCTTTCTACAATAAGGAGGTTGGTGTATAAACCTATATCATATGTGAAAGACCTTTTAGAAAATTACCTTACACATAAAACTAGGAATGGTGCAATCTGGTGCATACTTGTATGTGACTGTACAGTAGGTCCGAGTCATAGGAGTAAATTCACTTCTGGCCTTGGACCTAGTTCATAATTTACACGACTATGGGCTAGATTCACAAACCTGCCAGAGCGGGACCGACCCGTTCCCGATCTGGGCAGGTCCGATGAATTCTTCAAAGTTGAATATGCAGATGGGGGCGATCGGAGGAATGCCCCCATCTGCTGGTACAGATCGCTGGTGTGCGTTCCCGACGCATACGCAGACCATCTGTAGATGGTCTGCGCATGCGTCTAGACCCGTCCGAGCCGCGACTTTATAAAAAAATTTTTAGCCCAGCAAGCCCGTGGTTTTAACCCGCTTAAACCTGCGGGTTAAAACCACGGGCTTGCACTGCGGGGAAGGGCAGGAGAGATTCGGAGCAAGCAGGCAGGAGAGATCGGGGCAGAGCAGGACAGCGATTCGGGGAGAGCAGGCAAGAGAGATCCGGTGAAGAGCATCAGGGCGGCAGGCAGGAGAGATTCGGGGCAGCAGAGAGCAGGGCTTCTATGGAACTGGAGAGTCGGAAAGAGTCACTTCTTGGGTTGATCGGCCAGCCCAGTCGGTTTTAAAAATTTGGTTGGTGAATCGCAATCCTGTCTACTTTGCATGCATTTCTCCTCATTTGCATGCATGGATTCGAAGCGGATCGCAGGAGAGGTTATTGAATAGTGCAGGAAGGAAATCTGGTCGCATAGGGGTCACAAATTGATTGGTACACGATCGGTTTGCTTTGTGAATCTAGCCCTATGTTCATACTTTACATACTAACATTTAGGTCTGCTCCTGTGTAAGCATAAATGCCAGTGATCTCAATTAGAGGAACTCAATTACCCGTCCCCGTGAATTTTGTCCCATTTCTGTAAGCTCTGCCTTAGCTGCACAAACCTCGAACACTTATAATTTTAAAGTGTTTGAGGCATGTGCAGATGAGGACAGAGCTTGCAGGAACGGGGCAGGGACAGGAAAATAACTCGCGGGAATGGGAAAATGAGTTCCCATGGGGACGGGGGAAAAAATATGCCCTCATGTCATTCTCTAATCTCAATCTAGGCGCTATTTCTTCAGGATTGTGCTAGTATTTTATAAAGATACATTGGTGCCTATGCGCACTGTTCCCTCTGAGTGTGAGTCCTTGAACAGCATTGTTGATAGGGTTACCATATTTTTCTCCCGGAAACCCCGGACACATGCCCCGCCCTGTTCCACCTCCACTCTGTTCTGTACCAGACCCGCCTCTTTTCTTCTGGATGAGCTCCAGATGTGTATTGCGGCTGTGTGACGTGGCCAGAGCTCATTGGGCTTTCCAAAACCTGGACAAATGCCAGGTTTTGGAAAGTCCATCGGGGAACCCGGACAGTCCGGGTTTTCCAGGACATCTGGTAACTCTATTTGCTGTGAGTAGGGAGTAGTGCTTCAATATTGTGCTTTCAGTTCCTAGGGATAGGCAGATTCCCTGGAGTCCTGCAGAGCATACATGTTTCTCACTATTAAAAATGCGATAGTGAAACAGCACCCCCAATAGCAAGACTGTAGGTAGAGGACTCCCACTCAGCTTAGAGCAGGGGTGTCAAAGTCCTTCCTCAAGGGCCGCAATCCAGTCGGGTTTTCAGGATTTCTGCAATGAATATGCATGAGATCTATTTGCATGCACTGCTTTCATTGAGGAAATCCTGAAAACCCGACTGGATTGCGGCCCTTTGACACCCCTGGCTTAGAGAGAACTTGCCTATGTGCCTTTAAAATTAGGCAGCAAACAGACACTTTTTTGCCCTTCACACATAGGTGACTCTTCCTAAAAATTATCATCTATCTGTGTAATAGATAGGTTTGGCTAGAGGACAGGTAAATGTGCATATTTTAATTCCCCTTCCCCCCTTTTACCTTTCCCAAATCTAGACTCACCTTGGAACCACAGGACATAATTGATCCTCAGAGACCCCATGGACTGCCTGCAGCTTTCTCAGCTGCACACAGTGGGAAATATTCCCAGTTCTAGCAATATGGAGAAGTCCCTCCTCCATTCTGTTATGCATCAAGGCTTATTCACACAGATTATGAATCTGGCACTCAGGTTAATAACAGTCAATGAAAAACAAATTTAGGAATCATAAAGGTAAATTTGTTTTCCTTCATTTCCCAGCATCTGCACACAACAGGGCCGAGAGTCTCCAGCCAGTTTTCTGTATGTCCGTGTTTCTGCATTCAGCCACCATAAACAACTGAAGGCTGGGCAAAAATCCCAATCAATGGATACTCTGACTTGCATCTTACTCCAGGAAGATATTACATTAATGCATGGGAACCAATGATGCTTGCAAAAAGGACTTGTCTCTCACATAAATAGACAGCAAACCCTGAGCCAGGAAGTTACTCCACACACAAGGCATTTCCAGAAAGTGAAGTCAGGCCTCAGGATTCGCTCAGAAAGGTTTGGCATCTCCTTCAACATTTAAGGTACCACTATGAGTGCCAGTTTCAGCATGCCAGCGAAGCTTAAGATGACTTGTAGAAATGTAGGATGCCTAGAATGAACCTCAGGAGCTCATCCTGTGTCATCCCCTGCCATCAGATACCATTCACAGTTCTGCCATGAAAAACTTCCATTGAAGGGGATTTCATTGCTAACTTGTCCCTATGTTTGGCTGCCCTTGGAATTAGGATGTTCTTCTTAGGCCAGACTTCAATTTCCCATGTTAGTTCTTATCAGGGACACATCATACTCAGCCAGTGTGAATATTAGCTAAGTGTTGAGGTTTTTTGCATGTAGTGGAGGCAAAGAATTGATGTAATAACTTGACCTTGAACCAGGGGACACTCGATGAAACTGCAGGGAAATACTTTTAAAACCAATAGGAGGAAATATTTTTTCACTCAGAGACTAGTTAAGCTCTGGAACGTGTTGCTAGAGGTTGTGGTAAAAGCAGATAGCGTAGCTGGTTTTAAGAAAGGTTTGGACAAATTCCTGGAGGAAAAGTCCATAGTCTGTTATTAAGACATGGGGGAAGCCACTGCTTGCCATGGATCGGTAGTATGGAATGTTGCCGCTCCTTGGGTTTTGGCCAGGTACTAGTGACCTGGATTGGCCACCGTGAGAATGGGCTACTGGGCTTGATGGACCATTGGTCTGACCCAGTAAGGCTATTCTTATGTTTCCAATGTGTTGGTCAAATACCACAATGGCCTCCCCATCTGACAGGTGCATATTGTATGCTTTTCCCATGCATCCAGTGCACATATAGAACAGAATGCAAAGCACGGTTCACATACATAAATAATACAAGGCTCTCCCAACAATACATTCTCATAATTAACCTGGCAGGACACAATTTCTATCCCTTCACCAGCACACACAGAGTATTGTGTTAGCAGTGCACAATTTCCCTGTCCGCACATGATGAAAAAAAAAACCAACAAAATCCCAGCCCAGATTACACAAACACAATCTCCCAGCAATGCGAACTTCACCCAAGCACCATCTGCAGGTGCTGGTTTAGCTCAGATGTTAAACGATACTCACATATCTCCGTGGCTGTTTTTTCACAGACACAAGCCTTGTTTTATCTACAGGGATCAATAAAATCTTTAAATGAACGCATAACGCCGTTTAGAGACAGGCTGATCCTGCCACCCAGCTGGTAATGGAAATAAAAAAAAGAATTAAAAAGGGTCAGAATTTGATATAGTCATCACATACTGGTAGGGTAAGCTTACCCCCCCCCCCCCCATGCCTATCTTTTTTGTCTTTGCTTCTGCCATCCTCTCAAATCAACTTTAGCTAGGGTACTATAGGCCTGTCTTTGAAATCCATTTTACACTCTTTGTAATCTCTTTAAGTGTAACGTTTTAAGAGGGATTTAATGAAAACACAAGTATCAATATTTGTGAGGCTGCAATACAAACCCCAGAAGTTAAAGATTATTTACATTGCAGATATGGTGAACAACCATAATCTATTTGATTAGGCAAGGCTGAAATTAAGTACCAAATTTATCTCTCTGCATTGTCAAAGCTAATAGTAGTTTAAAGATAAACCTCATTCAAGCTCCACTTCCCCGCTGGGCTAATTAACACCCATTTAGAGTCTTAAACCTTTGATGGGTGTTCTTTGCACAGAATACTAGCTATAGGCAGTAATAAATCAAAGCTAAATCAGGGACAGGGATAGAAGAGAGGTCAAGAGGGACAAATTCATGTCACCTACTGTAGATCAGGCTGGCTGGGCCAGTCCTGGTTCACCTTCTCTCTCATGTTCACTCAGCATAGGCATAATTGGAGAGATGTGGGGAGAGGAAAGAGGCTTTTGAAAATGGCAGCTGTGCTGAGGTCCCGCTGGAAAAGGAAACCGTGATTTGAAAAGGCCACCGTGAAGAGGCTGAATGCAATCGTTTTGCGGGGGAAGGTTTGAGAATGGATTGCCTCATATCTGTCAGTTTGTTTGCAGTTTCATTTGATCCCTTTTCAACCTGGGACCCCTGATGAAGGCGTGTTAACCGAAACACGGACCGTGTTGGGTCCCTTGGTTTGTTTTAAGGTGTTACTTTTAACCGCATTCAATTATTTGATATAATAAATTTAGCCTGCATCATTATACGTGTGTCTGCAGTTTTCTTTGTTTTACTTATGGAGAGGAAAGAGGTAGCATCCCCCCCCCCCATGCTCCAGCTGCAGTTATTTATTTTTATTTATTTATTTTCTATACCGTTCTCCTCTCCCTACTGCTAAATGACCCATCCATACAACTTGGGCCCCTAAACTAAGAAGTAAACTATAGCAGTTCCTGACTTTTCTTATGACTGTGGGAAAAACAAACCTGTGTGCAAATGGGGTAAAACCAGGATAAACACAAATGACATTGAGATGGGCTAGCAGGTAACTATACAGAATGCAGTGCAGTCCAGTAGGGTGAGACCTTCTGGTACCATCTGCAGGGACCTAGCTAGATTTACCAGTGTTTCTCTGCATCTGTGCATCAGTACCCACCCCTAGGGCCAGCACCACTGCCATGTTCCCTCCCCTTGACTTAATTGCCAACAAAGCCACGATACTTGCCGAGGTAGGGTTACCATATGGCTCCAGAAAAAGGAGGACAGATTTAGACATTGAAAGCAAAGGAAGTAAAACCCAGATGGCTCAATCTGTCCTTTTTCTGGAGCCATATGGTAATCCTAAACTAAGGCATACCTCCACAAACACAGGGCCAGCACTGATGTGTCCTGTCTCTACTGAAGACTTCCTGTCAGAAGAAGCAGAATAAGCAGTGCTGGTGTATGAACCTGGCACCACAGAATGCCAGGTGTAAGTGTGGCATCCCATTAACATCAACACTCAGTCTCATGCCATGCTTACCATATTCCTCCAGCCCTAGCCATCTGAGCATGCCATAGCTGTCAAATTACTAGAGGCTGACAGAATTTTAGTTTTGGTTTCAACACCAAAACCAATCCGAAATCCATATTTGGTCATGTTTCGGTTTTGGCTGAAAATGCCAGTTCATTTTCAGCTGAAGCCAAATATACCTCCCCCCCCCTCATGACCACTCTCTGCCTGCCCTCACCCCCACCACTGCCACAACCAGAGTGAGTTCTCCCAGGCAGCCATACCATCAGATCGGCCACCTGCCCTGCCTTCTTCTCCTCTCCCACCAACTGAAGACCCTCTCCAGGCATACCTTTAAATTCCATGGTAGTCTAATGGCTCCTTCCAGTCAGGAGCAATCCAGTTGCTGCTTTCCCTGCCAGTTCCTCAGTCAAAATGGCTGCTGGGACTTCCTGTGGTAGTCTCACAACTGGGGACTGCTCCTGGTCATGTCCAGGGCTGGATTAAAGAGTAAACCCAGTAGACACGTACCTCGGGCCCGAGGAATTCAGGGGGACCCGATGTGCTGCTAAGATGACATCACATCGTCTACTGCAGAGATTCCCAACACGCAGGTACGTAGCACCAGCATGCCTTCCACATTCCTGCCACCGTCGCCATAATTTTATCTCTAATATGCTCTAGTCTAGCAGCAGCACCTCTCCCTACCGCCCACCCCAATTAGCAGGCTCTCTCTCTTTATTGCAATTTGCCCGACAGCTGCTGTAAAGTGTAACATTAGGAAATCGATTCCTTCCAGTAACCTCAGTGCTTTTCCTAGGCCAGCCCACCTTCGATGATGCAACTTCCTTTTTCCTCGAAGGCAGGCCCCAAGGCTGCTAAAAGGAATCGATTCGTTAATGCTACGGTAGCTATCAGGCTTCTTGCTCATGCTGCCTTGTGCATCTGGTCCTCTGTCCCCGATTCCCATACATTTGATCAGCAGCCAAGACGATGGAGGATTCATTTCTTGTGGGTCTCGGAGCTGCGCTTGCAACACTTCCTCCCTCTGTCCAGGACAAGGTGGCCCCTCATCTGGGCAGATCTCAGGCACGCGCAATGTTAGAGCAAAGTTAACCCAGACTGCAGAGCTCTAACACTGGATGCGCCGGCTTCCCTTCTCCCATCATGATGTAATTTCCTGTTTCAGAGGAGAAGGGAAGCCTGCAGGCGCAGTGTTAGAGCCCCACAGCCTGGGTTCAGTTTGTTTACGGATGGCAGGCAGGAGGGAGGGAAGCTGACCTCACCAGGCCGGGGGGGGGGGAGAATGCTGCTGCACCCAATTGGGAAGAGAGAGGGAAGGAGAAGAAAGAGAAATGTCAAGACCATGGGAGGGGGAGGGGGAGGGGGAGGGGGAGGAGATGCCAGACCATGGAGGGGGAAGGAAGGGAAAGAGACACATGCCAGACCAGGGGCAAGGAAGGAGTGAAAATGGACTCGTGTGTCTAGGGGCCCTCAATTAATTAATCCTGCCCTAGTCATGCCAGTTCCAATCTCAAAATAGCTGCAGGGAATACCTGGTGAGGGGTTGTGTCAGGCTGGGCCTAGGGTGAGGCTCCAATATAGCTCAAGAAAAAGAGGATGGAGTGAGACATCTAGGTTTTACTTCCATTGGAAGCAATGGAAATGAAACCCGGATGTTGAAATCCATAACATAGGCATGTGGCACACATACCGGCTCCTCCAGACCACTTCATAACAAATTGACAGCAACATTTTAGGAATAAAAAAACACAACTTTATTATAACACCCATGTAAATAAAACCTTAGGAAGCATCCGAGCCTTACTCATGACGTATGGCTTCCTGCCATGAAAACCAGCGAGGGAGCGCGTCCTTCAACCCTTGTGGCTCACCATACCTTTCTACCAACGAGGCCACAATTCTCCGCCCACCCGCCATGGATGCCAGCGAGGCAGACATTTTTTGAGAGGACTGCTAAGCTTCTTCCTTTGAGTCCATTCACATGTCTTTTTGTCCCAATGTTCTTGCTCGGGTGCCTCCGCAGTTGTAACAAGTAACAGCAGCCAACACAAGTATTGCGGAACTTCTAACTCGCTAACATTGAACATCTGCCTGTCTCTAATAAACGCTTGAGTACAATTAACACTAAATTTCGGCTATCATTACTTTCCTAACTGTCCCGTGTCCCTACACCACTGACTGGAGACACATAAATAAAGGAGGGAATGCTCTTGCTGCTGGGGAGCCCGAAAAGACCAGGGCTTTTCTGCTGCAACAATTTTAAACGGCCCGCGCTCCCCGAAAGCTCCGCCCTCCTCCCCAGAGTACAGCCAATGAGGCGGAACGCCCCAGAGGTGACGTCAGCGTCACGGGGCAGACTGGAGGAGGAAGGGCGGAACCGATCAGGGAAGCCTCGCGGCTGCCGCCATATTACTGGAGGTGTGCACGGGATGAACCGTCGGCATCTTAAGTTCTCCTTTTTCTGGAGACATATGGTAACCCTAGATCAGTGGACAAGGGAGGACCCATGAGGACCAGTTCTCTGTTGAGATGAGGGAAGTCCAGGAGGATCTACAGTCTGCTGGGGGTGGTGTAGCCCCGGAGGACCTGATCTCTGCTGGGGGGGGGGGGGGGATGCTACTTTAGGTTTTGGTTTCAGCAGAAACTGAGCAACAAATTTTGTTTGCTGATTCAGTTTCAGTCCAAACCAAGGACCTCTGGTTTCAGTCACCATCTACAATTTACCCATTTTCAAGAGGAAGGTTTTAGTAGGATTATCATATGGCTCCAGAAAAAGGAGGACAGATTGAGACATCCGGGTCTTACTTCTATTGCATTCAGTAGAAGTAAAACTTAGATGTCTCGATCTGTCCTCCTTTTTCTGGAGCCATATGATAACTCTAGGTTTTAGGCCAGTCCTGGATTTCTGACAGTCCTAGTCTGACTTGTTATGGGACCTGCAGTACTGATTTCAATGGGTGGAATTCGAGACTACAAATCTCACACTGCTCTGGAATGTAAAATCAAAGAGTCCACTTTCTTAAACTAGGTAACTTGACATCTCTGGCATGCTCTTTGGAGGGTACAAGTTTGAACTAATCTAAATGATTTATTTATTTATTTTTGGGGGGGCGGGGTTCCCCTCTCATTTTTTGAAGACCATGCATGCAATCGTGTCAGGCTTCATCAGCACAGATGACAAAGAGTGCTCCACTCCAGTCTGCAGTAATAGGCCAGAAGGTATGCTGGATTATTCAGTTTTCCTTGCACGAAATATGAACCAAGAGAGGTGTAAGTTGGAAAAGAGCCATCGTTTTAGGTTAAAAGGGCACCTCAGAGTGCCAAACCTGTATCAAGCCTGTCTCATTTAATTAGCTCACAGTAAACTGGGTTACACTTAATTCTCAAATAATCTGAAGAATAGAGACCCTCAACATAGAGGAAAGATGCACAAAGCATGAAAACAATTAAACTGAGTCACTCTTAATTAACCTTTGTAAACTCACCTATAATTTCTCCTGGCTGAAAAGAGCTTTAACAGGGTTAATGCAAACATTAGAAGGTCCCTTAAAATGGAACAAGGAAATGGGAGTTTAAAAGCTAGAAAAAAAAAATTAATGCCTATCAATCGGATCCACTGCACAAAGCTATTAACAAATAATTCAGCCTGAATAACAATCACAGAAGATGCCTATGCACACCCCTAATGCAGCATCTTTACGTCCTCATCCTATAGGGTTTCCAGCTTCATCTGACAGCAATAAGCCTTCTTTTGCAATACCTTTCGGGTTTTTTCTTTATTTTATATCCCCCTCCTAAAAAGTTAGCTTAGTCATCAAAGAAATAGTCTATTGTTTATTATAACCTCATACATCAAAATCAATCCATTTATAACTAACCCCCACTTTTAAAAAAATCTCAAAAGCATTTTTTTAGCACAGGCCAGCGCACTCTCAATGCTCATAGAACTATAATTGCCAGGACATCCAAGTGCCAATAATCAAAACCCTTTTCCTGGACATCGAGCAAGACATTTTTTCCTGCTGTGTGTCCAGAGTTACAGCAGGCATGCTGGGAAGTGGTTAATGGGCATGTTTGGGTATGGTTAACTTGGGCATCATGCGGAGATAATTGAACCTTTTCTAAGACATCTAGGGCTGGACCTAGTGCAATAGGACTCCTCCTTTGAACCCTACAATTATGAGCTCTAAATCTGGCCACTAGGTGTCACCATTCTATAATGGATGGTACTCCTTTTGCACATAATTGTGAATTCTGCCCCATAATCTCAAGTCCTGTAGAGAGAACATAAGATTTGCCACTACTGGGTCAGACCAGTGGTCCATATTGCCCAGCAGTCCGCTCACGCGGTGGCCCAAAGGTCAAAAACCAATGCCCTATTAAGTCTAGCCTTACCTGCATATGTTTTGTTCCAGTAGGAACTTATCCAACCTTTACTTGAATCCCTGAAGGGTGCTTTCCTATATAACAGCATCTGGAAGAGCATTCCAGATTTCTACCACTCTCTGGGTGAAGAAGAACTTCCTTACCTTTGTACGGAATATATTCCCTTCTAACTTTAGTGACTGCCCTCTCGTTCTCTTCACCTTGGAGAGGGTGAACAATCTCTCTTTCTCTACTAAGTCAATTCCCTTCAATATCTTGAATGTTTTGGTCATGTCCCCTCTCAGTCTCCTCTTTTCAAGGGAGAAGAGGCCCAGTTTCTCTAGCCATTTTTGTCGATCTTCTCTGGACCTTTTCGAGTAGTACTATGTCCTTTTTCATGTACAGCGACAAGTGTTGGATGCAGTATTCCAGGTGGGGCATACCATGGCCCAGTATAATGGCATGATAACCTTTTCAGATCTGTTCGTGATCCTCTTCTTAATCATTCCTAGCATTCTGTTTGCCCCTTTTCACTGCGGACGGTTTCATTGACTTGTCTACAAGTACTCCCAAGTC
Organism: Geotrypetes seraphini; assembly: GCF_902459505.1. Classification (NCBI taxonomy): domain Eukaryota; kingdom Metazoa; phylum Chordata; class Amphibia; order Gymnophiona; family Dermophiidae; genus Geotrypetes; species Geotrypetes seraphini. Next base: position 104,880,497 of record NC_047091.1, read on the forward strand.
TCTTTCCTGGGGGCTCTCTCTGAGTATAGCACTGGACATCCTGTATTCGTGCATATGATTTTTGTTACCAACATGAATCACCTTGCACTTATCCACGTTAAACCTCATTTGCCATTTTGCGGCCCATTCCTCGAGTGTGTTTATGTCTCGTTGTAGGTCTTTGCAATCCTTCTGTGTCCTCACTACTCTGAATAACTTTGTATCGTCCGCAAATTTAATCACCTCATTCATCGTGCTAATTTCTAGGTCGTTTATAAATATGTTGAAGAGCACTGGGACAGTGTACCTGAATGTAACTCATGAGCTACTAAAGAAAAATGTGTGAGAAAAATCCAAATTAAGTAAAATAATGGCCCCCCTTTTACAAAGCCAAAGTAGTGATTCACTTGCGGCAAATGCACTAAAGCCCATAGGAATTGAATGGGCTTTGGTGCATTTGCTATTTATTACTAAATTACTGATACTTTTTATCAGTTTCTTAAAACTCTAAGAAGTCTTGATTTTCAAGATCTCCAGAACAAACACTGAATGTGTGTTTGTACTTTTGGTCAATGAATCAGTTTCATTAATATAACTTGTCTATTTTAAGGATCTAAGAGGTGCCATGCTGGATCAGACCAAAAGTCCATAAAGCCCAACATCCTGTCTCCAACAGAGGCAAGTCCAGTTCACAAGTATCCCTCTGCTCCCCTCTTCCTGCACCACACAAAGTACGGACTCCTACTCGCCCTCCCACCCACACAGAAGCAGCCACTCCACTCCTGGATTCTCCCTCCCAAGTGCCTTCAACCCCACCTGACCAAGGTAGAGCCCCCTTGAAGCCCTGATGGTCCAGTGGTGAGGTCAGAGAAGGAGCAATCCCCAGTTGCTCATGCCTATCCCGTCTCAGCTTTCAAAATGGCTGCCACAAACTTTGGTGGCAGTCTCACAAGGCCAATGCTAACAAAGGACTAGATTCAGCAAATGATACCCAGAAAACAATTGGCACAGAGTGATATTCTATAAAGAGTGCTTTGAAATGAGCGCTCTTTATAGAATAATGCTTAGAGCCCATTCTAAATTTGAGCAGCTGAATCCTGGTGTAAATTCCAGTGTCTAACTCTTGGCATTTGGACATGGGAATGACAGTATTCTTTAGCTCCAAGTGCGATTATGTGGAATGCCCCTACCCTGCCCCCTTTTGAGTGACAAACTAGAGGATTTAGGTGTGCTAGTTTATAGGATAATATGCAGGAAGATGCGTATGCAAAATCTACTTACTGACAATTAAGTGCAATAATTGATTGTTGATGGCTTGTTAGCTAATCAATTTGTGTGCACATCTTTGAACCATGTACAAATCGTGATATATAGAATTGGAGAGAAATATTTATAATGTAATAGGTGGGAGAAGGGGAGGGGGGGAGCAGAAGAGAGAAATTTACAAAGCTCTAAACAAATGCTTTACATTGTTTAATGCAGAATGTTATAACTCTTTGTTATTACTGCTGAGTTTGCAAACTGTAGTGGAAGGCAAGCGATTGTTATTCTAGTTTGTTAAATAGGACTTGTGTCTTGCTGGTTGCTGTTGAAACTTTAATAAAAAACTTCAAATTTAAAAGAAGGAGGGGTGAGCGGTTTGTAACCTGCTCAGGGAATTATGCTTGGGTGGGATAAGCAAAATTAAATAAAAACTAATCCCTTTCCAAGGAACATTCAGTGTTTGTCATATTTGATTCTTAATATGTCAGGAAGGCTTTGACCGAGGAATGCATCCTTTTAAATTTCTAATAAGCATCAAATAGTTACACCCTGAAAATATATTGTACTTTTCAATCAACAGAAAATGCTTCAAAACAATTTACAATCAGCGCCCCCCCCCCCACACCCCCACACACACCCACACACTTTTACAAAACCGTAGCATGATTTATAACACCGGCTGTGGTGGTAACAGTTCCGACACTCAAAGGAATTCTATGAGCGTCGGAGCTGTTACCGCCACACCCGGCGCTAAAAACCATGCTACAGTTTTCTAAAAAGGGGAGGGGGGGGAGAATTCCTATGAGCATTGGAACTGATACTGAATCACACTACAGTTTTGTAAAAGGGAGGTAGAATTTCTATGAGCATCAGAACTGTTATTGCCATGGCTGGCACTAAAAAATGAACTACAGTTTTGTGAAAGGAGAGTTAGTTTGTTGATTTACTGAGCAGTGGATCACTGGATCGTGTTTACCTCTGCTTTGTAATGACTAAAAACAGTTGAACATGCTTTACCAACTGCATTGTATATGCTGACTGAATATGGTCACACAATGCTGACAAGACTGCAGTGGCATAGTAAAGGGGGCAAGGGGGTGGTCTACCCTGTGTACCCATTGCTCCTCTCCATAAGTACATAAGAATAGCCTTACTGAGTCAGACCAATAATCCATCAAACCCAGTAGCCCGTTTTCACGGTGGCCAATCCAGGTCCCTATTACCTGGCCAAAACCCAAGGAGTAGCAATATTCCATGCTACCGAATCAGGGCAAGCAGTGGCTTCCAACGTGTCTTTCTCAATAACAGACCATGATCTTTTCCTCCAGCTACGCTCTCCCGCTAATGGTACTTCCGGGTGCTGCACATAGGAAGTGATGTCGGAGGGCGAGCCGATGGGGTCGCGAGGAGCACATTTTTGACCGCTGCGAGCAACAGCTTCAACTAGAGGTACGGGGGAAGGAAAGGGAAGGGGGGCACGCGGCAGGTGGGATTGGGGAAGGAGCGAGGGGCACAAGTAGCAGGCAGGATCGGGAAGGAGCGGGGGCAGACAAGAGGGAGGGGGAGGGGCGCCACCTCCCTGGGCACCTTTCACCCTCGCTATGCCACTGCTAGACTACTCTATGCCCTTTATGGAGGTTTGCCATATAATTTACTGGATATAATTGCATTTATTGGCTATTACTTTGAGGACACTATTAGCTTAAAAGTGTGTTCGGTAATGCATTTTTCATACATTCACTGGCACAAAATTAATGCGTTTTAAACGCACATATATGGACGTGTGGAAATTCCAATCCAACTTTATTACATTGTTTGAGCTTTGTTGAATCACTGTGCACCAGAGCCACAATTTTAGCGCTTTGTGGTTTAGCTTATGATATCACACTGAAAACCCTTATTTACATTATTCTAATTTTTCAAGTCACATAGCTAACTTTTGGATTCAAACATTAAAAAAATATATATTTTGCAACATTAGGAGAACTTGTTGAAGCAGACTTTGGGTTGTTTCTCTGTTAGGGCTTTTTACATTTTGGAATTATACAATTTACCACACCAACCACAGGGCTATATTGAGAAGCTGAAAGCTTTGTGCTATCTACATAGATCAAATCTAAAATCACTGATATTAATGCTCCAGACAAAAGTATGATAAACCAGCTCATCTTTTGGAGAAAACTAAGAGGTTCTTTCTAAGCTGTGGTAAGCACTAGCGCATGTTTATCACAACTTACAAGGACTTACCGTGGGAAGTGATCAGGCGTTCCGTGGAATGTTCCTAATTGGTATAAGTATTTTTCAATTTTTTTTGTGGAGGGGTGTGTCTGGGGGGGTGCAGAGTGGGCATTTCTGTGCTAACACAGCTATTTTACCGCACACTGATTAGTGCAGGATTGGCGCATAAGCCCTTAGGCCCAGATTCTATAAATGGGGCCTGCGTGCCTACATTGTAGGTACCAATCGGTGCAGTTGTCAATCAGCTAGAGGCACCTAGGCATCCTACAGATAAGTACCAGTATATTAGGCAAGGCTGAACATTACCTGCTGAATAAATCTGGATTTAGCTGATGTTTTTTGTGAGTTACATTCAGATACACTAGGCATTTCCCAATCTGTTGGTACTTGAGGCAATGGCAGATTAAGTGGTTTATCTAGGGTTTCGAGGACATGTCCGGGGGTCCGGACGGCTTTTTTAAACTTTCACTTTGTCAGTTTTGAAAAGCTTCCCTCAAAATCACATCGGGAAGGATCATCCACACATGCACAGATGCAACACTTTGATGTCACATGCACGTGTGTGTGATGTCATTGTGTCACGTCCAAGCATGCATGGGGGAATGGCCATGGGCCTGAATTATCCTTCGAGAAAATCTTGTAACCTTAGGTTTACCCAACATCAGAAGAAGTGTCGGTGGGATTGAAACCTGTCTTCCCTGGTTCTCAACCTGCTGTTCTAATCATTACACTACTCCTCCATACCCTCTATTATATGCAAATGTCACTTTGACTTGTTTCCCCTCTATTTATTTAATTTTCTATACCATTCTCCCAGGGGAGCTCAGAACGGTTTACATGAATTTATTCAGGTACTCAAGCATTTTTCCCTGTCTGTCCTGGCGAGCTCACAATCTATCTAATGTACCTGGGGCAATGGGGGGGGGGGGAGATTAAGTGACTTGCAAGGGTCACAAGGAGCAGCATGGGTTTGAACCCACAACCTCAGGGTGCTGAGGCTGTAGCTTTAACCACTGCGCTACACTCACCCCTTTCTCATTCCCTCTATCTAAAAGAAGCATCACTGTAGAACTGAAGTTCATAACCTAGTCCCTGACACGCATCTAGCCAATCTAGTTTTCAGGATATCTACAATAAGGGAATAATTTAATATGGAGCCAACTAGTTTTAGGTCCAAGAAATGTATGTAAATTATTTATGTGCGTAAGTGGTCTCTTATAATGACTAGCACAATATTATACCCATTGGTTGCTTGGATGAAGAAAATATTTTTTTTTACTCAATGCATAAAGTTCTGGAATTCATTGCCAGATGATACTGTAAAAGCAATTAGCAATTAGTTGAGTTTAAAGAAGGTTGGACAACCTGGAAGATAAGTCTATAAACCGTTACTCTGGTAGACTTGGGGAAAACCATTGCTTATCCTTGAGGTCAGTACCACAGAATCTTGCTACATTTTGGGATCCTGCCAGGTATTTATGACCTGGATTGGCCACTATTGAAAGCAAAATACTGGGCTAGATGGACATTTGATCTGACTAGCATTCTAATTGTTATATTTTATATGCTTATATGGACACACACACAGTGGCATGTGTAAGGGTATATTCTTTATAAGTTTATTTTGCTATGCAGAAATCACACAAAAACATTGTCTCTATTTGTTATCTGTAACGATGTGTACTGGTTGTGGACTTTCCCTCCCCCCTCCCTGTTTTTTTATGAGAAACGAAACTTACTTTTCCTTGAGAAATGAAACTTACTTTTCCTCATAAGCTACATCCATTATTAGCTTGTGACTGCGCATGTACAAAGGGGGGGGGGGACTATAAATATGTGTGGTTCTTCTGAATAAAGGCACATCTCTTTGGCTATCTGTGTGTGTGTGTGTGTGTGTGTGTGTTTTCTGTCCCCGGATGCATCTGTAGTCAGGACAGCAGAACGAGGCTAATACAAATTGGGACCTAGACATTTCAGCATGTGGGTGATATAAGCAAGCATACTCATTGGTTGTAAAATACTATAGTTTTTGCACATATTTCCATAATCTCAGCATGCTCATTTATACCAGTTCTAGGACTGGTGTCAGACTGGCTGATATTCAGCACTATTTAGTTGGCCCGGAACAGATCCTGGACAGCCAAATAGCACATAGTTAGCTATCCACTGATATTCAGCAGGAGATAGCTGTTTATCTTCTGATGAATATCTGGGTTGGTGGATAGCCTAGTGACCAGCTATGTTACAAGACATTGCAGTCACCACCAATATTCAGTGGCTCACCGGGTAAGTCACGTGGTTAGATAAACCCTCCTAAAATGCAGGTCTATCTTTGGCCGCTAGGCCTTCTTGGACGGCTAAGTCTGCAAAAGCTAACTTTACCCCAGAAATTAAATGCCAGTGGCTGGATATGGCCCCAACTTTGAATATGCAGGATGGCTACTGATCACGGTCTGAATATCAAGCCCTGAATGTCTTATATTAAGGCATGATTTTAGCCACTTACCCTAGTATTTTTATAAAGACATACAGGCATGTTTTGGCTTCCTTAAACTAGTCATCCTTGTTGTAGAATTACCCTTTTAATGTGCATGAGTTTTTTGTGCCCTGCCTTTATTATACTGTATGCAGATCCTATCTCACGTACATTCCTGCAAACTAGACTGAGGACCAATTTGAGAACCACTGCTGAAGATGCCTGTGCAGGATGATATTTCATTATAATTTTGTTGCCATACTTATACAGAGAGTGGTAGTTGGTGACCACAATTGGTTGTGATGCTACCAACCATGGACAAAAGTGTATGAGATGATGGATTGGGCAACCAAATTTCAACCATACTAATGTTGCTGGCATTCATTTTTGTCACTGTGAATAACCATGCTAGAAAGGAAAAAAAAATACTGTTTACCTGTGATACTGCTACTGGGCTGATGCAAATTAGGATTTGCTTCTTGGGACATGAAGCCAGCAGCAGACGGCACATTACTGCTATTGTACTGTCAGCACAGTGCCAAACTCTGCTACATTTTTATGATTCACTATGAAATTGTGCTCCTGCATTTAATAGAATAGATTTTATGTCATTCTTTAAAAGACAAGGACAGCACAGCACTCTGGAGCCACAGTAACAGCTGTCAGCAGGACAGTCTTCTTGTCTGCAGTTACTGAAGGGTTAACTACATTCTCTTCTTCATCAGACCCCCTAAGGGTCTGGAGGGAGGCAGTGAAATGAAAAACAGAGGAACTGATAGAGAAAATAGTTATACTGTCAGGTAACAGGATATCAAATAGAAAGGATTAGTGATTAACCAGCTCTGTTTATCACATCATTTTACCCATAGATTTGTAGATTGTTGCTCCAACGCTGGGTTCACAACCCAGTCCTCTAGCCACAGGCAAACAGTTGGGATCCAGGAAATGAACAATGAATATATCTCATCCATATTCATTGTGAACATTCTGAATACTAAGGGCCTGATTCTAAAAATGGCATCCCGATTGTAGGCTGCGGTCAAGGCATCTTACCAAGTCTAATGGACCAATCAGGATGCATGGTTGTATTTTTAAAATCAATGGGGCAAAGGACGCATATAGTATTATAACATAGGCATTGTTTGCTTGCATACGGAGATGTCTAGGACCGACATAGGTATCGAAAGTGGCCTTAGGCATCCGTAGGCATGCCTAGGCACTTCTTGAAGGCATGAGTCAGACCCTTAAATGTAGGCCTTTAAAATGCCTACATTTTACATACAAGAAAATAGAAACAATTCTAGAAACAGTGCCTACTGGCGATTGACATGCTGTAGGTGCCTGTTTTTCAAGTGCCTACCATAGCTGGTGCAATTTCCCCAAAATCAGGCCCTAAGTCTCCATAGCAAAAGCGTTCCTACCACCCCCTAATATGTCTCATACAATTGTTCAGTATAGGATATCTACTCAGAAGAAGTTCAAGGGAATCTCTTATGCTCAACCTCCACCCAGTTCCAAGGTTATTGTTCAAACATATGAAAGAAAACTGCCTGGTTGTTTTAGACCCCTCACTAGTGTCAGCCTTACATTGCTGAATGCTAGCTGTCAGCATTTTCTGTTGACCTAACCAGAGTGTCAGCAAAGGACTCTGGGATATTACATAAACATTCTGACCCAGAGAATGTAAATGGAGATAGACAAAAGGCACCTGGCCATTCTGTCTCAGAAAAGGCATAAGAATGCCATTAAATGACTTCTAAAATACCAGTATTTGCAATTAACAAAAATCCTTGGCATAGTGCTGGGAGTATCCACCACAGTCCTGGAATTCCATCAGATATGCTAAATCTTGTCATTGGTGAGCCATTGTCTCAAATAAATACTAAATTAAGGCAGAGAAAGATGCTAAAAAATACGTACTTAACAATAGATACTATTTTTTAGAACAAGTCTCGAACCTATAAATATAAGCTAAAAGTCCTCCCCAGCTCTCTGGCTTCCTCCTCTCTTTCTCGTCTCCCTCTCTGGCTCTTCTCTTTATCCTTTTCTGCCTATTCACCCACTATTCAGGTCCAGACACACACACATTAATTCAGGTACACCACATGCATTCTCTGCTATGGGAAAGCCACATGTCTTCCTATAGACATACAGAAGCAGCTTTAGATCTAACTGTATATTCTATATGTATAATATTAAGCTTATTCCTATAAAATATATTTTCTAAGCAACCACTTGGCTATCATTGTCATTAATGTTACTTTCTGCTGCTCCTCTTGAGGCCTGAACCTAGGACCTCTCAGCACACCCACAAAAGACTAGCCAAAAACATACATTTAAACATAAAAGATTACATTTGAATTCTACATCTGACAACTAGCTCTCCTTAGAAGTGACAGAAGTATCCATAATATGCTGAAGCAGCATAGCAAGGATATTAAGAAGATTCCCTACCACCCTCTTTTAGGAAATGGGATGAGAGGCATATACTACCATCACTAGCTTCTTAGCTGATTGAACATGAAAATAGATGATCCCAATAAGGAATCCAGTTGCTTGGAATCTTCTAGATCTTAACACTTACTTGGGCATTTAAACTCATTGGATAAAATTGTTTTTAAACATAAATTCATTTGGCTTGATTCCATAAATGGTGCTTACCGAGTTAAGTACCTAACTTAAATTTTAAATTAGTTCAATTGGCGCTGTTAATTGAACAGCACAATTAAAAACCAATTAAAAAGAACAATATAAAAAAATATTTTTGGGTAGGCACCTAATTCGATAGGCACCATGTAGGCATCTACACTGAGGTGCAGGGGCATAGTTTGGGCATGGAATGAGTTAGGTGCAGGTAGGTGCCTACCTTGGGAGCTGGTATTTTAAGTCAAGAAACTCTGGCTTAATATACCAGAGCCTAAGTTGCAGATGCCTAGTGGTGCCTGCTTGATTTAGGTGCCACTAGGCGCAGTTTTATAAATGGCACCTACCTTTGAAAGATAGGTGGTAGGTGCCTACCAATTTAGGCAACATTTATAGAATCAGGCCCATTGTGGCTAGTAGAATGATAATTCTTGTCTGGCTACAGTACAAGCTCTCTTGAATTTCAGATTTCTGGAAAAATAGCCCATTTAAAGGATATGGGCTCTCAGAAGGAAAAACCTCATACTCAATAAATAAAGCAAAAATGTCTCCAGGACAGAACATTTTATTCTCTCAATAAGTTAATAATTGTCTCCCAAGAGCCCAAGATTGATCTCCCAGTACATTAAACGGATGCCCCAAAAAAGAGGAGGCTTCATCTCCCCACAATTTAAGTGTAACCTATGAAAGCCAAGCTGAATCAGACGAAGATCTATTGAGCCCAGCATCCTGTCTCAGACAGTGGCCTGCCTGGGTCACAAATTACCTGGCAAATCCCAAAACGTAGATCTGTTTCTAGTAGCTCATTTTCAGGCCTAAGCAATGGCTCTCCCAAGTCTTTATCTGGCTAATAATTTTGTATGAACTTGTCAATGAAGTATGGATCCTTCTCCTAGAATTAGGATTCATTGTCCAGTGCATTGGAGAAAGTCTGAAACAACAGAGGATTCATCTTCCCCTAGATGAAAAAATTCTTAAATTAAAATTGCTCCAAGAACATAAATTTCCCTTACTTGTGGGGAGGGCGAGGAAAGGATTGAAGATTGCCTACAATTGCTTCTGGCCTTTTTTAGCTACAGTACAAACACAGAGTATGTGCTCTGAGCTAAGGACAGTCCCTTCATAGTCGTTTGGCTGAGATTGAGAACCTGCACAGTGAAAAACAGGGGGGTCCTAATGGCCTCCCACCAGACCCCACTGGGAACATGGTGGCAAAAATCAACCATGGCCAAAGCAGGAAGGAATAAGATTTCTGCAACAATAAATTACCTCCTCCTCTTTTCATATATCCATACAAAGCAGTGTTTTGCTAAGCAAAACTGAAGCCTCCCCCAACAAGCACTCTTGAAGAATCTGAGATGGGTGAATTTTTTTCATAAAGGCAGTTAATAAATCCTAATAAATTAATAGATATCAACTTCTATGCCTCAAGGTGCCATTTTCTCTCTTTTATGCTTAGGGATGAATTTTAGCAAGAGAACTGATGTTTGTTGTTACTTTCGACTTCCCTCATTTTCTATCCACCGCCTGAATGATTCCACACCAGTCTCCCAGGCGCTTCAGATTAAATGCAAGTGCTTTGTGATGATAAACTGAAAAGCCCTAGCTCTGGAGAACTGATTTGTGTACAGTCATGTTCTAAAGAGATGGTTTATGGAACGAGATAACCAATAAATGCAGCAAGAAGACTTTAAGACACCATTTTTTTTCTCTCTCTATGTATAAATAAATATATATATATATATATACACAGTATATACGAAGTCTGATAATTAAGTTCGCAAACTTGCCTCCATGCACTTAAGTTGGCAGCATTGTACAAACAACTCAGTAAGGTTTCATAACCTTGGTATATCAGTGTCTCACAGCTGTGTTTGTGTTGACGTGTGGCGGTGTCTTGCTGAGTGGCGTTCATTATTGTTATTGCGCGTTTTTGTGTGCTTTTGCAAGAATGTTGGAGCTTGAATTAGAGCAATGAACAAACATTAAATTTCTTGTTAAACCTGGCAAGAGTGGAAGTGAAATCAGAGACATGTTAGTCCAAGTTTATGGGGAAAATGCCATGAAGAAAACAGCAGTGTGCAAATGGATTAAACATTTTTCTGAGGGAAGAGAAAGCGTCACTGATGAAGAAGGGTCAGGGCAGACAGTAATGAGCAGAACTGATGAAAAAATTGCAAAAATTCATTGAATTGTGTGTCAAAATTGTCAGCTGACTGCGAGAAGCATAGCTGACCAAGTAAACATCAATAGAGAAACAGAAAAATCTTAACTGAAAAACTTGGCATGAGAAAAGTGTGTACAAAAATGGTACCGAAGGAGCTCATCGATGAACAAAAGCAAAAGAGAGTCAAAGTTTGCCAAGACATTATGGTGAGGCAAGACGATGTTTTGGGCCATGTTATCACTGGTGATGATATTTACCAAAAATGGCCAAAAAGATACCAAAATATGAATACCAATATCAACGACAATGCAAATTAGAAAAAATTGGTATTAATAGAGGTGATCTCTCCTTGAAAGTCCCTGGGGATGATAGAGAAAAAGAAAAATGTACTTCCCCGAATAGGGATTAAAGAAAACAAAACAAGTAAAAGGATCAATCAGTGCAGGCCCGGTGCCCTCGTTTTAACCATTGGCCCCGGGCAGGTGTTTATGCACTTCCCCGAATTGAGATTAAAGAGAACAAAGCAAGTAAAATGTTCAGCGAATATTATTGAATGGCTTTTTTGACTGCATGGGATCGGGATTGATTGATTCAAGTGCTACGATAAATGGACCGATAGCTTCAACTCTTCAATGAGCATTTCCTTATGAGCAGGATTGATTTATGAGAGGAACTACACAGCCATTACTGGCGAACTTTGAACTTTGTCCCGTTCTGGATTTGCTGAGCTAAGTATTTCTTATTGTTTTTGTTTTTCACTATTTTTCACTTTTCACCACTACTTTTTTGTATTATTAGTGACAGGCACATAAGATTTTTTGGTATTGTGGTCTGTTGAAACAGACTGAGGACATCACATTGTTACATTCATTTTTTGACGATTTTTGGTCACCTTTTATTTTCAGTTTTTTCATTTTTTATTTTTACATTTTGTGTTACTTTATATGTGGTTTCAGGGAGATTTTCTTTTTGGAGTGATTTTCTCTCCTGTGGTCTCAATCTGGGGATGATAGTGCTTTTAATTACTTAGTAATAATTATTTATAATTTTCTACACAAACCACACACACTAAAGGGAGAATATGATGTATGGGGCAGGGTTTATCTAGATTTATTTCTAAATGCTTGTCACTGCATAAATACCTGCCCGGGGCCAATGGTTAAAACGAGGGCACTGGGCCCGTACTGATTGTTCCTTTTACTTGCTTTGTTCTCTTTAATCTCAATTCGGGGAAGTGCATAAACACCTGCCCGGGGCCAATGGTTAAAACGAGGGCACCGGGCCTGCACTGATTGATCCTTTTACTTGTTTTGTTTTCTTTAATCCCTATTCGGGGAAGTACATTTTTCTTTTTCTCTATCATCCCCAGGGACTTTCAAGGAGAGATCACCTCTATTAATACCAATTTTTTGTAATTTGCATCACTGGTGATGAAACATGAGTGTACCAATATGACCCTGAAACAAAGCGTCAAAGTGCACAATGGAAGTCAGCCAATTCTCCACAGCCAAAAAAGTTCTGCAAGTCCAAATCAAGAGTCAAAACAATGTTGCTAACCTTTTTTGATATCTGAGGGATTATTCATTATGAATTTGTACCAACTGGACAAACAGTTAATCAAATTTATTATTTGGAAGTGCTGAAAAGGATGCATGAAAAAAGTTAGACAAAAAAGACCTGAACTTTTTGCCAACAACTCATGGCTCTTGCATCACGATAATGCACCAGCTCACACAGCACTGTCTGTGAGGGAGTTTTTAGCCAGAAAACAAATAACTGTATTGGAACACCCTCCCTACCCACCTGATCTGGCCCCCAATGACTTTTTTTCTTTACTTGAAGATAAAGAAATATTGAAAGAAAGAAAGACATTTTGATGACATTCAGGACATCAAGGGTAATACGATGACAGCGCTGATGGGCATTCCAGAAAAAGAGTTTCAAAATTGCTTTGAAGGGTGGTTTAGGTGCTGGTGTCAGTGTATAGCTTCCCAATGGGAGTACTTCAAAGGTGACCATGGTGATATTCAGCAATGAGGTATGTAGCACTTTTTCTAGTATGAGTTTGCAAACTTAATTGTCAGACCTCGTATAGATAGATAGATAGATCTACTGTACAAGGTCGAGTCACATTATTATGACCACTGTCTACCTCTGACGTCAGGGATGCACAGCCATTGAACAAATGCACGTGTCACATGTAGACTTTGTGGGCATATAAGAAGGGATGTCAGCAAGTTGCCAACACAGCAACCATGGCTGGCATGGGGAAAAAGTGTAATTTATCAGACATTGAAAAAGTCATGATCATAAGCTACAGGGGCAAGGACAGCAGCATTTTGGAAACAGCAGAGTTTGTGAACTGTTCATGGGCTGCTGTGATTAAAATGTACCTTGAGTAGATGAATGGATCCACCATCAAGCATCTGTCAGCAACTGTCAGACTCACTGCAATCTGCATGACTCCAGATACCTCTAGCAACCATCTAGCATATTATTAAGTCACCCCCATGGCATCTGGATGCCATCCACGCTTCCAGTGGTGGTTATTCTGGATATTAGCAGGTGGTCATAATAATGTGACTTGACCGCTCATATGTATGTATGAAAATAATTTGCATATTACAATGCATCATCGTGTTTACAATTTTCTTTCTTCTAATGACTTTGGATAGTTGTTATCCTTAGGGGTAGCACCATATTGTTATTTGACAGTTTTTCTACTTGGATTAAGGATCAAATGGAACTGGGAAAACCCACTGAGCAGAGAAACCTCATTGCATGGGAAGGGGTTTGCATTTCACTAAGGGCATAAGAAATAATCTTCTTTTGTCCAGAGCAACTGGTGATCTTGTGTTGGAGGGTTGTTGGGAAACATCACAGGAGAGGGTAACCAAAACCATTAATGATAGATGAATATCCTTTAAGTTACTCCCTCCTCCAACATTAAATCTCCCCTACAAAAAAGACCTTTTGGCACATAGGCAGTGGAACACTTTTTTGTTTGGGGGGGCCAAAAGCTCCACCCCAGAACCCACCCAAGCTCCGCCCCAGACCCCACCCCTATAATAATAGTACTAATTGTGATGCCATTGTTTCCATTCATTTTTCATATATACACACAATATAATCTTATTAACAATACATAATGGTTAACCACAATATTAAACTACACTATGGGCTTTCTTTTACAAAGCCACGCTAGGGCCTTAATGTACAGAATATTGCACGCTAACTTGCCCCACGTTCTAGCCGCTACCACCTCCTTTTGAGCAGGCTGTAGATTTTTGGCTAGCGCACGATATAGCGCGTGCTAATCTGGTGTATGCGCTAAAACCGCTAATGCGGCTTTGTAAAAGGAGCCCTATATGCTTCTCAACATTCATTCTTACCAGCACACCTGGCCTTGGTCACACATTCAGAATACAGATAACCCCTATGGAAACATGATTGGGAAGGGGGAGGTTTGGGAATCTCATGGAGGAAGCTCTTGGGAGGATGGATTGGGAGAGGTGATTATCTTATGGAAAGTTTATGAGGGTGGATATTTTTTGGGAGTGGGGTTGTGAGGGGGGAAGCTGGTGGAGAGTCTGAGTGCTGCTTCTATCTTCATTTCATTATGATTTAGTTGTTCTTCCTCTTATTTTTTATATCCTTGCTGTACCTTCATCAAATATCATTGGAATATACTTTCCTGCCCCTACCCCACTGTCTGTTCTCTTGCCCAAGATGACAAAGAGGTTATCTGTCTCCTCCTCTTATCTTTTTCTAATCTTCTTAATGCATGCTGGGCCAAAAGGCCTAATTTGGCTTTGGTTATTGCTGGTTCAGTATAGCCCCTTGGGATGTGGACACTTCAGTTTGGCCTTTCTAAAATACAAGGGTCACAATAGTTGTCCATGGGTGTCACTCAATATACCTAGGACTCAGTTCTATAAATGGTGTTGAAAAATCAGTGCCAACTAAAAAAAAGGAAAAAGTAGGATGTACGAAAATCTTGGATTCTCTCACAATCCTTATTCTCTATATTATCAAAGAAGAGTAAAAGACGTCTCATGAGAACTCTCAGAAAACTCTCACTCTTGACATGACCATGTTTCGGCAAATCATTTTTACTCAGGAGTTATACAGACCTTCTGCTAAAAATCAAACAAGTCAAACTGAGTGCAAAAGCTCACCAGATAGACACCAGCAAATGTACACCTCATTAGACACAGCGAGTGAAACCCCACAGTTAGGTGACCTTTATAGTGCTAGGATCCATACCTAACTTTAGGCTTGAGGATTTGTACCAACTAAACCCTGATGTAAATCCTCATGTCTAAATTAG
The DNA here is from genome assembly GCF_902459505.1 of Geotrypetes seraphini. Classification (NCBI taxonomy): domain Eukaryota; kingdom Metazoa; phylum Chordata; class Amphibia; order Gymnophiona; family Dermophiidae; genus Geotrypetes; species Geotrypetes seraphini. The sequence goes on from NC_047091.1 coordinate 104,895,593, forward strand.
GCACAGATCCCCCTTATTCTGGTATAACAGTATGCACAAAAGGGCAAATCTCTTCAGAAAAGTAATTTTAAAAAATTAATTGTAGGATCACCCCTGATCTCTGCCCATGGTCATATCCCCTCTTTGGAACCACACTTAAAATTTACACATGGATCCTAGCACCTAAAATATGTGCACAAATTAGTAGCAATAATTAACATAGTATTAACATAGAATTAACATTCTCAAAAGTCTGCCAACCGCTTTTAAGAAGCGACCCAATTCCTAATGTTATATTCCTTCTCCTTTCCTCTTCTATTAACTTTTTTCTTTTTTTTTCTCTTTATTATCTTTAACAATGTAATTTTACCCCCCCTTTCTCCTTCAACCCCCACTCTCATGTTTGTCTTTGTAAAACGTCTTTAATGTTCACTTCTCCCCCTTCTAAAAGTATTATTTTAGATTTAGATTTTCTATTTTATTTTAGTATTGTAAACCGGCTAGATACTTGTTGATGGTCGGTATATTAAAAATAATAAAACTTGAAACTAGTAACATACTAAACGAATGCAGATAAAGACCTGAATGATCCATCCAGTCTGCCCAACAGTTACATCTATGCTTGCATTGAATCTTCTTTTTTTCTTTGATGTTACTGGATGCTAGACTCTAGAAGTCTACCCAGAACTACTGGAGTTACTGTCAGAGCTTGATACCTTGGGCAGTAGTGTAGCGAGAGTAGGAGTTGCCCCCCTGCACCCTCCTCTCTGCCCCCGCTGCTCTTTCCATGCCATCCCTGATCCTTCCACACCAAACCCCTTGCTCCTTCTGTATGCCCATGCCATACTCGCACCCTCCCTTCCCACCTCAGTACCTCTTTAAATCTTCTCTAGCATGAGCAGCTTCCCTGACCTGCTGCTCATGCTGGCTTTCCCTCTGATGTCACTTCCTGCCCCGTGACCCAAATATGATTTCAGAGGGAGCCAGGCCAGCGCAAGCAGCAGGCTAGAGTAGTTGCTCATGCTGGCAAAGATTTTAAAGAGGTACGGGGGCAGGGAAAGAAGGGTATAAGCATGTCATGGGGAAGCAGAGAGATGCCCCCACCAAGATGGTGTCCAGATTGGTCTGCCTCCCCCCCTACCCCCCAGCGCCCCTTACTATGCTTCTGACCTTGGGTTCCAACTACTGGAGCTGCCGTAGAATCTCACTCCAGCCTATCCATCACATCACATTATTTGCGCGATACAGAGCATAAAAGTCCACCCAGCAACTTCCTCATTGATTATTAGCACCCAAATTTTGCACTAATTGGCTTGTTATTCAATTAAATTGCCTGTGGAAAATGTGCATGTACCTGCAGAATTTGATGTACTTGATGCAGGTGCTTTATTAAATCAAATCAGATAATGTATAAAGGTGATCAACAGGTCATATTTATTTATTATTTATTTAAGCATTTATAGTCTAAGTGGTTTACATTCAGGTACTCAAGCATTTTTCCCTATTTGTCCTGGCAGGCTCACACTCTGTGTAATGTACTTGGGGCAATGGGGGATTAAGTGACTTACCCAGGGTCACAAGGAGCAGTATGGGATTTGAACCCACAACCTCAGGGTGCTGAGGCTGTGGCTCTAACCACTGCACCATATATGTATAGGCAGTTCACATATGGATTTGGACAATTCAAATCCACATTTACTTTACAGAAACATGACCCAAATGTTTCTATAAAGCAAATGTGGATGTGAACTGCCTATACATATGTGGATATAGTAACATAGTAACATAGTAGATGACGGCAGATAAAGACCCGAATGGTCCATCCAGTCTGCCCAACCTGATTCAATTTAATTTTTAATTTTTTAATTTTTTCTTCTTAGCTATTTCTGGGCAAGAATCCAAAGCTTTACCCGGTACTGTGCTTGGGTTCCAACTGCCGAAATCTCTGTTAAGACTTACTCCAGCCCATCTACACCCTCCCAGCCATTGAAGCCCTCCCCTGCCCATCCTCCACCAAACGGCCTTACACAGACACAGACCGTGCAAGTCTGCCCAGTAACTGGCCTAGTTCAATATTTAATATTATTTTCTGATTCTAAATCTTCTGTGTTCATCCCACGCTTCTTTGAACTCAGTCACAGTTTTACTCTCCACCACCTCTCTCGGGAGCGCATTCCAGGCATCCACTACCCTCTCCGTAAAGTAGAATTTCCTAACATTGCCCCTGAATCTACCACCCCTCAACCTCAAATTATGTCCTCTGGTTTTACCATTTTCCTTTCTCTGGAAAAGATTTTGTTCTACGTTAATACCCTTCAAGTATTTGAACGTCTGAATCATACCTCCCCTGTCTCTCCTTTCCTCTAGGGTATACATATTCAGGGCTTCCAGTCTCTCCTCTGGCGCAAGCCTCCTATTATTTCGTCTTCTGGCGCAAGCCTCCTATTATTTCGTCGCCCTCCTCTGAACTGCCTCAAGTCTTCTTACGTCCTTCGCCAGATACGGTCTCCAAAACTGAACACAATACTCCAAGTGGGGCCTCACCAATGACCTGTACAGGGGCATCAACACCTTCTTCCTTCTACTGACTACGCCTCTCTTTATACAGCCCAGCATCCTTCTGGCAGCAGCCACTGCCTTGTCACACTGTTTTTCGCCTTTAGATCTTCGGACACTATAACCCCAAGGTCCCTCTCCCCGTCCGTGCATATCAGCTTCTCTCCTCCCAGCATATACGGTTCCTTCCTATTATTAATCCCCAAATGCATTACTCTGCATTTCTTTGCATTGAATTTTAGTTGCCAGGCATTAGACCATTCCTCTAACTTTTGCAGATCCTTTTTCATATTTTCCACTCCCTCTTCGGTGTCTACTCTGTTACAAATCTTGGTATCATCTGCAAAAAGGCACACTTTTCCTTCTAACCCTTCAGCAATGTCACTCACAAACATATTGAACAGGATTGGCCCCAGCACCGAACCCTGAGGGACTCCACTAGTCACCTTTCCTTCCTTCAAGCGACTTCCATTAACCACCTCCCTCTGGCGTCTGTCCGACAGCCAGTTTCTGACCCAGTTCACCACTTTGGGTCCTAACTTCAGCCCTTCAAGTTTGTTCAACAGCCTCCTATGAGGAACTGTATCAAAGGCTTTGCTGAAATCCAAGTAAATTACATCTTGCATATGTCCTCGATCCAACTCTCTGGTCACCCAATCAAAAAATTCAATCAGGTTCGTTTGGCACGATTTACCTTTTGTAAAGCCATGTTGCCTCGGATCCTGTAACCCATTAGATTCAAGGAAGTACACTATCCTTTCTTTCAGCAACACTTCCATTATTTTTCCAATAACTGAAGTGAGGCTCACCGGCCTGTAGTTTCCTGCTTCATCCCTGTGACCACTTTTATGAATAGGGACCACATCCGCTCGCCTCCAATCCCCTCACTCCCAGGATATGAACTGTTGATCGCCTTTATACGTTATCTGATTTGATTTAATAAAGCACCTGTATGAAGTACATCAAATTCTGTAGTTGCCTTTTGTTCTGTTTCGAGACTCACTGCAGACTTGTTGAATTTTCCTTTACTTATTGACCTGCACCTAAATTTCTGAACACAAGTTTTGTCGCCATTTATAGAATTAGGCCACTAGTGTTAAATAGGTTCTTTTAATTAGGCCAGAGAATGTTTTTTAGCTTTAATACATGAAATCTGGCACATTGAATGGATTATAATGCAATAAAGAACATACCAAATGCCACTACCTAGAATTGCAGTCTGCTAAGCCACTGAATAGAACACTAGTACTGGTTTGGGGGCGCGCTTATTTCTGACTGGAAGCCAGCATCAATACTCTTCCAGCAGTGATAAGTAGGTGATGAAGTGGGGACTTTAATTAGCTTATACTTTTCTCATCATCCTCAGAGTGGTTAGGAAAGGCAGATTGGCTGCTTATACACCTCAGTCTGTCATTCACGCTCACTAGCATAAACAGCTGGAAGGTGGCAGACGGAGGGGAATCGCACCACTGCCAGATAAAAAACTACATGTGGGAAAGTGATATAAGGAGAGATCAAAGGACTAGCATTGTGCAAAGTTCAGGTTGGTGTTTTACCACTTTCAACATTGCCCTCCAGGGAACTGATTATCCTAGCCTTTTTGGAAAGAGATCAAAAGGTAACACTTGGTTCAAGCTTATGGGTTGAAACGGGAAGAACTGAAGTGTCTGTATAATTCTTAACATGTTTATAGTTACATACATAGTAGATGATGGCAGATAAAGACCCGAATGATTCATGTTCATGTTCATTAAACTTTGGTATTACCACCTCACGCTTGGCAGCAACACGGTTTACGATACTATGAAAACAAGAAGATAAGAACCCCATTAAAACCAGAAAAAAAATATCAGGAAATTAAAAAATGACAGCAAAACTGATTTATTGATCAATGTGTGTGTGTTTTTTGGAGGGGGTCGTGAAGTCACTTTTGATACATTCAGTGGGATGCCTAGAAGTGTCATTTGTGCCAACATGGATAAGTAGCATAGGATAACAGTCCTTAGGTTTGATGAGTCTCGGCAACTGTTCTATTACAGCTTGAATCTTTGTATTTTGCAGACAGCACAATTCTGTTGACATCATTTTCGGTTGGCAGATGGATGCCTCGGTACCTCTCAGAAGGGAATAGCCAACCACCACTAGCTTTTCACCTTTTATTGGCTATTGCTCCAACAGATTTGAGATTTTTGAGCTCTATTTTCTCCTGTTTATGAGATAAAGTGGTGCCTTGGAATCCAAACTTAAACTGTTCCAGAACCCCGTTCGAGTTCCAAGACAATTTTTCCCATTGAAAAGAATAGAAACTGGATTAATCCATTCCTTGGTCTCACAAACTCTGCAAGATCAGGCCTACCTGGCAGAAACAGCAAGATTGGGACCCCCAGCAGCAGATGCAGCAAGATCGGGATCCCCAGTAGCAGAGGCAGCAAGATCGGGATCCCCAGCAACAAAGGCAGCAAGATCAGGACCCCCAGCGGCAAGATAGCAAGACCGCCAACGGCAGCTGCAAGTGGTGTTCAGCCCAAAGTTTCCTACCAGGCGGAAACAGGAAGCTGCGTCAGAGGGGAAGCTTTGGGCTGAGCACTGCTTGCAGTTCGGATTCCAAAGCAGCGTTCGGATTCCAGGGCAAAAATGAAGAAAAAAAAAGTTTGGATTCCAAATCGTTCGAGTTAGGGATGTTCGGATTCCGAGATACCACTGTATTATTACATTTTCTACCTCTAGGGCTGCAAATCAGTTCTTCAGTTCAACAGAAGATGGAGTAGTGAGGTTCACTTTGCAGGATCTGGTGATTTGCATTCAGCTGGCCTCTTAGAGCTCAATGTCACCAACCCCTTTGCAGGAGATCCCTGATGCATCAAAATGCATATCTGGGATGGATTTCTGATTTTCACAGATATCCCTGCTTGCCACCTTGTTTCTTAGTTCTTGTACTTCTTTCATGAGGGATACAACTTGCAAATGAAACCAGTCCCTCAACATGGATCAAGCAATCAGTCTGTTCTGATGCAGAAGGTGTAATGGGAGCTACACCAGCTTTAGAGGTACAATGTTTTTTTAGCCATACTGTATCTAGAAGAGCTTTTCAACCTGTGGGTAGAAAGAGTAGTGCCTATCAAGGTTGCAACCCTGTTTTTCTTTTACTTGATCAGTAAACAAGGAGCAGACAGTTACCCTTTTGTGAGTTTGAAGAACTTGTACAGGTTCCCTTTGTGGGTGTAGTTCAGGGGTAGGCAATTCCAGTCCTCGAGAGCCGGAGCCAGGTCAGGTTTTCAGGATAGCCACAATGAATATGTATGAGATAGATTTGCATGCACTGCCTCCTTGAGATGCAAATCTATCTCATGCATATTTATTGTGGATATCCTGAAAACCTGACCCAGCTCCGGCTCTCGAGGACCGGAATTGCCTACCCCCGGTGTAGTTCAATGTACTTCCTCACTTATTATACAGTGATTTAGTTTATCCTCTTAGGTTTAGGAACATATTTTTATATCTGGTATTTAGAGTTATGCTTGCTTAGTAGACTTAATTGAGGTGGTTAAAGTACAAATTTAGGGCTAGAATAACAATTGTTTTCTATTAAGAGGTAAGTAATATGATTAACCTTGAAGCAATACTAATGCTGCTAATTTGAGTAAATAGTATACCTAAAGAGTGTAACTGGTTTCCCTTTTGTGAAGTGGGAGTAGACGAGAAGCCTAGGTTAAGCTGATAATCAAATACTATATGGGAAAAACACTACAATAAACAGGCCTCATTCTTTAAGGTATATAAAATAATGTAAAGTAATTAGTAAACTGTGTTTTTGCTTATATACTCGTATATGAAGGAAGGAAAAATCTTTTGTTTCAATCAAGAGATTACCTAATGAAAAACCTAGTGAAAGAATTGAAGATGAGAGGTAGCGAATTTAGCAGAGTACATATGTAGTGCAAGCCTAGAGGGTGGGTGGGAGAGCCTAAACATGAGATCTGTGGAGAGTGTTAGCTGTGAAAACAATCTCCAAAATTAGGATAACTTGCAGTAGAGCCTGCCTCACTAATCAGGCACTTGCAAAGGCGGAGGAAGGGAGCAGAAGCTAGCACAATTTACTTAACAGGAAATACAGTAGTTATCTGAAGGACTATTGAGAACTTTCTAATTTCCACCAAGACTGGTACTAAATAGAGATTTAACAGTGTTAACCAGTGTTCACACTTCAGGATAAGATAACACTCTTTTCAGCTAGAGTGGCAAACTATTCTCTGAGAATTTAGGAGGTTCCCCTAGAAGATTTGGAACTAGCTTTCACAGGTGAGCACACAATTATTTTCAAAATAAATTCAGTCCAATGAATGAATCAGCTTCTGTATATACTCATAATAAGGAAAAACAAGAAGGCAAAGGCTAAAATTATTGGGGGCAGGAAGAAGAAACAAATGTAAGATCATTATAATTTGCTCTGGAATGGGTATGTATTTGTTTTTATCCACACCCATGATGACTGCGGCTACAGAAAAGCTGTCTTCCTTTTTAAGTGCATCCCCCCTCCTATTTTCTTTTTCTCCTCCAAAGGAAAGGTATGGCAACAGCAATCACCAGTGACAGCCCCAAGATTGACAGCCTTGGCAGTTCAAGGTTGTCATCTTTTCAGCCCAGGTGACTGGGGCATGGAGAGAGAGAGAGAAAAAAAAACATTTTTGTAATTACAGGAATAAACAAGAAAGTCTGCAAAAAATGCAAATCGGTTTTGGTTGTGAACAACATGACAGAAAGAAGTGACAGTGCTTTATTGCTGTGATAACAGCTAGGGTTTAAAATAGAATAATCATTGTAACAAAAGCAATTTTCATTTTAAATGGATGATCTGGTTTTAATCAAGCAAGCCATCACACGCACACACATACACAAAATGCTTTTAATTACCAAAAGTCAAGGCTTTACTGTGGATTTGCATTTTACTGCTGGTGCTTGCTTTCTCTTCCTAACCAAGGAACACTACAGGTCATCTCCCTTTCCTTAAAATATGCTTTCATTCTTAGCTGTTAACAAAAATTTCTTTAAATGCGACCTCCTTCTCCAACACACGCACACACACACACATTAATTTTCAAACTTATTTCTAAAAAAAAAAAGAAGCATCATCAGTCCTGAAATATATCTGTTTTATCTTACATAAAATATTGTGGATGCTGTGTTAGGTTTGGCAGTCTTATAGAGCTGAAACAGACCTCAGTCAGCCCAATGCTGGCAAAGTGGGACCCACCTACCCGGTGGAGGTAGTTTGAATTCAAGAAAGGATGCATCTGGGATCTCTTAGGGGGAGGAAGAGACAGCAGATGATCTGGATGGGCCATGGGGCCTTTATCTGATGCTATTTTCTGTGTTTCTATATGTGCCTTATTTTGGTGGTGTATGGACAGGAGAGCAGGGGAATGGCTGGTACCCAGATAACCTCTAGGTATATATGCTGATTCAGAAATTAACTGGGCACTGGTCGATATTGAGACTGGTGCCCAGTTAATTAAGACAAAACAAAGAAGGCAAGGGAGATGTCTTTTCAACCAATGATCGAGTCTTTATTTGAATCAAATAGTCCCAACAAGGATCCTGGTTTCAGCGTATAGAAACATAAAGGCCAAATGGCCCATCTAGTCTGCTTTGCACTGCTCTGAATGCTTGTCTACACAAGTTTGTTTTTAGAGTGCTTTTGGACCTAGCGTTCACCAGTCAAGTGTCCCCTGAGGAAGGCATCTTCTATAAGCCAAAACCAGGACCTTGTTGTGACTATTTGATTCAAATAAAGATTTGATCATTGATTGAAAAGACACCTCCCATGCCTTCTCTGTTTTGGTTGCGTATATCCCAAGGCGAGGTTTTCTTCTGTCTGCCTGTCTGCCCAGTTAGTTCAATCAAGTAGGACCGTGGGCAGCAGGCAGATCAATATGAACAGTGCTGTCAGAAAGGGCAGACAAAACACCAGGCTGGGGGAGAGAGAGGCCAGTACAACATGACATACTCTCATTACATACAAAGTAAGCGGCTGCTGTGGAGGGTAATGGGTGGGCTGTGTTTTAAGCGTGACATTTGCACCTCCTCTCCTTCCCCCCACACTGTGCCCTCTAAAATGAGTGGGAGTGGGAAGAGAAAGAGAAGCTGGAATCCCTCTGGATAAAGATTCCCAGACACAACGGTGCTGACACAAAGATTGGCCTTTACTACCGACCGCCAGGACAGAGGGAGGAGACAGACTCGGAAATGATAGAGGAAATTAAACACGAATGTAAGACAGGTAATGTCGTAATTTTGGGGGATTTCAATTTCCCGGGGATAGAACCTCTAACTGTGGCAAGGAGACAAAGTTCTTGGAAGTGTTAGGGGACTGCTTCCTGGAACAATTGCTGGGAGAGTCGACAAGAGGAAACGTCACCTTGGACTTGGTCCTAAATGGCATTACAGGACCGGTAAAGGAAGTAGAAGTCACGGTCCCACTGGGGACGAGCGATCACAACACGATCATCTTCAAACTCGATGTCGGGAGGGGGAAAGGTATCAAAACCTCAACCACGACTTTAAACTTTAAAAGGGGAAGATACAATAGCATGAGAGCCATGGTGAAACAACAGATCAAGAAAAAGATGGGCAAAGTCAAAACGGTAGAACAGGCATGGTCCCTACTGAAAAATACTATCACGGAAGCACAAAGCCTCTACATTCCGCGGATGTCCAAAGCAAAGAAAACTAAAAGCAAAAGAGAGCCGGCGTGGCTCACTAAAGAGGTGAAGGAAGCCATAAAAGATAAGAAGGACTCCTTTAAACATGGAAACGCACGAAAACAACTGAAGCTTGGAACAAACACAAAGATGATCAGAAGAAATGTCACAGGGCGGTGAGGGATGCTAAAAAGGACTATGAGGAGAAAATAGCGCATGAGGCCAAAAACTTCAAGCCCTTCTTTAGGTACGTAAAAGGGAGAAAACCCGCAAAAGAGGTGGTGGGACCGCTGGACGACCAGGGAACGAAAGGGTACATCAAGGAAGACAAACAAATTACAGACAGACTAAATTCCTTCTTTGTGTCTGTCTTTACGAAGGAGGACACCGCAACAATTCCAGAAGCAGTGAAAGTGTTCAAAGGAGTAACAGAGGACAGCCTCACCACAGTAGAAGTGGACTTGGACCAGATTTACTGCCAGATCGACAAACTCAAAAGTGACAAATCTCCTGGACCAGACGGAATTCATCCGAGAGTCTTGAAAGAGCTGAAAGTGGAAATCGGAGAATTATTGCAAAAACTTGCCAACCTGTTAATCAAAACAGGACAGATACCGGACGACTGAAAGAAAGCGAATGACACGCCGATATTTAAAAAAGGATCGAGAGGAGTGCCAGGCAACTATAGACCTGTGAGTCTCACGTCAGTCCCTGTGAAGATGGTTGAGGGGCTGATCAAGGATAGCATAATCTGGCACTTAGACACACACAACCTGATGAGAGCCAGCCAACATGGATTCAGGAAAGGAAAGTCATGTTTGACGAACCTACTTCAATTTTTTGAGACAGTGAACAGACAAATTGATAATGGAGAACCGGTTTGACAAGGTTCCACATATAAGACTTTTCAGGAAACTGCAAGGCTATGGAATAGAAGGAGATATACTAAGATGGATAGGCAAATGGCTGGAGAACAGAAGGCAGAGAATGGGCATAAATGGGAAGTTCTCAGAGTGGGAGAATGTGACTAGTAGTGTACCCCAGGGCTCGGTACTTGAGCCCATCTTATTTAATATTTTCATCAATGACCTAGAGCAGGGGTGCCCACACTTTTTGGGCTTGCGAGCTACTTTTTAAATGACCAAGTCAAAATGATCTACCAACAATAAAATTTAAAAAAAACACAAAGCACACTGTATGCATAGAAAATGTTAATTATCATTCCTATTCCAGGGTTTTTCAAAGAGGTCAAAGCAGATGACTCTATGCACTGTCACCTCAGTAACAACCATACAAAAATAGACAAATATACCCCCCTCCCTTTTTACTAAACCACGATAGCAGTTTTTAGCGCAGGGAGCTGCGCTGAATGCCCAGCGCTGCTCTCGACACTCATAGGCTCCCTGCGCTAAAAACCTCTATTGCAGTTTAGTAAAAGGGGACCTTAGTGTAAAATATAGACAGCAGATATAAATTCAGACACATTTTGATCACTAAATTTAAAATAAAATCATTTTCCCTACCTTGTCTGGTGATTTCATGAGTCTCTGGTTGCACTTTCTTCTTCTGACTGTACATCAAATCTTTCTTCCCTTCTTTTAGCCTGTATGCTTCTTTTCCTCCAGACCTCATTCCTTCCCCCCAACTTTTCCTTCCTCTTCCCTGCCCTTTCTTTCTCTCTGCCTCCCTTTCATTTTTTTCTGTTTCTCTTCTTTCATTCTGTATCCCTGCCTGCCCTTTTTCTTTCTTTCTCCCTGCCCTCCCCCAAGCCACTGTCACTGCCATTACCATCGGGGACCAGGACCCAAACACCACCAGTAACAGGCCCCATGCTCTCCCTGCTTCGGCCATCCAGCATTCCTCTCCCCGACGTCAATTCTGCCGTCAGGAAGAGAAAGGCTGATCAGCCCAAGATCGTGATCAACCTATTGGGGGAAATGCTGCAGGGTCCTGCCTTCGCGGAAACAGAAAGTAGGCAGGACCCAGCAGGAACAAGAACAAATGCTTCACTAACCTGTCTCCCGCATTAGCCCGTAGCGAACGCTTGCTTCAGGGCTCTCAACATGTGCATGCAGGCTTCCCTTCTCCCCCCCCCCCCCTCCCCGGACATAACTTCCGGTTTTGGAGGGAAGAGAAGAGAAGCCTGCACGTACACATTAGAGCCCGGAGCATAAGTTCGCTAGGGGCTGAAATCTCCAAGCCGTTTTTGGGGGTTTTTTTTTAAATGTTCAGCAGCGGCAGATGACAGCTGGGCGGACCGCCCAGCTAAAAGGCCCTAGGGAGAACACTGGAGAGGAAGGCTGATCGGCCCGTAGATCAGGACGACAACACGAGTGCGATCGACTCGAGTTGCCTTCCTGAGCTACTGGTCGATCGCGATCGACGCGTTGGGCACCCCTGACCTAGAGGATGGAACATCCAGTGAGATCATCAAGTTTGCAGATGACACAAAGCTATGCCGGGCAATCAAATCACAGAAGGACAGTGAGGAACTCCAGAGCGACTTGAGTCGATTGGAGAAATGGGCAGATAAATGGCAGATGAAGTTTAATGTGGAAAAATGCAAAGTGATGCACTTAGGCAGAAAGAATAAGGAACACAAGTATAGTATGTCAGGTGCAACTCTGGGAAAAACCGAACAGGAAAAGGACCTGGGTGTACTAATTGATAGGACCCTGAAACCGTCGGCGCAATGCACGGCGGCGGCGGCGAAGAACGCAAATAGAATGCTAGGCATGATAAAGAAGGGAATCACGAGTAGATCGGAGAAAGTAATAATGCCGCTTTATAGAGCGATGGTCAGACCACACTTGGAATACTGCATCCAACATTGGTCTCCATACCTAAAGAAGGATATAAAACTGCTGGAGAGGGTACAGAGATGAGCAACAAAGTTAGTGAAAGGTATGGAGAACCTGGATTACAAGGAATGACTTCAGAGACTGGGGTTGTTCTCCCTTGAGAAGAGGAGACTGCGAGGGGATCTGATCAAGACTTTCAAAATACTGAAAGGAATCGACAAAATAGAGCAGGAAAAACAGTTATTTACAATGTCCACTGTGTCACGGACTAGAGAGTTGCACGGGGACAGAAATCCCACCCATCCCCGCCCGTCCCTGCCAGGATCCTCTCTGTCCCCATCCGTCCCCGTCAGGATCCTCTCCGTCCCCACCCATCCCTGCAAGAAATTATCTCCATCCCCACCCGGCCCCATAAAAAGCAGCAATTACTTCTGACAGGATCATCAATTCCAGTTTCTTTTGTGTTTGCGCTGCTGTTTTCCTTGTGGAATCTCTTTGGTGGAACCCTTTTTTTGTTTTCTGTTCAGGTAATTAACTTATAAACCCCCTCTTTTACTAAGGCTGATGTGTCCATTATATTATATGGACAAACCCTGCTTTCAAAGCCTTCCATCCCCGTGGGAGTCCCGTTGGCTATAGGGGGGTCCCCGTGGGAGTCCTGTGGATTAGGGGGGATTCCCGCGATCTCCGTTCCCATGCAGACCTCTAACACGGACAAGAGGGCACAGACTGAAGCTGAGGGGGGACAGGTCCAGGATAAATATCAGGAGGTTCTGTTTCACGCAGCGAGTGGTGGACACCTGGAATGCTCTCCCAGAAGAGGTAATTGCGGAATCCACCATTCTAGGATTTAAGGGTAAGCTAGATGTACATCTCCTTATGAGTGGCATAGTGTGATACGGGTAAGGGTAAACTAGATGCACATCTCCTTATGAGAAGCATAGAGTGATATGGGGACTAAAACTATGCCAGGTACACCTGGCTGGGCCTCCACGTGTGCAGATCGCCGGACTTGATGGACCTTATGTTCTTATAGTCCTGTCAGTAGAGGGTGCTGTCTCACCATCACATTTTTCAATTGTGAGAGACAGGCAAGCTTTGCAGGACTCCAGGGAACCTGCCTGCTGCTAGTGATGAAAGACACAATATTGAGGCACTGCCCACCCCCCACCCCCATCCCATTGGCAGCAATCAGTGAAAGACTTCTCCAAGATACTGGGTAGGATTACCAGACGTCTGGATTTACCCAGACATGTCTTCTTTTTAGAGGGCATGTCTGGGCGTCCGGACGGCTTTTCAAAACCCAGCATTTTGTCCAGGTTTTGAAAGCAAATCACATCGTGAAGGGCATTTGTGCATGCGTGGATGCCATGCGGTAACATTATCGTGCGCAGATACTCTCCCGACTGAGATGAGCAGCCTGAGGGGGTGGGACGTGGTATGGGTGTAACGGGGCGGGGATGGGTGGAACTGGGCAGGCCTGGGGGCGAGTCTAGGCATCCGGACTTTACATACATAAAATCTGGTAACCCTAGCACTGGGTAGGAGAATTCAACCATGCATCAAGGTTACAGTTCATAGCATGCAGAGCAGTCTTCCTCCTTGCTCAGTATCCAGACAAAGAGCTGTTTGACAGCAGGGCCTTAATAAGCTAAGTGCAGGCAGTGCAGCCACACAGGGTGCAAGAGAGTTTGTTGTTCTAAAATTGAGTTCTGTCCATTGCCTTCCCTGCTTGCCTGGATGCAGTGGGTAGGATAGGAGCTCTGGGGGGGGGGGGGAGGGTTGAATGGGTGCGTTTCTGGCTTGGAACAGTCCTGTTTGACAGTGGAGGTGGGGAAAATAAGGTGTTACAGTTAGGAAGAACCACACTTGAATAAAAAGGGGGAAGGGACACAAAATAAGAGCAACACTGTAAAGTAGGCATTAATACTGACACACCAGTTTTGCACATAAATGTTTAGAATATTAGCACATACATGCAATGGTGCAGTGAAGAGGTTGAGGGGGTGGACTGCCTCATATGCTGCCTTGGCAGGGGCGCCGGCACCTCTCCTCTTCTCCACAATGAGCCCTTTTCTGCCTCCACGTACCTCTTCAAATCTTTACTTGTTGCAAGCAGTATCTCTTACCTGCTGCTCACACCAGCCTCATCCCTCTCTCTGACATCACTTCTTGTTCGTGGGGACCAAAAAGTGACATCAGATGGAAGGATGAGGCTGGCGCAAGCAGCGAGTAAGAGATGCTGCTCGCAGCTGGTGAAGTTTTGAAGAGGTATGGAGTGGGGAAGGAGGCATGGCATGGTGATGCCGGAGAGGAAGCGGGGGGCATTCAGCGCGGCTATACTCCACCGCAAGCACAAGCATCCCTTGCTAAGCCACTGCAATATGGATATGACCATAAGAAAATAAGAATTGCAGGTCCATCAAGCCTAGTAATCTGTTTGCAACAGTGGTCAACCCAGGTCCCAAGTACCTAGCTAGATCTCAAGTAGTAAAACAGATTTTATGCTGCTTATCCTAGGAATAAGCAACGGATTTCCCCAAGCCATCTCAATAATGGCCTAAGGACTTCTCTTTTAGGAAATTATCCAAGCCTTTTCATCACATTCTCCTGCAACAAATTCCAGAGTTTAATTACACGTTGTGTGAGAAAATATTTTCTCTGGTTTGTTTTAAATCTACTACTTAGTAGCTTCATCGCATTCCCCCCTAGTCCTAGTATTTTTGGAGAGAGTGAACAAGTGATTCACATCTACCCTTTTCACGCCACTCATTATTTTATAGACCAGGGGTGCCCACACTTTTTGGGCTTGCGAGCTACTTTTAAAATGACCAAGTCAAAATGACCAACAATAAAAATTTAAAAACACAAAGTACACTGTACGCAGAGAAAATGCTAATTATCATTTATATTCCGCGGGTTTTCAAAGAGGTCAAGGCAGCTGACTTTATGCAATGTCACCTCAGAAACAACTATACAAAAAATAGACAAATATACCCCCTCCCTTTTTACTGAATGCCCTGCGCTGCTCTCGATGCTCATAGGCTCCTTGTGCTAAAAACCGCTATTACGGTTTAGTAAAAGGGGGCCATATTGCAAAATATAGACAGCAGATAAAAATTCTCAAAACGGACACATTTTGATCACTAAATTGAAAATAAAATCATTTTTCCTACCTTTGTTGTCTGGTGATTTAATGAGTCTCTGGTTGCACTTCCTTCTTCTGACTGAGCATCCAATATTTCTTCCCTTCTTTAAGTCTCCTGTATGCTTCCTCTCCTCCAGATCTCATTCCCTCCCTCCCCCAACTTATTCTTCCTCTCTCCCTGCCCTCCTCCCCTTTCTTTCTTTCTCTCCATCTTTCTTTCTGTCTCCCTGCCCCCCTTTATTTCTGTATGTATGTCTTTCTCTCTCCATGCCACCTTTCTTTCTGTCTCCCTGTCTTTCTCTCCTCATGCCCTTTCTGTCTGTCTCCATGCCTTTTCTGTCTGTCTTTCTGTCTTTCTGTCTTCCTGGCCTCCCCCAAGCCACTGCTGCTGCCATGGAATAGGCCGCAGCCGCCATCAGGGAACAGGCCGCTGCCGTAAAGAGGACACTGAAGCACCGGGCCGACCAACCTTCCCCACCCGACGTCAATTCTAACGTCGGAGAGGAAGTTCCGGGTCAGCCAGGCAGTGATTGGCTGGCCTGGAACTTCCTATCCAATATCAGAATTGACATCGAGTGAGGAACGTTGGTCAGCCCAGCGCTTCAGCGTCCTCTTTAAGGGTCAGAAGGCAACTTTTACAGGGTCGGAAGGCCCGGTGCTTCAGCGTCCTCTTTACAGGTTAAACGGAAGGCAACGCGAGTCTATCACGGAGCCCGGAATGGTCTCCTTGATCGACTCACGTTGCCTTTGTGATCTACTGGTCGATTGCGATCAACCTTTTGGGCACCCCTGTTATAGACCTATATCATAACTCCCCTGAGCCGTGTCTTCTCCAAGATGAAGAGACCTAGCCGCTTTAGCCTTTCCTCATAACAAGCCAGTGCTAATGTTGGCTTGGCCAGTTAAATTTAAACCAGTCAAAACACTCAGATACTACTACTAATATTTATCACTTTTATAAGCCCTGAAAGGTGTAAGCAGCACTGTAAATTTTCACATTTAATAGACGTATTCAATACTAGTCTCCAGAAATGGCCTGGCTTTGAATATCCAGGCTGACTGACTCCTGCGATCTGAATATCGGTCCCTTGGTTTTCAGAGCTAATCTGATGAAGAAAACATAGCCAATGGTAATTTTCTTTATATAAAAACACACACCATAAAACCAAGTTAGAACCAGCAGTAGCCTCCATCTGCTACTCAAACTGCAGTGTAGAAAAAAAAATCAGGTCCAAAAATGTGAACCTGCTGAAAACCTCCAGTAAACATTGAAAGCGAATTATAAATGTGTTGAGTTAGTCTAAAAGAAAGTCTCAGCTAGAACTTGTTTATTGACCCTTTTTTACTGTTTTTAACCTGGTAAACAATTTTACGTTGATAGACAAAATAGAAAATCTCCTTATATCAATGATTTATAATAATTAATAATAATAATTTCATTTTATATACCGCCTAACCAGCAGTTCATAGCGGTTTACACAATTAGGAACTCAGCATACAATATAATAATAACATCATACATAATAAAATCTGAGAACTGATACAAGCATTAAAACTAATGAATAAGGATAACATGATATCAACTAAAATAAGTGCAAATAAAAAGATAAAAAGTACATTATAACTACATGATAATATGAAAATCAGTAATGTACATTATATTGTTTAAATAAATGGGTTTTAAGATCTTTTTGAAATTGATAATAAGTAAGAAATGGAGAAACAAGAAGATTCAAACATGAATTCATTAATCCTGCTAACACAACAAATATAAACACAACTAATACAAATACAAAATAATGAAAAATGAAGTAGGAAGGCAAATCTGACTGGATGAAGACCAGATACATCATCTTCACTCTGCAGAAAACGAAAACCTGAGACTGTTCCACACATCTACCACCCTTTCCGTAAAAAAGTATTTCCTTAGATTACTCCAGAACCTATCACCTCTTAACTTCATCCTATGCCCTCTCACTGCAGAGTAGTGAAGATGCAGGAGGATTGTGAAGACCTTCAACGTGACATAAACACGCACGAGAAATGGGCTGCGACATGGCAAATGACGTTCAACGTGGATAAGTGTAAGGTGATGCATGTTGGTAACAAAAATCTTATACATGAATACAGGATGTACAGTGCAGTACTTGGAGAGATCCCACAGGAAAGAGATTTGAGAGTATTGGTCAACAAGTCGATGAAGCCGTCCGCGCAATGTGTGGCGGCGGCAAAAAGGGCAAACAGAATGCTGGGAATGATTAAGAAGGGGATCACGAACATATCGGAGAAGGTTATCATGCCACTGTACTGGGCCATGGTATGCCCTCACCTGGAATACTGCGTCCAGCACTGATCGCCATACATGAAGAAGGACACAGTACTACTTGAAAGGGTCCAGAGAAGAGCAACTAAAATGGTTACGGGGCTGGAGGAGTTGTGAAAGATTAGAGAAACTAGGCCTCTTCTCCCTTGAAAAGAGGAGACTGAGAGGGGACATGATCAAAACATTCAAGATAATGAATGGAATAGACTTAGTAGATAAAGACAGGTTGTTCACCCTCTCCAAGGTAGAGAGAACGAGAGGGCACTCTCTAAAATTGAAAGGGGATAGATTCCGTACAAACGTAAGGAAGTTCTTCTTCACCTAGAGAATGGTAGAAAACTGGAACAACCTTCCGGAGGCTGTTATAGGGGAAAACACCCTCCAGGGATTCAAGACAAAGTTAGACAAGTTCCTGCTGAACCAGAACACACGCAGGTAAGGCTGGTCTCAGTTAGGGCACTGGTCTTAGACCTAAGGGCCGCCGCGTGAGCGGACTGCTGGGCATGATGGACCACTGGTCTGACCCAGCAGCGGCAATTCTTATGTTCGTATAGAGACACGACTCATGCGCACTATCTGTTGAGGATTAATAATGTAATGGTTTTGTTTTGTTTGGGGGGGAGCAATAGCTACAGTTATTTGTTTAAATATTAAACTTTCAACATTATTTCAAATATTAAACTTTATTTTGTGCTATATTTTTATAACTATAGTTTCCAGAAGCCATTTATACGCATATGAATGGCTATGTACATTAATAAATGGGATGTATGAAAAATACCTACCCTTCCTGAGAATAAATGCACTGTACATACTGATGTTTCTTTGCGTTCTGGATATAATTTTGCTTTAACTGCAGCTGCTCTTTGCTGCCCTCTGAGAGCTGCTGCCCTAGGTGATCACCTGGTTTGCCTAATGGTTAAACCAGCCCTGTTTGAACTTGCTGTTCCCACTGGATAGAAGTTGTTTGATACTGGCTGTACTCTACCTTAACCCTACAGAGCAGGATCTGGACTTAATATAACCTAGCAACGTATTTCTAGTCCGTATAACCATAGGTTCAATGCAGTTTACAAAAATTACAAAATAAAAGAAAATACATTAGTGATCTATTCGATGACATATTTTGAAAAGAGATAAGTTTTCAGTTGTTTTCTAAAGTATTCATAACAATAAGATGAAATCAAACCAGAGTACATAATTTGAGGTTGAGGGGTGGGAGACTCAAGAGCAATGTAAAGAAATTCTTCTTTACGGAGAGGGTGGTGGATGCTTGGAATGCGCTCCTGAGTGGAGAAAAAAACAGTGACGGAGTTCAAAAAAGTGTGGGATGAACACAGAGGATCCAGAATCAGAAAATAATAGTAAATATTGAAGAACTAAGGCCAGTCCTGGGCAGACTTGCACGGTCTGTGTCTGTATATGGCCGTTTTGGGGAGGATGGGCTGGGGAGGGCTTCAATGGCTGGGAGGGTGTAGATGGAATGGAGTGAGCTTTGATGGAGACTTCAGTAGTTGGAACCTAAGAATAGTACTGGGCAGAGCTTTAGATTCTTGCCCAGAAATAGCAAAGGAGAAGAAAAAAAAACAAACCAACAACAAATTTTTAGATTGAATCAGGTTGGGCAGACTAGCTGGACCATTTGGGTCTTTATCTGCCGTCATCTGCTATGTTACTATGTAACAACAGTCGGAAATCCTTATCATAGAACGCTGCTTGATATGAAAGCGTTTGGTCATGGTATTTCCTGCTTTTACAGCCCTTGACGGAGGGAAATACGAAAAGGGTATGCGATATTCTACTCTTCTTTTCTAATGCTACTACTGGAGACACATTTCATGGTGATATGCCTTATTTTCCAGAGATAAAGATAGGCAAGCCTGGTTATGTCTTCTAGTTACAGTATATGTTCTTAGTGCAGACAGCTAATTCTGTTTCAGCTGCAGCATAAACTGTTTTACATGTTCTTGGTGCCCTTTCTCCCCCCCCTCCCCCCCATAATATCATATTTAATAGCAGGGGACATCTCTTTTGCACATTTCTGGTGGGCAAAGGGGAAATGAGGGATGAGGGAGGGATCCTTTTTTAGGGAAGACCCTACCAATGTAAACCTGCTAAGTCTTCAGAATTCAATAGGAAATTCCCACTTAAATGAGGAATCTCCTATGGAACACAGGTGGACTCAGGAGTCACTGCTTACCGTCGGTCCCATGGTTTAGGCATAGATGGTTTTGCCTACATTCAACCACAAATATTTTATTCAGAAAAGTATCTACACAAATGATGGTGCAACTCTGTGTATTATTGTCTTACGTAATTTTCAAAGGGACCCTTCTACGGCAAAAAGTGACCTTAACTTGCCCTTATGTAGGTCTTTCCTGCATGCTAAGGACATTTCTACTGCAACCAGAAAGTGGTCAAGCCCTAATGTTACCATTAGTGTATGGTAATTGTAAGGTGGATGGCTTGGTCTCCCTGGCTCTCCTGATCTCTTTGATCACTTCTGGTTCTCTTTGGTCATGTCTGGTCACTCTGATTATTTTGGCACTCTGGCCACATCTGGTTGCTTTTGGCCCACACTGCTTTAAAAGCTTACTGAGTTTTAGGCAAATGCCAACATTCATCCCCTCAAGGGTTGTCTGAAAGCCCAGGTAGCTCTCTCTTCAGTAGTTTTCAACCCAGAAATCTTATTAGTTGCCCCCTAGGTTAGTTAGGGTGAAGGCCCCCCTCTCAGACCAGATGTCCCTTAGCAGTTCACTGTAGGGGTCCTGCAAACCTCCAGATGAGGCTCTCCTTCTCTTCCACAATTTCCTCCATTCTTTCAGGGTCTATTTCCTTTCAAACAATAACTTTTTATATAGAAATTAGTATACAAATTAACTTTCTCAATGGGGCCTATTCTCCATCTTTAGACCCAGAATGTCTTATGATTGGGAATTTCCACAAGCAATGCCCTCTCTTCTTCCCTTATTCCAGATGACGGGATGTACACCCCATCACAGCCACTGAAAAAAAATTAGCTTTTATTGTCATCTATTTTGTAGATGGTAAGGGCTCATGCACTAATCCTGCACTAACAAACTAAGTTTCACCTACCATTGCTTCAAAACTGCACATCTATCAGCCTTCTCATACATCAAGGTCAAGTAATAAGATGTTATTGGAGGTTTCATTACACCACATAATTTGACTGGAGGAATATCAATGCTCAATTTTTACATCTTAGGTCTGGAACTTATTACTTCTTCAATTGAGAGATATACACAGCACAAGTCAATTTTAAGAGGAAATTAAAGACATTATTTTTTTCAACCAATCTTTGTATGAGCTTGAAAAAAAAAAACAAGAAAAAGTTTACTGGGAAAAGTGTTTAAGGATTAGTTATTTTCTGCCTGATATTCAGCGCTATGTAACCGGCTAGGAACAGTTCCTGATCAGTTAAATAGCATTTGACTGTCTAAGCGCTAATATTCAGCCGGGAGAGAGTCGGTTATTATTTCTGAATATTAGTGTTTAGTGACTAAACTTGACTGGCCATATTACGTGGTAGCTACTGGTTTTAAACGCTGAGCAGTCAAGATTAGCAGCCCAGTCAGGCCATGCAAATAGCTGGTCTATCTTGGCCACTATAATTTAACAGGCCAGCACTTAAAATTGACTTAGCTAGCTAAGTTTGACCCTACCAAAAATAAACCCAGATATTTAATGCCGGTGACTGGAAACAACCCGACGTTGAATATCTGGGCTCAGTGATGACCAAGGGAGTTAGACAGCTTCCCTCCTGTGGTCCCAATATTGACCCTTTTATTTTGTCTTTTTACTTGATTTTGTATTTATGCTATATTATTTGTGTAGATGACTATGAACCACCTAGGACATTGTGGAAGTTAAAAAAAAATAATGTTAGCTCTTGGCAATGCCGATATGCTAACTCAGTATTTCTCAAAATGTGGTACGCGTACCCTTAGGGGTACACAAGACACTTGTTTGGAGTACATGGCACTGGCCACTGCTGAGAATATTGCCTGCCCACCTGCCGAAACCACCGCCTGGGATCCCTCCTTCCTTCCCTCCAACCACCCGCCAAAGCCGCCACCAGGGATTCCTCTTTCCTGCCCTCCATCCGCCCGCCAAAGCCACTGCTGGGAATCACTCCTTCCTGCCCATCCCCCTCCACCGAAGCTGACCCAATGTCAGAGGAAAGCCTTATGGGTCAACGTGGGGGGGGGATCCCAGTTACCTCGTTCAAGCCGCACTTACTCCTACCTTCGGCAGCACTTGTTGCAGGCAGCAGTTCACACACTGCACGTAGCTGACCCGGAAACCTTCTCTCTGACATCAGAGCTGATGTCAGAGCTGATGTCAGAGGGAAGACTTGTGGGTCAGCCACGTGCAGCATGTGAACTATTGCCTGCATCAAGTGCCACTGAAGGCAGAAGGAGTGAGTGAGATTCACCAATAAGGGGATATTATCTTTCTGGGGCAAATGGAGCAATGAGGAGGGGGAGGGGCACAATGAGCCATGGGAGGGGCACAATTTGGGACAAGGGCAGGGAGAGGGAGGGGCACAAGCTCAACACAAAAAAGGAAGGGAGGGGGCATGTACATGGGACACAGGAAGGTGGCACTAACTTGGGACATAAGAGGGAGGGAATAGAAAGAGAGAATTGTTTGGCATGAGTGTGTGAGTGAGAGGGAAAGAGATGGTGCACATGGGGAAAGGAAGAAAGAGGAAAATTGGACATAGAGAGAGAGAAAGAGAGAGAGACAGAGAGAAGAGAGAGGTACAGATTCATGGGGAGAGAAGGATGAGAGGGAGAAATGTTGGATATGGTAGTGGAGAGGGATCAGAGGGACAGATTGAAGGAGATGCAAGGGGGAGGAATGTTGGACATAGTGATGGAGGGAGAGATGTGGCATTGTGCTGGATAGGGGTGATAGAAAGAGAAATGGGCATGGAGCTCGTGGGCAGTGGTGAAAAATGTTGCACATAATCCAGGGGTTGAGAGAGGGAGAAATGTTGGATGTGGCAGTAGAAGGGATGGGAGAGATGCCTGGATCTCTCAAGACAGATGGACAGTGAGAGAAAGGGGGACATTTTGCAAATGGGGGTGGAGGAGAGAGGAAGAAAAATTGGACTCATGTAGGGACAGAGAGAGATGTTGGTTGGGGAAGGGAATGAGATCCGAGGAGAGGAAGCGTGCAAGAGGCAGAAAGAAATATTGGACGCACAGTCAGAAGGAAGTGCAACCAGAGATTCATGAAATCAACAAACAACAAAGGCAGGGAAAATGATTTTATTTTTAATTTAGTGATCGAAATGTGTCAGAATTTATATCTGCTGTCTATTTTTGCACTATATTTGTCTATTTTTCTATAATTGTTACTGAGGTGACATTGCATATTTTAAAGTCTTCTGCCTTGACCTCTTTGAAAAAACTCTGAATATAAACAATAATTAAGATTTTCTCTGAGTACAATGTGCGTGGAGGAGCATAATTGAAAGGGACGTCTAAGTCCGTTTACGTCCAACTCGCAAGTCGTCCAAAGTAAAAAACAGCCTAGGACACATTTTCGAAAAATACGTCCAAAATTTTTGTACGTCCAAGTCGCTAAATCGTCCATCTTTATACCATATTTCCATCCAACTTTTCGTCCAAGTCCAAAACACCTAGAACAAGCCCTGTTGAACATGGGAGGGGTCTGCAAAGTGATGGATTGAATACCCAGACATGCCACCTAAATAGTGGGGTACCTTTACAAAAAGGGTGCCATGTCTTCATCTCACTACAGCTCCCTTATACATAATGGTGAGCCCCCCAAACCACCTCTAAAATCCCTTAGACCCACCTATCTACCACCCCAATAGCCCTTATGGCTGCAGGAGCCACTTATATGCCAGTACAAAAGGGTTTTGGGGGTGTATAGGGGAGTGCACATGTTTAAGTATCAATGCAGTGATTACAGGGGCTTATGGGCATGGGTCCTCCTCTCTATGGATCCCTAACCAACCCCCAAGATGACTAGGCTTTCCTATGCCAGGCGGTCAGGTGATGATGGTCTGGAGGCTGAATTTTAAAGGTGGTATTAATATTTTTATGGGGGTGGGGGGGTCGGTGATCACTGGGGTAGTGTGTGGGGGTCTGTTATATGTGTTTGCAGTGCTTATCTGGTGACTTTAGGTGGGTTTTTGTGACTTAGACCATGGTCTAAGTCACAACATCCAAGTTCCATCGATCGTGGGCTGTATAACTTTCAGTTATACATGCTGTACGACTAAGTCTAAACTGGCCCACGTCTCGCCCAACTCTCGCCCTCGACACTCCTTCTGAAACGCCCTGTTTAGCTTTGGTCGTTCTGCGGCACTATGAAGGCCTAGGTCATTTAGAAATACATCCAAAACCCGTTTTTAGTATAGGCACTTGGACGTTTCTGAGAAATGTTCGTCCAAGTGCCGACTTAGGCCAGTTTTTGGACGTTTTTCTCTTTTGATTATGAGCCCCTTTGTGTTTTTTTAATTTTGTGATTACCATTATGTATTAATAAGATTATATTGTATGTATATGAAAAATGGATAGAAGAAATTGCATTACAATTAGTACTATTATTATGGGGGTGGGGGGTCAGGGGCGAAGCTTGTGTGGGTCTGGGGTGGAACCTGGGCGGTCTGGGGCAGAACTTAAGTGGGGCCTCTTCTCCCTTGAAAAGTAGAGACTGAGAGGGGACATGATCGAAACATTCAAGATATTGAAAGGAATTGACTTAATAGAGAAAGAGGGATTGTTCACCCTCTCCAAGGTGAAAAGAACGAGAGGGCACTCACTAAAGTTAAAAGGGGATAGATTCCGTACAAACGTAAAGAAGTTCTTCTTCACCCCGATAGTGGTAGGAAACTGGAACGCTCTTCCAGAGGCTGTTCTAGGGGAAAGCACCCATCAGGGATTCAAGAAAAGGTTAGATAAGTTCCTGCTGGACCAGAACATACGCAGGTAAGACTAGACTCAAATAGGGCACTGGTCTTTGACCTAAGGGCCGCCGCATGAGTGGACTGCTGGGCACGATGGACCACTGGTCTGAACCAGCAGCAGCAAATCTTATGTTCTTATGGGGGTACTCAGTTGATATTTGTTAGACATAGGAGTTACTTGGCTTGAAGAAGTTGAGAAACACTTCGCTAACTCATTAGCTCAGAAATGCCCATTCTCTGTCCCCAATCAGGCAACCTCAGCTAGTGCGTGGATAGCGCATGCACATTTGTAACTTGCTGCGTGATTCCACAGTGCTCCCCGCAGTAAACCTGCATTGGTGTTTACCTCTGCTTCGTAAAAGGATCTCAAAGTGAATGTGCAATACACACTTTTCCTTTGATCCCTAGTGCAAACTCTGTTATAAAATAACCTTTGGTCAGTTTGAAAATGTGTCCTCTTTGGATGTAAATGGTCTTCCCCCTCTACCCTCAATTTTTTTTATCTCTGTGAAAAATGCTTAGTACAGAAGCCACATCAGAGCTATGGGGACACTGTTCCAAGCCCTGAACTGCAGGCATAGCATGTTAGCATCTGCTTTTCTGTTGGCTCTGGATTCCTCCTGTGTTGCAAGGTTTTATATGCTCGCCTTTCATTATTCTGTTTCCACCGAAGAGCGCCACCGCCGTGGGCCACTTTGTCTGTTGGCTGTTCTACAACTGTGTGTTTTACTCCATGTCCCTGGCTGTTGGTGTCAGCTGGGGCTTTGCTATAAATGAACAGTATTTGCTGATGGGTAGCTGGCACTTGCCCTTGCCAGTTCCCTGCATAAAGGAATAATATTTAAAGAGAAGCAAACAAGCTCAGGCCTGACAAGAACTGAGCCTTACATGCCAAACGATGAAGGAGGGAGGAAAGCCAACACAAAGGGGGTCTGTGCATCTGACACATTTTTTTGCACACAAAAGGGACTGGATTCAGTATAGTACTGAAAAATAGGTTAATCCAAAACAAAATGCAAACACTGTGGAATCAACGTTCTTGATGTAAAAATTTATTAGCACATATAGTGAAATCCCAACAAAGAGGCTAAAATGCAATAAGTTGTAATTCAAGCGATGCAAATGATAGACAAACAAAAAGTACAGTCAATATATGATGTAGACCTGACATGGTCCGTGTTTCTGCTGAACAGCCTTCTTCGAGGGTCCAAGTTGATATAACAGCCAGCTGAATTGAGATGTTAAAGTGGGAGTCATATATGTAGCTGTGAAGTCAATAAATCAAAATAGGAGTCGTCAACCTTCCTAAAAGCTTGAAGCAAGGAGGAGGAATCTGCTGACGGCATCCAACGGTGTAGAGATTTGCTATTGTGTAGAGATTTGCCTTTGTTTCCCTGGAAGTTTGCTGTGCTTTGCCAAATCCATCTGGCGTAAATAAGGACACCCGATGATGTCACTGGGGTCCTGAACTTCTCAGTGAAATTGCTGATGCTGTATTTTTTCAAAGATTTATTCAATAAAGATGTACAGTATGGGGCTCATAATCGAAAGAGAAATACGTCCAAAAACCGGCCTAAGTCGGCACTTGGACGAACATTTCTCAAATACGTCCAAATGCTGATACTAAAAACGGGTTTTGGCCGTATTTCTGAACAACCTAGGCCTTCATAGTGCCGACCAAAGCTAAACGGGCGTTTCAGGAGGAGTGTTGGGCGGGACGTGGGCCGGCTTAGACTTAGTCGTACAGCATGTATAACCGAAAGTTAAACAGCTCACGATCGATAAGCACTGAAAGCACATAATACTGACCCCCACACACTACCCCAGTGATCGCCGACCCCACCATAAAAATAATAATCACATCTTTAAAATTCAGCCTCCAGACCATCATCACCTGGCTGCCTGGCATAGGAAAGCCTAGTCGTCCAGCACAGAGGCAGCTTAAGTCGTCTTGGGGGTGGGTTAGGGACCCATAGAGAGGAGGACCCATGCTCATAAGCCCCTGTAATCACTGCATTGATACTTAAACATGTGCACTCCCCTATACACCTCCAAAACCGTTTTTTACTGGCATATAAGTGGCTCCTGCAGCCATAAGGGCTATTGGGGTGGTAGATAAGTGGGTCTAGCGGATTCTGGAGGTGGTTTGGGGGGCTCACCATAACCTATAAGGGAGCTTTAGGGAGGAGAAGACATGGCACCCTTTTTGTGAAGTTCACAGCAGTGCCCTGTAAGGTACCCCACTATTTAGGTGGCATATCTGGGTGTTCAGTCCATCATTTTGCAGACTCCTCCCACGTCCAACAGGGCTTGTTCTAGGCGTTTTGGACTTGGACAAAAAGTTGGACGAGAATGTGGTATAAAGATGGACGATTTAGCTGCATGGACGATCAGATCGACAGGACGTATAATTAGACAATTTTCAAAACGAAAAAAAAGTTGGACGTATTTTTCGAAAATGTGTCTTAAGCTGTGTTTTACTTTGGACAACTTGCGAGATGGACGTAAACGGACTTAGACGTCCCTCCACACACACACACACACACACACACACACACACACATATATATATATATATATATATACTAGTCTTTAAGCCTGTTACATTAACGGGTGCTAGAGATTCCTCGGCTTCCTCCCCCTCCCTTTCCCCTTCCCGTCCCATCAACCCCCTTGTTTCCCTTTGCACAGTCTCTCTGCTTCATCTCCTCCTTCTCCTGCGCGGGCCACCGGAGCAGAGAGGACTGGGCAGAGGAGGCTGCCAGCCCGGGCCGGCGGAGAGGAGCTAGGCGGCTGGAGGAGTAGCAGCAGTCGCTGCCAATTGCAGCCTCCGTCCCGCCTTCGCCTCCCTGGATTTGCTAGAGCGGCCTGCAAGGTTCGCTACAGTGCTGGCGAACCTCAGCAGGCCACTTTGAAGAGGACCGGCAGTGGGAGGGAGGAGTCGCTGGCACAAGCGCTAGCGCAGGCGCCGTGAGCACTGGCACAGAAGCACAGCTCACGCCACCAGGACTCACGGATTTTCGACAGCGCATGCGCGCATAGCCTTTTATTATTATGGATATATGTGTGTGTATATATATGTGTGTGTATATATATATTGTAACCAGACAGACTTCGTGCCTGCTCTGGTTCCAGTTAGTGTTTCTACTAAGACTCCCAGCAAAACCCGGAAGGGAGCAGGTAAAAGCTGTCCTAGTGAGGATCTGGCTGATTCTCAGATTGACCACCAGAGGGAGCCTGAGTTTCCCAATAGTTCTCTAGACCTGCAATATCCAGGGCACCACAGGAGGAGCTCTAGAGCTACCTTGAAGACTGCTGAATCAGCCAGGCTAGGGCGTAGCCCAATCAGTATAAAACCAGCAGCTGTGTACAAGCAAGGAAGCAGGTTAGGGAGAAGGTTGGGACCTTTGCTCCCTGCGAGTCTCCTTGGGCCAGGCAAGAGCGAACCAGTTACACCCATGGAGGTGCAAGAGGCTGGAGATATCCTGGA
This sequence comes from Geotrypetes seraphini, assembly GCF_902459505.1. Lineage (NCBI taxonomy): Eukaryota > Metazoa > Chordata > Amphibia > Gymnophiona > Dermophiidae > Geotrypetes > Geotrypetes seraphini. The sequence continues at coordinate 104,923,555 of NC_047091.1, forward strand.
AGAATCTGTAGCTGAGCTGGAACTTCCAATGGAGACTAACAACCTGCCAGAAGAAATGAGCTTGGCTGAGGAAGCCATGGAAGTTGGTTTGTCCACCAGCTGTACCTGCTAACAATTGAAGAAACAGTGAGTGCATTTTGTTCAGCTTTCTTTGATTGAGAGACTGTTTGAATGAAGCTGAACCTTGGAGGACTTTCTTTTTTACTGTTTTGCATTTTGGTTGAAGCTGATAGTGCCTGAACAGAGGGAGAGGTTTGCTATAATCTGGGAGGGAAATTTGAAGCTATTATATGCTGGAAAATAAAGCAAACCTGAGGCACTCTCCTTTTCCTGGCAGTGCAATGCTTGGCTGCCAGAGGCTTCCTTTTTGAAGCATTAACAATAGGGTACCCAGTGCCTTTTGCCCTATTGAGTTTTCAGTATTTGTAAGGAACTGAATGCCCTGCTTAGGAGCAGGTTTAATTGAATGCTAAAGAAAGCATAAAGCCCAGTGAGGTGAAGAAAAGGAAAAATATATATATTTTTTTGGAGTTTGAATGTATGTTTTGACTGTTCATTATTCTGCTGTTTGAATTTGAACTGAAGACATTCTACTTACCTGTTGTTGGTAAGACTACTAATAATCCTGACTTTATTACCTTAAAGAAAATAAATCCTGAGTTTTGATTTACTTCTTTTTTTCTGAGCAAATTGTGGTTTATTTTGTTGTTTTACTTTTGGTGTCAGTCCCTGCCTGCAGGGTGACTCCAGGCCGGGTCACACGCAGGTGTTCTCGTTTGTGTAGCCACTGTGTGGCGCTGTGGAGTCTTGCTCAGACCACAGTCCCGGTTACAATATATATATATATATACCGTATATACTCGAATATAAGTTAATCCGAATATAAGTCGAGATCCCTATTTTCCCCCAATAGGAGGAAAAATGGTTGACTACAAGTCAGGTGGCTTAAAATTCAAGTACCCTCCCCTGCCAGGCACTGCATACAGCTTCTTTTCCTCCCTCCTCTGTCAGGCTCTGCACTCAGTGCCCCTCTTTCCCTCCCTTGTCAGGCTCTGCACCCAGCACCCTCCCTGCCAGGCACTGCACATAGCCCCCATCCCTCCCTCCCAGGCTCTCCACCTTGTCTCCCCTCCCTGTCATGTGTATCATACCACCTCTGCTGCTGGAATCCCTGGTGGTCCAGAGATGTAGCAGGCAGGAGCGAGTTCTTGCCCACTACTAATCTGGTCGATCACTGCCTGCTGCGAGTTCCTGCCTCCAACCGCTGAGCCGTACTGAGCAGGAGCACATTTTGGCGCAGTTGGACGGCGTTAAGTGGCTTCCTGAATGGCTCCCAAAAATTTGCAGGAAGCATTCAGGAAGCCACTTAGCACAGACCAGCAGCACCAAAGCGCATTCCTGCTCTGTACAGATGAGTAGTTGGAGGCCAGAACTCGCAGCAGGCAGCAATCGACTAGATTAGCAGTGAGTAGGAGCGCGGAAAGCTCGCTCCTGCCCGCTACACCTCTGAACCACCAGGGATTCCAGCAGCAGAGGAGGTACGATGGGCAGGGAGGGGGGACACATGGTGCAGAGCCTGGCGGCCTGGCAGAGGCCTGCAAAAAGTTTGGGAGGGGGCGGATGGGCGCTAGATGCTAGCCCAAATATAAACCGGGACCCCATTTTTGGGCCAATTTTTTGGCCCAAAAACCCGGTTTATATTTGAGTATACAGTATATGGTATATATTTAGGTATAGATATATATAACAAAGCTCAAAGCAAAGTTGCAGAAAAATAGGTGCCTAGAAAAAATCTGTGCTTAGCGTTATTCTATAAAGTGCACTTTGGGATTCCAGCTGAAACTTGGTGTAAATCCTGGTTTGCAAACTTGTGCGCAGATCCCCAGGAATTTTATAACATTTCCCACATCTTTTGAGAATGTCTCTGACCTACTCATGCTCCTCATTGGGTTTGCCGCTACGAGACTTGGGCACCCAGGTTTATTGAATAGTATGCAGCCAGAAACCCCCCCCCCACTCCCAAATATCTGCGGCAGGAGGAGTGCCCAATTCCTCCTGCTGCCATCCCTTTAAGACATCCCCCGGCAAGAGGGATGGACACTCCCTCCTGCCAGAACCCCCCTCCCCATCCCCCTAAGATCATCAGCAGGAGGGATGCCCAGTCCCTCCTGCCGGAACCCACCCCCCCAACCTCCTAAGATCATCGGCAGGATGGATGCCCAGTCTCTCCTACTGGAACCCCCCTACAGACATGCTCCCACCCCAAACCCTTCCCAAACCCACCAATACCTATTTTTCATTGGCCGGCTGGAGGGATGCTTACTCCCTCTGGCTGGCAGGCCCGCCTCCACAGAATTGCGGGCCTTCCCCTTCAGGGGCTTAAGCCCCTGATTGGCCCAGGTGACTAAGGCCCCTCCCATAGGAGGGGCCTTAGGCGCCTGAGCCAACTGGAATCATAGGCCTCTCTCCCAGTGTATTCTACGATGCACTGGGAATGGCCTAAGACTCCAATTGGCCAGATCCCTTAGGCAACTCCCATGGGAGAGAGACCTAAGATTCCGGTTGTCCCAGGCGCCTAAGGCCCTGCCAAAACTAGCTGTTTTGAGGCTGCCTCCTGCTGACTGCTGTGCTTCGGGTAAGGAAAAGAGAGAGGGAGGGAGAAAGGAAGGAGTTTGCAGCTCAGGACCACCGCCTGCTTCTGCCACTTTGGGGCTTGAGGGAAGGAAAGGGGGAGGAAGGCTTTGCAGCTCAGGGCCACTGCCACACTGGTGCTTCGGGTCGAGGGGGTGGGTGGGAATTGAGAGTGTATTAGACAAGGTTTCTACACACTTTCAACCAGAAAAAACAGTTATCAGGTATCCACCAATCCCTGTGGGTGCTAGATAACTGAGATTCTACTGTATACAATACTGTATCTGTCTCCGACATACTGATTTTTCCTTTTCAGCTCTTTCCTTCCTTTTTTTTGTTTTTTTGCCCTGTCCACTCAAATTTCACCCTACTCCTTTTTACTTTTCACCTATCTATCATCCCCTTCTCTCAACCCCTAGCTCTCCCATTTCCCATCTTGCCCCTTCCCTAGCCTCCTAGTCCCATCTCTCTCTCCCCTCCCCATTCCCCCTCCCCCTCCCCCAAGTCCATCTATCTCTCCTCCACCAAGTCTATCTGTCTCTCCCCATTTTCCCCCTCCACCAAGTCCATCTCTCCCTTCCTCCTTTTATACCCTCTACCATCTCTAACCTTTCCCTCATACCTTCATTTACTTTTAGTTTTTATGATGTAATTATAAACTTTCCTCCCCTCTCTCCCCCAAGCTCATGTACATCTTCGTCCTCGTCTACTTCATGTTTTATTTTTTACCCCATTTCATTTTTATGTTTTTAGCTTTGTAAACTGGCCAGATACACGATGATGGTTGGTATATTAAAATCTAAATAAACTTGGATAAACTTTGATCTCTCCCTAACACCCTTTCACCCCTTATGCCATCTCTCCCTTTCATGTCCCTTCTGTCCTTCCCCAAGGCCATCTCTCCTGCCCCCTCCATTCCCCCAAAGTCTATCTCTTCCTATCCTGTTCTACTCCCCTCAGCCATCTCTCCTTGTCCTCCTTCTAGCCCCTCTATACTCCCCATCCATCTCCCAAATCTGACATCTCTCCCTCCCTTACCCCATCCTTGAGTCTATCTTTCCCTCCTTTACTCACTTGAGTCCAACATCTTTCCCTTCTCCCTCCTTCTCCTGAATCCAATATCTGTCTTCAGGCAGCACTGATGAGGGAACAGCATCTTGCTGCCAGCCCTCTCTGCCACTCCCCTTTCCTTTCACCCTTCTCCCCACAATCAACATTTTTCCCATTCTACCCACACACCCCCACCACCACCACTGCTGCTGTAACTGCCTCTACCTTTAGCTTTCTGTAAAGGTTGCTGGGCAGCAGTAGCAATTCCCTGCCACTGATCCCTGCGTCTTCCTCCACTGCGGCTCACTTTCTTTGACAACTTCCTGTTTCCACTGGGGCAGGCTGCAGTGGAGAGAAGATGCTGGGATTGGCAGCAGGGAATCGTTACCACTGCCCAGCAATTTTTACAGAAAACCTTTGGTAGAGGCGGCGGCAGGAAGGTTGAATGGGAAAAATGCTGATTGTGGGGAGAAAGGTGAAAGCACTAGATGCCAGGAAGGGAAGCGGCAGAGAAGGCCAGCAGCAAGATGCCGCTCCTTCAAGAGTGCTGCCTGAGGCCACCACCTCAGTTAACCTCATTATAAGGCTGTCCTTGGCCCATACTGCCACCCATTATGTCGCTGGTAAGAGCTCACATATTAAGCATATGCTAATCAGTTAGCACGTGGTAATATAGTTGCGCTAACTGCTCCAATGCCATAAAATAAATTTCCTTTTTTTAGCACAAGGGTAGCATAGGCACTGTCAGCCTAGAGGCTTATGGGAGATTATATCAATCTGGCTCTGGCATGGGAAGGCAGATAGACCCTTAGTGCAGGGAGACTGTGTTAAGTTTCCCTGATTGAATCATGACTAGCTAAAAGGTGTTAATGTCTGATTAAGAGGGTGCTTAGGTCCAAGTGCACAGATCAAGAAACAAAGAAGCCAGAGACCTAATCCCATCACCATGCTTGCAGGTATTACACCCTCCTTTGTCAATTAAATTAACCATTGTCTCAAACAGTTTGCAAGTTCTAAACAGAAAGATACTGGGAGATACAATATTTTCTCTAGTCTGAATAAGATTCCAAGGTATAAAAGCCTGCTCTCTGCTCTATCAATCTATCTCTTTTTCTATGGAGCTATCAGTGTCTCTTTTCCTATCAAGCTATCAGGAGAGGGGTCTTGGCCATCTCTCTCTCTTTCTATCTAGCTATCTCTTGGCTCTTGGCTTGGCACTCTGGTTCTCTCTTGAGCTCTCTCTATCTCTCTGTCTATCCTTCTCTTTATCTATGGAACACGAAACATCACCCCATCCCCCTCTCTCTCTCTCTCTGCCTTTCCCTGAAACTTCACACTCAATTCCTTCTGGACTCTGTAAGGCAGGGGAACTGCTGGGCTCTCTATTTAAGTGTAATACTCTCTACTTAATTGTAATGATTATAAATATTGCTTTTCTGTAAGACTATTTCTATAATATATTCTTTATGCAACAACCTCTGGCTGTGCCTCTGATTCTACTTCCTGGTGAGTCATCGGTGAGGGAACTGAACCTGGGACCTGGCGTTGGTCAGTGCGCATTTCACTTAACCCCTCCAACCTAACATTGTGGGGGTGCGACCATCCTTACATTCTATTAAACTGACATTTTTAAGTGTAATACTTAATTATAATGATTATAAATACTGCCTTTCTTTTCCCCTATTTATATAATATATTCTTTAAACAAAACTGACAGGCACATGGCAAAATTACTGCAGGACTCTTTAGAGTGATCTGCAGTATGCCATTTTTTTGCTGCAATAAGCATGCATTATGTTATATGTTTTATGTAATCTTATATCCTGACAAATCTTTACAGAGCTTGAGTTTGAGGTGAGTTACAATCAGCATTTCCGTTACATACATAGCACCGGATTCTCAAAAGTTGCCAACAGTTAGGTACCAGCAGGTGCTTAGATGACACCTGCAGGCGCTTAAGTGTTTTAATTGGTTTTCAGAGGTGTGATAATTGGTTGCGCCATTAAAAACCAATTAAAAATTCATTTTAAAAATTAGGCACCACTAGGCACCCTCCAGGACTGGCACCTGGGTTCATGGTGCATAGTGACATCGAAGCCCATAAGTGGGCATGTTTAGGGGTGGTGCCAGACTTCAGCATCACTACATGCTGCTGGCCGCAATTCAGCAAGGACCCTAGGCACCAGAAATGTAGACCTGTAAAACCCTGGCCTACATTTCTGGTACCTAGGGTTCTCGCGAGGCGCCAGTATCTCTGATTCTTGAAGTGGCACCTATCCGTGATTGACACGCAGAAGGCGACTGCCACAGCAGGAGCCGCTTACAGAATTGGCCCCATAGTCACTGGCATAGCGAAGGTGAGCGGCACCTGAGGCAGTGGCGCCCTCCCATGCCCTCTTCCCCGCCCCATATCTTTTTATGTTCAAACAATTTTTATTGATGATAACCATTGCATGCAAAGATGGAAACCAGGAACGTACAGAGCACTCCAATCAGAAGAACAGCATCACAAGGTAAGACAGAGTATCAGCAGCAGCCACCAACTTACTGCCCACGTCAGCTTTCTTGCTCTTTCTAACGTCACTTCCTAGGCGCAGTTCCCAAAAGTGACATCCAAGAGAGCGCCGAAACCGACACGGGCAGTAAGTTGGTGTCTGCTTGCGGGGGAAGGGGTGCATGCGTGCATGGCAGGGGGAGGAATGGGAAGGGGGGCAGAGAGGAGGAGGGGTGCTGGCACCCTGAGCAATATGGTGCCCAGGGCAAACTGCCGCCTCTTCCCCCCTCCTCCCCCCCTGCTTACTAAGCCACTGCCCATAGTGTATATCAAAATATTAAAAAGTCTAAAAATTCCTAACATGTTTTCTAAGATAGAAGAACATAAGAATAGTCTTACTGGGTCAGACCAATGGTCCATTATGCCCAGTAACCCATTCTCAAAGTGGCCAATCCAGGTCCCTAGTACCTGGCCAAAACCCAAAGAGTAGCAACATTCCATGCTGATGATCCAGGGCAAACAGTGGCTTCCTCCATGTCTTTCTCAATAACAGACTATGGACTTTTCCTCCAGAAACTTGTCTAAACCCTTCTTAAAACCAGCTACGCTATCTGCCCTTACCACAACCGCTGGCAATGCGTTCCAGAGCTTAACTATTCTCTGAATGAAAAATATTTCCTCCTATTGGTTTTAAAAGTATTACCCTGTAACTTCATCGAATGGCCCCTAGTCTTTGTAATTTTTGAGGAGTGAAAAATCGATCTACTTGTACCCGTTCTACTCCATTCAGGATTTTGTAGACTTCAATTATATCTCCCTTCAGTCATCTCTTTTCCAAGCTGAATTGCCCTAACCTTTTTAGTCCTTCCTCATGAGAGGAGTTCCATACCCTTTATCATCTTGGTCATTCTTCTTTGAACCTTTTCTAGTGCCACTATATCCAGTTATAATAGCATTTACGTTACACAGAGATAAACTTCCAGTGTAGATCAAGATCAAACAAAGCTTCTAACAGAGACTTGTTGAAATACCCATGTTTTCTGATTTTTTTGCAAAACAGAGCACACACAGATATAGTACGAGTCTCTATGGGAAATGAATTCCAGATTTTTGTTGTTTGATAATTGAATGATTTGCAGTGAGATGACTTGTATTTTACACCTTTCAGAGATGGAAAGGATAAAGTCAAATGATCTGAGTTACAATGTTCCACAGATCTCCCTAATAGTTCAGTAAATCTGGGGAAATTATCAGGAGCATTTCCATATAAGATCTTAAATGTTAAGCATTAGTGCTTACCGCAGCTTTGTGAAAGAGCCCCTTAACCCTTCTTTTACAAAACCTCAATGGCGGTTCTTAATGCAGGCCATCACACTGAATGCTCTGCACTGCTCCCGACACTCATAGAGTTCCTATGATGGTCGGGAGCAGCGCAGAGCATATAAAGCAACTAATGTGTATTTTATTCTTTTCCTTTCCTGCTGAGGGGGTAACATATATTTATAAAAATATAGAAAAACAGCCACAAAGGCTCAACAAGCATAGAGAGCAGGACAACTGCCCAAATGAACTATGCTTTTCTGGAGCACAGAAAATTATCACTGGCTGGTGTTGCCAGAGAAAAAAGAGCACAACTAAAACCCACTTTCTTGTAGGAAAAACACAGAGTGTTCTAAAAAAAAAAAAACCCCCATGGGGCTCATAATAATAATAATAAAAAAAATCTAAAAAGTGACCTAAATGTCTACTTTGATGATCATAAAGCCTGATCATCCAAGTACCCATAATTAAAACTGGTTTTAGACTATCTAAAACCAGCTTAGGCCTTTCCTCTGCCTCTAAACGCACAGAGAGTAAAGAGGCATTTTTAGAGGAGGGGAAAGGGTGGGCGGTGAGCGGGAGTTGGGCTGACCTACACCTAGGTGTACAACACATATAACCAAAGATTTTGACAGGTTGCCTAGTCGGCACTTATACGTTTTGACTTAGACCAAAACAGGTATAAGTTTCGAAAAAGGGGCTGCTGAACTGATGGTAGCTGGCGCGATCAGTTCAGCGGCCCGACAACCTACCCATCCCCTCACCGCAACCATCGCAGCAGGAGAGATGCCTCATCTCCCCTACCGTGATGCGATCACCCCTCTACCCAAACTGCCACCTGTGGGTGGGGTTTGAGCCACCTGGGCCAATCAGGCCCTAAGGCCAGCTATTCCCGAGATGGCTGGCCTGTCGGACAGACGGGCTTGGCACCCGTCCATCCGACCAACATTTTTTAAGGTACGGGGAAGGGGGGTGGGGGTGGTGGGATCGGCGGGGGGTTTGCGGGTCGGCGGAAGAGTTGTTCGGGGGGACGATCATGGGGGGCTTGCATCAAGGGCAGGAGGGCCTGGGATCCTCCTGCCCGTATTTTAGTGGGGGGTGGGGGTTAGAGGGTGTCGCGGGCCAGAAGGGCTTGGGCTCCTTCCTGGCTGGATCGCGGGGGAGGGGGGAGATCGCCGGGCCAGGAGGGCTTGGGCTCCCTCCTGGCTCCATCAGACTCGGTGGGGGGGGAATCACGGGGCAAGAGGGCTTGAGCTCCCTCTTGCCCCAATGTTGACGGGGGGGGGGGTCGCAGTTCGACGAGGCAAGAGGGCTTGAGCTCCCTCTTGTCCTGATGTCATCGGGGGGGGGTCGCGGTTTGATGGGGCAAGAGGGCTTGGGCTCCCTCTTGCCCCGATGTTGGCAGGGGGGTCGTGGTTCGACGGAGCAGGAGGGCTTGGGCTCCCTCTTGCCCCAATCGTTGTAGGGGGGGATTCTGTATCCGGTGTTGTTTTTGACAGACACCGGTTACAGAATGCAGCTTTTAGGCGAAGGACTGGCTCCTCCTTCGCCTAATGGCCCTTGTTGTAGACGTTTGGGGCTTAGGCTTTTTTTAGGTTGATTATATGGTGTAAGTTTAGACGTAGTGGTGGTCTGGGTTTTAAAAAGCTGAACGTAGAGGCAGGCCATTATTTAAAAAAAACCTCCTTTGGACGTTTTTTTTGATAATGGACATTTTCCCTGCTTCTACTTTCAACGTTTAAGACCTTAGGCCAGGGGTGTCCAATGTCGGTCCTCGAGGGCCGCAATCCAGTCGGGTTTTCAGGATTTCCCCAATGAATATGCATGAGATCTATTAGTATACAATGAAAGCAGTGCATGCAAATAGATCTCATGCATATTCATTGGGGAAATCCTGAAAACCCGACTGGATTGCGGCCCTCGAGGACCGACATTGGACACCCCTGCCTTAGGCCAAAAAGGGACTTAGACGTTTTTTTTTATTATGCCCCTGTCAGATTTCAAACTAATACTAATAATACAATGATTCTCCCAATATCCACACGATTGTCAGCACTAGTAACTTGTACGATCTGAATAATTAATGTTCTTCAGAGCCTCAGCACCCCCACTCCACCACCTCATAAACTTTTCATTGTGGGAAGCATTATGGGGTATTTCCTCATCAGCTCACTCTTAAAATTCTTTGTTTAATTTTTAAATTTTTGAATTTATTATAACTTTTTTTTACTTATGACTTCACTTATAATCTTTGAAAGAATAAATAGTGAAGTTTAACTTATAATATTCTTTAGCTCAGCCCGGAAACCATTAGACCCGACATGTTTCGCTTCCGCTATCTCAAGAGTTTCCCTACGGGAAGAAAAAGATATTAACTACTATAATATAATAAACTCCCCTCCCCAATCAGTGCTAAACTTTTCACAAACTAGTCAGAAATGAACTGACTTACCAGAGCTGCCACCATCAAACTCATCTGTGATCTCTTTGAGAAAGATGGTGGCGACGTGCTCATGCTTGATTTAAATAACATCACTCATCAACAGCTGATTCCCTAAGCTGACTGCAGGTGTGCTGTCAAATTATAGAGAACCACTCAACCTTCACATTTAAACCCCGTGGTTCCACTGTATCAAGACAGTGGATCCATCGTTGTTCTTTATCATTTAGGGCTTTCTTCAGATTGCCTCCCCCCCATCTTGATTTGATCTATTATACGCCAATGTATAACTGGCAGCCCTACTTCATTAGTCTATCAAAAGCAGTCAGCCCCCCAGCCAGGAAAGCAAAATTATACGCAAGAAAGGGATCGCTAAACTAGAAAATGCAGTGATATCAAATAACAAAAAATCCAAAAAGAGAAGACTTGCCTTTATAGAAAAACTAAGCAAAAGAGTAAGCGTCAAATTTAGGTGCCAGGAAGGTCTTTGGAGTGGTATAGTAAAGGAGGGGGGCGAGAAGGGAGTCCTCCCCGGGCACCATGTTGGTGGAGGCACCGACATCCCTCCTCCTCTCTGCCCCCCCACCTCTTCCCATTCCTTCCCTCCACGCACGCATCTCCCTTCCCCCATACCTCTAGCTGAAGAAGTTGTTTGCAGCGGTCCACAACGTACTCTTCGCGAGCCCATTGGCTCTTCCTCTGACGTTACTTCCAGGTGTTGCACATAGGAAGTGAAATCAGAGGGAGAGCTGACGGGGTCATCAGGAGCATGTTGTTGACCATCATGAGCAACAACTTCAACTAGAGGTACGGGGGAAGGGAAGGGGGCATGCACAGCAGGCGGGATTGGGGAAGGAGCGTGGGGGTGCGCATGGCAGGCAGGATCGGAGAGGGAGTGGGGGGAGCGTAGATGAGGGCAGGGGTGGGGTGCCATCACCCCGGGCGCATCTCACCCTCACTACGCCACTGGGTCCATGTTAAACTAGTATTCTGCAATGGAGGCAGAGCATCCTTTGCAGAATACTAGTTTAGCGTGGATTACGCACCTAACTTTGGGCGCGAGCAGTGATGCCTGCTGAAATCTGGCATAAATGCTGGCTTGCAACGAATGCTGCTTGGGCACTTAAATGATACCGTTCTATAACATTGCGCCTAAAGTTTGGGAAGGTCCCTGCCTTTTCCATGGCCACACCCGCTTTTGAGTTGTATGCCTTAAAATTTAGACGCAGATGTTCTAGAATATATGTGCCGGGCATAACTCCAAATTAGTGGCCAATTAACATTTATTGTTAATGGCTCCTTATCTAATAATCTTGCATGCGGATCTGGGATCTGTGCCCATTGAGCAGGTTAATTGCATACAAGCGTACTCGTAAGCATTAAGCTGCTAGCTTTACTCTAGGTTTGTAAAAATATACACGAATAATGAGATGATGCAAATGTTTATCCAAAAGCAAAAATATTATTTATTCATTATCAGATATGATTAATCATAAGGTTAGTTACATCATAAGAATTATTACAGAAGCTAAAGGCTGGCCTTGCTAGTAACAAATTCCAACGTTTTACCAGTTACACATCCATATATATCCTAAATAATGACATTCCTTCGCTACAATCTAACTGGCCCACATTATTTGCTTCCATGTAAGGCTGGCTTCTATACATTCATATGGGCATGTTACAAAAGCATTCCTAAAAATTACATTCTTATACCTAAAAAGTTACATTCTCATACTAAGCTTATATATTTTATAAAAAGAAGAAATACATAGACAGATATTGTAATGTACTCACCAAACTAATGTTCACATACAGCTTTTAAATCCCTTCCTGGTACTATCTCTGTGCTGAGAAATTCATGTCTCTTTGTCTAACTGAAACTAGAAAGAGAAGGAGAGAAGGAGGGATTAAACCCCCCTCCCATCAGAGTGTCATATAGTAGAAAAAGTTGCTTAAGGTCATAGGTTAAATCCCAGATGTAGTCTTCTCAGAATTTCTTCAGATTTCACATATATGAAATCAAAGTAAAATGTATTCTAATCTACACTTGTTACCTATAGCTACATAAGTAAATTCCTATTGTGTAGTTTTAATTACTTACTGACTTACTAAAACTTAATTCTGGATTTATACATACAATGATATACATGTGGATTTGATTTGTCTTTCTCACTGCAAAATCAGGGCCCCTTGGAATGTAGGCAATCAGGTCAGAGGCCAACTCATGTCTGCCTATAATTTCCCTGAGGACCAGCCTAGTCCAGGCTGGACACACCTCAGAACAAAGAAGCCTTATAAAACTTAAGCTTTGCCATCCGGGGTAAATTTGCTATGGTGCTTATCAATCACACTAATGTCCCAGTCTGCCTTCCTGTTCCTTCAAGCACATAACACATGTGTGAAATCAATATAAGATCCCATCTTTTGCCTCTGATTATGATATTCTGGCTTATCCAATATTTTCTAATTTCATATATTTATGTATAGCCACTAATACCACATTCTCATCTGCTCTTGGATTAGGCCCTATCTATCAACAAGTTTTTCTAACTAGTGAATCCTGGTGCAATGGGGCCTGACAACCTACACCCCAGGGTGCTCAGGGAGTTGTGTGATGTCTTGGCGGAACCGCTATCCGCGCTCTTCAATCTCTCCCTTAGTACTGGTAACGTCCCGTTGGACTGGAAGACGACTAACATCATTCCACTCCACAAGAAAGGCTCCAAGATGGAAACAGCAAACTACAGACCGGTGAGTCTCACATCAATAGTGTGCAAACTAATGGAAACTCTAATCAAACGCCAATTGGATACGATCCTGAACGAGGAGAATCTACGGGATCCTCGTCAACATGGATTTACTAAGGGGAGATCCTGCCAATCCAACCTGATCAGCTTCTTTGACTGGGTGACGAGGAAGCTGGATGTTGGGGAGTCCCTGGACATCGTATACCTGGACTTCAGTAAAGCATTCGATAGCGTACCACACCGCAGGTTGCTGAGCAAGATGAGTTCTATAGGATTGGGCGACACATTGATGAAATGGGTTGGGAACTGGCTTGGAGGTAGGCTTCAGAGGGTAGTGGTGAACGGCACCCCCTCCGAAATGACGGAAGTAATCAGTGGAGTGCCGCAGGGCTCGGTCCTGGGCCCGATCATATTCAACATCTTTATAAGAGACTTGGCAGAAGGGCTGCGACGTAAAATAACATTATTCGCCAATGACGCCAAACTAAGCAATGTAGTGGGCAAAAGCACAACAGACATAAATTCAATGTCTGACAACATGATGCATGACCTACTCCTACTGGAGCGCTGGTCTAGGTCCTGGCAACTCAGCTTCAATGCCAAAAAATGCAAAGTCATGAACCTGGGCAGCCAAAATCCATGCAAGACTTACACCCTTAATGGTGAGATCCTAACAAGAACTGAAGCAGAACGAGACTTAGGGGTGATCGTCAGTGAGAACATGAAGACTGCCAATCAAGGGGAGCAAGCTTCATCCAAGGCAAGGCAAATCATAGGTTGCATACGCAGGAGTTTCGTCAGCCGTAAGCCTGAAGTCATTATGCCATTGTATAGATCCATGGTGAGGCCCCACCTGGAATACTGTGTGCAATTCTGGAGGCCGCATTACCGTAAGGATGTGCTGAGACTGGAGTCGGTCCAGAGAATGGCCACCTGGATGGTCTCTGGACTCAAGGATCTCCCGTACGATGAACGGCTGGATAATTTGCAGCTGTACTCACTCGAGGAACGCAAAGAGAGGGGTGACATGATCGAGACATTCAAGTATCTCACGGGCCGCATCGAGGTGGAAGAAGATATCTTCTTTTTCAAGGGTCCCGCGGCAACAAAGGGGCATCTGTGGAAAATCAGGGGCCGGAAACTGCACGGGGACACCAGGAAATTATTTTTCACTGAAAGGGTGGTTGATCGCTGGAATAGTCTTCCACTTCAGGTCAAAAATTGTGAACCTAAGGAACAACTGTCCGACAAACAACACACATGCACATCAAATAGCTAACATATACGGAAATGAAATACCAGTGAATATGATTTGGAACTCCTTTCAGGATCTAGAAAGGAATAACTTTATCAAACTCTATAATAAGTATACTAAATCTCACTGCATTCTAGATCCCTGTCCCCCTGACATTATGAAAGCAGCCCCATTAGACTTTAAACTAACACTGTGGAGCTATCTGACCAATAATTTCAAAAATGGAAAATTCCTAACCAATAACGGTCACATTATAATCACCCTAATTCTAAAAAATCATAAACAATCCCTAACATCAGTAACCAACTATAGACCGGTAGCATCCATTCCATTCTTCGTAAAAATAATGGAAGGTTTAGTACATACCCAGTTGATGAACTACCTTGATTAGTTCTCTCTACTACATGAAACCCAGTCTGGCTTCAGACCTCTGTTTAGCACCGAGACGGTGATTGCGGCAACACTAGATTACTTACGCACCTTATTCAGCAAGGACCATAATGCCCTAATCATGCAATTTGACATGAGCTCGGCTTTCGACTTGGTGGATCATGAGAAATTGCTACAATGTTTAGACGCAATCGGCATTAGATGAGAGGTATTTGACTGGTTTCGAGGATTCCTTACATCCCGCACCTATCAAGTACGTTTCAATTACAACCTCTCTAAAACATGGAGAAACCCATCTGGCGTTCCACATGGGTCTCCATTATCACCACTGCTCTTCAACGTCTACATATCATCACTAGGCGTACAGCTGGCCCAACGGGGTATAAAATTATTCAGTTACGCGGATGACTTTACAATCATTATCCCGTTCAATACTTCTCCCTCTGAAACCACCCCCAAGGCAACAGAAGTACTAAACTTGATGGAACAATGGACCACAGAATTCAGACTGAAACTTAATTCAGATAAAACTAAATTCTTCATAGCCTCGCCACACCCACCTGTCACCACAACACCACTACGCATCAACAATCTCAGCTACCCTATTCAATCTACAATGAAGGTTCTGGGGGTAATACTGGACCAAGGTGTAACCATGAAAGACCATGTGGACTCCCTAGTCAGAAAGGGGTTTTTTACTCTCTGGAAACTTAGGTCCATTAGAGCATATTTTGACGTTTCATCATTCAGAATTCTGGTACAATCCCTAATACTAAGCCATCTTGATTATTGGAACATTGCCCATCTGGCAATCTCCCAAAAGAAAATGCAGAAACTACAACTGATACAAAATGCGGCAGTCAGGTTGATCTTTGGGTTGAAGAAGTCCGATCACATAACCCCTTCCTACCGACTCCTGCACTGGCTGCCAATGGAGGCACGTGCGAAGTTCAAGCTGGGATGTCTCTGCTTCAAGGTACTATCCGGTCTAGCCCCTAAATACATAACTGACCTCTTCTCCTTCTCAACCAACAGACATAAGAGAAGAACACACCTGAAGTTTATTTCCCCATCGGCTAGAGGATGTAAATTTAAGAGACACCATCAACAACTTCTATCGTATCAAGCAGCCTTATGGGGCAAAGACCTGGAAAAACTAATTATACACGCAAACAACTATGGTGAATTTAGGAAACATCTAAAAACA
The DNA here is from genome assembly GCF_902459505.1 of Geotrypetes seraphini. Classification (NCBI taxonomy): domain Eukaryota; kingdom Metazoa; phylum Chordata; class Amphibia; order Gymnophiona; family Dermophiidae; genus Geotrypetes; species Geotrypetes seraphini. The sequence goes on from NC_047091.1 coordinate 104,939,092, forward strand.
TACCTGTTCTTGAAGTATCTAAGTAACGAATCTGTACAATCGACTCCATCACAATCTCACCCCCCAAATCTGATCCTGTAAACTGCTAACCACCAATCTCTAACTATGAATGTCCCATTCAATTTGTAGAATCTTTCTAATTCATTGTAAACCGCATAGAACTTCACGGTCCTACGATATATAAACTGTTGTTATTATTATTATTATTATTATGTTATTATTGAGGCCAGTAGCGTGCCTGATTTTAAGGCCAAATGGGATAGACACGTGGGATCTATTCACAGAGAAAGGTAGGGGAGGGTCATTGGGGTGGGCAGACTAGATGGGCCGTGGCCCTTATCTGCCGTCTATTTCTATGTTTCTATGTGAGAAAGTGTAATGGCTGAATTTTTTTATTTCATGTTTGCTCATTTCACCACATCTACCTGTCCAGATAAATAAGCTGGCCCTCCCCAGGCCTACTTAAGGCACAGGACAATCTTACCATGTTGGCACAGCCAACTTTGGGTGACCTATATAGAATACAGGGGCTTTGGTAAAAATGTAAATAAATAATATTTTGTCCTCACATAGGTATGGAGTCTTTATACGCCCTCCTCATAGAAACACATCCGCACACTCCAAATCCTCCCTCCCCCCACACACACATGTTCACCTACATGTTGGAAGTAGTGAAAACAGCACACTGAGATACAGCATAGAATTATCTTGTAATATTCCCCCACCCATGCACTGTCTGTAAAAACACATTTTTGTCTAGTCCAGGGGTGTCCAACCTGCAGCCCAAGGGCCACATGCCCGTGAAGTATTTTATGCGGCCCCAGTTGAGGGCGATGCAGTGTTTTTCTTTGCTGCCCGCAGGTGTTTACCATTTTGCCGGCTCCCTCCTTTGTCTTGTGGCAGCGTTTGCACATTTGTGCGGTCCCAGAAAAATAATTTTCGGCCAGTGTGGCCCAGGGAAGCCAAAAGGTTGGACACCCTTGGTCTAGTTTGTCTGTCTAAACTAGTTTGTAAGCTCATTTGAGTAGGGACTGTCTCTTCCAAGTTTTGGTGTGCAGCACTGCGTAAGCCTGGTAGTGCTATAGAAATGATAAGTAGTAGTAGTGTTTCCCCCCTCCCCCCCCTTCTCCCCAAAGCCATGCTTCTTCATGCCTTCTCCACTTCTTTGAATTTGTTTTTAGAGATTTGCCACCTCCACAAGCTGTCAACTGGGAAGCTGGTGCATGCATTCATCGTCCTTTCTGTAAATTAATTACTTCTCTAGGTTACAAGTTCAGAGTCTACATCTTCCCAGCTTTATCTTAAGACCCCTACAATGAGCATAAAAAAAGCAAAATACTGTGGCACAGGGCTCTTAGGGCTAGATTCACTAAGGGCATGGATCTGATCCGATCCGTGTCCAGGGGGCTGATTCACGAATTGCCCTCATGCAAATGAGGGTGATCAGAATCATGCCCCCAACCGCCTGCCCGGATTGCTCTATAGTGATCCCAAAGCATGCACAGACTATCTGTAGATGGTCTGCATATGTGCTGGTCCTACGAGCCCGGCAGATAAATTTTTTTTACTGTTTTTAACTTTTTTGCGAGCCCGTGGTTTTAGCCCGCTTTAAGCCCGCAGGTTTAAACCATGGGCTTGCACTGTGGGGAAGGGTGGGAGAGTCGGGGCTGCAGAAGTTCGGGGTAGGCAGGAGATCGGGGCAACAAGAGATCGGGGCAGGCGGGAGAGTCAGGGCTGCAGGAGTTTGGGGCAGAAAAACAGGGCAGAGGGCAGGGGAGTCGTAAAGGACCTGAGCGACTGGTCCTCAGCAGTCTCTTGTTTGTGATTGGCCAGCCCAGTCTGTGTTGCAGGATTTTTGTTTGTGAATTTCTGCCTGCCATCATTTGAATGCTGTTCCCCCTCATTTGCATGCACGAATCGGAGGATGATCAGGACACAAGTTAGTGAATCAGGTCGGAGGGAAATCGGGACGCAAAGGGGTCATAAACCGATTGGTACACGATTGTTACGTATGTTTAGTTTTTGCTGTTTTGTTGTCCCCTTAATTTTATGTAATTTTAATGATATGTTCATCGCTTAGAAATTTGAGTAAGCGATTAATCAAATATACAATAAACTTGATTGGTTTGCTTAGTGAATCAAGCCCTTAGTGTTCAATTTCATTTTGTGGGCTATTATTCTCACCTGAGTCATCAATTAAAGAAAAAAAGAAGAGGAAAAAAATAGAAAGATGAGGGATCCTGTATCAGCGGAGAAAAGTTCAGCTCCTACACTGTACTGCTGTGAATCAGTCTGCCAAGCAAGGGGCATTGGAAGGGATTAATTGAAAAAAAAAAAAAAAAAAAAACTAACTTCACCTAAGCTTTTCAACTCTCAAACTTGCTGGAGGTCAAAGCAGATAATGTAGAAGACAGCGGTAGACAAGATCTTATCCTTTTCCAGGAGGTGACAGACTCCCATAGGTTTGTCTTGGCAACAGCTCTCAATTATAGGCCTCTTACTGGCCAATTTCTGCCACAAGCCTTTCATCCCAGGCCTCCTGGAGAGGAGATTGGCCAAATACGAGGATTTACTGATTGTGACTTGCCAGGTTCTGAATTAACCATGGCAAGTGGCTGCCTGCAGACTTAAAATACCCAAGGGGCTGGAGATGCTTGCCCAGGCTTACTTTTCATGACTGCAAAACTGCCTACTAGCATGCCACAGTCAAAAATCACATCTGTGTGGTCCAAAGATGGCCAGGAAATTAGACTTTGTTTTACAATACCGAGTAACATTTCTTTTAATATAAAATAAAAGAACACAGCCATTTTACTGTTTTGGAGACTAGAAAAGTCTCATCATCATAGCTTCAGCAGTCCAAGAACAACCACCAGTAAAAGAGGCTCCAAATTGTGTATTGCTATATTAAGAAAGGATATGCAGGATATAGCTTGGGGGATTTTTTTTTATTTTTTTTTAGAAAATCAGGCACAAGCTTCCTCCCTACCCGTCCTATCTTCAAGACTTCCATTCTCTCCCCTCCCCCACCCCCCACCAAGCATGATAAAGCAACTTTACGTGGTGGTGTCATGAAACATGTGGAATAACTTGTAAGTTTCATGGTTCCACATCATTCTCTTCTTGGCTGGGCTGAGAACTTTTCAGCAGTTCCTCATAATGTTCATGTAGTCTCCAATATAAAATTACACTTAAATAGACTACCTACTAATAAAAATTATTTGTTTTCATGAAAGGTGTCTTTTATAGAATCAGGTCCTAAGTGCTAATGTTCAGCGGAGATAACCGGCTAACTCACACTGAATATTAGAAGCTAGCCAGCTAAATACTATTTAACCAGTTTTCTATACCATTGTCACAGGAGAGCCCAGAACGATTTACATGAGTTTATTCAGGTACTCAAGCATTTTTCCCTGTCTGTCCTGGTGGGCTCACAATCTATCTACTGTACCTTGGGGGGATTAAGTGACTTGCCCAGGCTCACAAGGAGCAACGTGGGTTTGAACCCACAACCCCAGGCTGCTGAGACTGTAGCTTTAACCACTGCGCCACACTCTCCCTTATTGGAGGGGGGGGGGGGAGGAGAGATATTTTTCACAATTAACAGCAAAGCTGTGCTAAAGAGGGTATTCCAAAATTCACAGTGCACTCTGCCCCTTACTATCATCTAGAAAACGCCAACTCATACACTGTATGTATAACCCTATTTGAACTTCCCAAACTGACATGGTTGTTAAACAACTCTCTTTACTATACATTCATCCACTCCACTTCCATGTTTAATCCGTTGAGATGTACCATGTTCCACTTATAGATCAATCTTTGTTCTTTTTGCACTAACCCTGCAGACACATCTCCACCCTATTTCTATTTGACTTGGAGCAAAACCACAAACTGCAAATTCTTCTGAACAAATGGAGCCTCCCTTTCATTCATGTGGAGATTACTCAAATGTTCCGCTTATACACTATTTGATCTTCTGTTTTGTTTGCCCGATATACCATAACTGGCAAAGACCCTGTATTCCATAAACCAGTGTCTCTCAAACTTTTTTTTAGCTCTGACACATTAAATGAAGCACATGTTTTTTGTGGCACATTATAATTGAAATTATAAAATTGCAAAACCAACAAAAAATTAAATTTGAGAGTTATTTATTTAAAGTTCTCTAAGCTATATATGGGTAATTGTAACAATGGTGAAACTAAAGTAGATAGAATAGAATTGCTAATTAATGTGATGGATGTGCTTGTTTTTGAATGCAAAGTAACTCAATAGTTGACAAGCAAACACACCATCTGCAGTTCTCTTTTTTACAATCTACCACAATTTTTGTCAAAGCTGAAAATCCAGGTTTGCAAAGATAAGATCAAAACTGTAACAAAGCTTTCAATGCTTTGTTGCTCAAATTAAGATAACTACTGGATAAAAAATAAAAATAAAATTACTTGCCGTTTTCAAGGACTAATCACGTCAAAGAATGATGCTTGTCTGGGCGGTTGTATCCTTACGCACACAGACACTCATAACATTGACAGGCTTGCGTACGCGATGCACATGTCATCTATTCTAGTGTATACATATGAAGGGAATCTCTCGTGGCATACTAGGAATATCTTTGGGGCACACTACTATGCCATGGCACACAGTTTGAGAGACACTGGCATAAATCATTTGCTGAGAATTACAATCTGTATAAGAATGCAACATAAATTATCTTCTAGTTTGGGATTTATGATGGTGTGAGTGGTGTGAGTGGTTATGGCATATTGGCAATACACACTTTGAAGTCCTCATGTTCCATATCAAAATCCCTATTGACTGATAACATTTTCCCTAGATTGTGACTCTTTGTATATGTAAATCTGGAAGGGCTTTCTAATACTGAATGTAGTCTCAAAATTGACCAGTGATTGCAAATAATTTTCCTGATATACCCCCCATTTTACAAAATCGCAAAAGCAGTTTTTAGCACCAGCCAGTGTACCGAATGCTCTGCGGTGCTCTGATACTCATAGAGTTCTAGCCGGCATTAAAAACCGTTTTCACGGTTTTGTAAAAGGGGGGAATAGTTTGCTTGCTGAGAATACAGCAACACACACATTATCTTTCATTCTGATGTTTTTGCTGAGTCATGAGACTTATTGAGTAACCAACACCTGTGTGCATCAGAGGCCCTCTTGAAGGCATCATACACCTTTTGGATGATATTCAATGTGAATTAACCAGCCGAGAAAGACCGCTGACTTGTTAACTCACATCTTTGTGGCTAAACATTAATTTTTTGTGGCATTTAATCACCATGAAAATGCCTGGTTAGCACACACACAAAAAAAGCCTGTGACATTGAAGGGTTCCAGAAGTATGACTACTTAAGTTCTGATATTCGGAACTTAAGCGGCCAGGCTAAGTGAGCAAATACATAAGACCTCACAAAAGGAAGGCCTATCTTTGTCCACTAAATCATAGCAGGTTAAGTCTGAATATCGCCTTAATCGGCCATGGGCTATACGGCTTTGAAAACCCCAAATATTCAGTTCCAGTCACCAGAAATGGTCCACCGTTGAATATTTGGTTTGATTACTGGTGGCAGGCAATCATAGTGCTACCTACCACCGAATGAATATCATGGGGAATTTTCATAGGATAACCCCTTTGCTTAAATCTGTTCTGCATTTGTTTAGATTTATTTCTAAGGCCCTGATTCTATAAATCACACCTAGAGGTACCTAACCGATTTTCCACATAGAACCTACATTTTTTAAATTTTCTTCTTAAATGGTGTGATAATTGAAAACACCATTAAAAGCCAATTAAAACATAATTAATTTAAGATATAAGGCATTGCAGGTTGTTCAAAATGCAACAGCACGGTTAATCTGTGGAGGGAGCAGATTTGATCATACAACACCATTGTTGAAACAACTCCATTGGCTACCGGTAAAATATTGAATTGGTTACAAAGTCCTTGTGTTGATTTTCAGAGTAATACACTATGGGGTTCCTTGGTATTTGACTCAGGTGTTGAAAATGTACCAACCATATAGGACCAAGGGTCCTCAAACAGAGTGCCAGTTCAAGGTCCCTCAGAATGTTGGGGGCCAGACTATAGTTTGAACAAAAAAAATATGAACAAATTCCCATGCGCACTGCACATATCTTATTTGTAGTGCACAAAAACCATGAAAGAACAATACAATATTTAAAATGAACAACAATTTTAACCAATACGTCCTTGGCCCCAGTATAACCGCATCCTCCCGGCCGACGCTAATGATGATGGAGCAGCAAAAAATAAACAGATGGTCATGGGGGATCACAACAAAGCACTCTAAAACATCTGCAGAAAGAAGTAGATAATGCCAGAATGAGTCTTGGAACGCACAGAGAGAAGCAATTGGATCACCAGCATGAGGCTTGAAATATACTGAGAAAAGTTATTGGAGCACCAGAATGAGGTTTGGAATTCACAAAAAGAGCCGAAACAGCATACTGAAGTTTGGAACATTCAGTGAAGTACTATGGTACCAAGCCCCTGCAATAAAGTAGCCCAAATATCCGGCAACTCACTAATGCCAAAAGTTTCCTGCCAGCTATACCGAACTTCTAAGAAACCCTCCCAGCGGCAGCAGCGCTGTGCACACCAGCCCACGTGCTAGGCAGATGGGTCACATGGCATGGAAGTGTGATATCAGTGCTGTGTGTCTGGCCATCCAGCTCACATGAGGGGGTTACTGGCAACGCGCAGTGAGGAGCGGTGAGAACTGCAGAGCGCTATAGTGAGAAAATCACAATGGAATAGGTCAGCAATGGTTAGGAACATGAACAGTACCCTCTCGAGCGGGGGCCGGGTAAATGGCCTTGGAGGGCCATATCCGGCCCACGGGCCATAGTTTGAGGACCCCTGATGTAGACCCTTGAGGTCAGAGGGGATGTTAAAGTTGGTTAGTGAAGGGCTTGTAAGTGTACACTATGAGTAAATGAGAGCTTCAGTAATCTCAGTAGCAGGGATACTGTTATGGAATAATTTGTCTGGACCACTTAGGCTGCTATCAGACATTCAGAAATTTAAAATGGTATTGAAAACAACTTTATTTATGGAGGCTTTTTCCTGAATTTTATCTGATGATAGTAATCCTGGAGAACGTTTGGTACATGTAAATTATTCTTTGTTGTATTGTTATCTATGATTGTGTATGCACCTTTTGAACCGCTTAGGTTTTAGTGGTGTGAAGTACTCCCACGATATTCGCAGGGGTTCCATTCCAGGAACCCCCATGAATGTTGAAAAACTGCAAATATGGTTTTTAGTGGGGGAGATAGGAGAGGGCAGCTGGAGAGGCAGGCGAGGGAAGCCAGAGTGCCAGCGAGTGAAGGAAATCACTCATGATATGCACCGACTGCCTCTTCCTGTACTAAAGTCGGGCCTCACCAATCAGGTCAAAGCAGCTCCTGATTGATGAGGCACAACTTTAGTACAGGAAGAGGCGGTCAGAGCATACCACGAGTGATTTCCTTCATTCGCCGGCGCACTGGCTACCCTCTCTTGCCTCTCCGGCTGCCCTCTCCTGCCCGGTCATTCGCAGTCAGAAAATACCGCAAATGACCGGGACCGCGAATCGCAGACTGCGAATTTGCGGAGGAGCACTGTATACATTTTTTAATAAATAAATTGGCACAGCGCTTACTGACGCCTACGCGAAATGTAGGCATAGTTAGGGGTGGAGGTTGAGTGTGGAATGACTTAGGCATTGGTCTGCAGTTGTGTTAGGTGCCAGTAAATTAGACCAGGAAAACCCTGGTTTAATATACCGGTGCCTAAGTTGAATTAGGTGCCAGTAGGCGCGATTCTATATATGGCACCTAACTTTGATTGAGTTGTGATGGGTGCCATTTTCAACAGCGCCTACTAATTTTGGTGCCATTTATAGAATCAAGCCCTACATGTCTCCAAATTGGTGCACAGTCTTTTCAAATACGAAAATTGCCCAGTAGGTATTTTTTGGGATGATAGCTTTGGTACTGAAGGATAGTATTCCGATACGTAGGTTTACGATATAATGAAGTTATGAAATTCACTTGTATATACTGAATACATATATCCAACAAAATCAACCGTATGATAATCCATATGAGATGTGAAAGAAATGTTGGGATTGTAAACATTTAAATAATCCAAAAGCAAAGACGGTGAAGTCATATCTCCTCATTGTATGAAGAAAATATAATTAATATAATGTTTCTATGCGACAATATTATTAACATAAGGGTCCTTTTACTAAGGTGCGCTAGCCCTTTTAGCATGCACTAAAACAGTTAGCGCACCTTAGTGAAAGAAAGGGATAATTAGAATTGTAAACATACATCTCTTTAACCCCACCCTCACCCCCCCTTTTACAAAACCATAGCACAGTTTTAGCATTGGCCATGGCAGTAACAGCTCCGACGCTCATAGGAATTCTGTGAGCGTCGGAACTGTTACTGCCGCACTGCTAAAAACCGTGCTACAGTTTTGTAAAAGAGAGGTTAAGTTTGCATTATACAAGCTAGCTAAAGGAGGAGCAACCATTGCCCCATCACTTCTCACATTATTTGATTATTAAACTGATTATTACACAAAAAATAATTTATTTTAATAACCAAATCTACCATCTTACATAAAAGTCTCACCTACTCTAAACATAATTCCATTTGTTGTAAATACTCCTCTATAAGATCCAGTGCTCCCTGCTGTGAAACATTTGCATAGAGAGCATTAACATTCAAAATAATGAGTCACAGATTGCTCACTCGATAAACTTAATTGTTCCAAATATTGTAATAAATGAAAATAATCCTTGACATGAGGCAATTTGTGTGACCAAGGTCTGGAGTTGAAAAATTAAAAATACTGAGACAATGATCTGTAGAGAATTTCTGCCAGATACCATGGGTCTCCTGGGAATCCACTATAGATTTGTGAATTTTTGGTATATAATATAACTAGATGTTGCCAGATATTTATATTCCTTAAAATAAATTATCCCCTGATTAATGGCCTCTGATAAAATATCAAAGCCTGATTATTGATAAATTACTGTAGGATCCCCTGGTAATTGTCAATAAAATTCTCCTTTTGACAATTGCCGCATAGCTTCTGTTACATACCCACCAACCACCCCCTTTTACTAAACCGTGATAGTGGTTATAAGCACAGGGAGCTGCGTTGAATGCTCCGCGCTGCTCCCAATGCTCATAGGAACTCCCTGCGCTAATAACAGTTATCGTGGTTTAGTAGTTAGTGCTGTCTTGTACAACCACCCCTCCCCCCCTTGTCAGCTCTCATGATACCTATTGACTTATCTTTCTGTAAATCCTTCAAAGCCTGATGTTGGCATCTAGTTAACCCCTCCCTTTTACAAAACCATACCGCGGTTTATATCGAGGTCTAGATTTAATGATCCAAGTGGACACCAGGTGAATGGTAATTTAAACAAACTAGCAAAAGACTTCTGATTGAAGCTGACTTGACTGTCGTCACCGGACTCCCAAAAAAGTAATTAGAATTGCAACTTCCTTAAATAGTTTTGTAAATACACCTTTGTAAGATAAGAGTCATATATATGATTGGGCACATATGATAGTTCCAACTCTAATACTGATATCTGTTCAGGAGTTATATTCTTAGATGACGCTAAGGTGGCACGGGGGCTGACTGCATGGATGCTAGTGTCACGAATGCAAAAAAAGAAGAAACTGGCACTGTTGAGCCAGAAGATCCTACTTTGCTACCATCACATTAAGTAGCGCTGGAGCATTGTCTCCTTTCGCTGTTCTCTCACACTGAGGGAACCTTAACACTTCATCATTATTTTACGCACTTATTTGCGTTGTGTCTTCCAGGTATCTGGTCTTTTGCGACCACTCTCTGAACCTCTGACTATTCTGCCTTGCTGTGGGTTACCATCAAAAGGAACAATAATGAACTTCATCCCCAGATGAATCACTAGACAAGTTTATAAAAGACATTGTTTTAGTTTTACAATTCCTGCAACATCATTGATTTACAACTACTACTATTTATTATTTCTATAGCACTACCAGGTAGCCTTCTTCAGGAGTCCATATATCTTGTAAAAATGTGTCCAGTCCTCTTCATCAATATCAGGATAATCTGCCACACTTCTCCCGACAGGGGTCCTCCTGTGTCGCTGATCCAATAAGCTAAGTCAGGGGAATTTCCAAGTTTCATCTACAACACATCACCCAAAAAATCCCAAAACACAGTTTGTAAAGACGGCGGCCATCTTTACAAATTATGTTCTGCATTTTTGGGGGGTGATATGTTGCAGATGAAAAATTGGAAATTGCTTGTAAATCGCTTAGATTTAAGCCAGTGGCGTACAAAGGGGGATGGGGGGCGGTCCGCCCCGGATGTGTGCCCCAAGGGGGTGCACAGCCGGCCACCTTCCTTATTCTGCCGCTGCTGCTTTCCTTAACCAGAAGCAGCAGCAGTAAACTTTAAATCAGAGGTGTCCGCGGCCCAGCTTGTGCTCCTACCGGCGGGTGTTTAGTTTCTGGCCGGCTCCCCTGCATCAGTTTTACCATTCAAAGCCGCAGCCATCGGCTCCTCGCGCAATCAACGGCTACATCAGAAGCGTTCCCTCTGACATCACAACGTCAGAGAGAAGGCTTCCAATGCAGCCGTGGATCGCTCGAGGTGTCAACGCCCACCGCTTTGAATGGAAAACCGGCTGCAGCAAGGAACCAGCCAGAAACACTGTTGCTGCATAGGGCAGTGAAGAGAAATGCTGCTGCACAGGCAAGGGGGAGAGAAATGCTGCTGCAGAACAGGGAAAGGGAATGGAGGAGAGAGAAATGTTGCTGCTATAGCACCCAATTGGGGAGAGAGAGGGAAGGAGGGAGAAGGAAGACAAGGTAGAAGAACCAGAGATGTCAAGTCCATGGGAAGGAGGAAAAGGAAATAAGGAAAGGAGATACCAGACCATAGAGGGGGAGGGAGAGATGACAGGGCATGGGGGGAGTGAAGGAGATAGATGCAAGACCAGGGGAAAGGAAGGAAGGAGGGAGGGAGAGAAAGGAAGAAGAGGAGATGCCAGATAATGGAGGGGGAGGGGGTGGGGGAGTTGGAAGGAGGGGGAGTTGGAAGGAGAGGAAAGAGATGCCAGGGCATGGGGGGAGGGAAGGGAAACTAAGGAGACAAATGTCATACCAGAGGGGGGAGAAGGTACCAGAGCATAGAGGGAGATAGATGCCAGGGCATGGGGGGGGGAGGGAAGGGAAGGAGATAGAGATGCCAGACCATGGTGTGGAAGGAGAAGGAAGGAAAGGAGAAGAGAGAGAGATGCCAAAGCATAAGGGAGGAGGTGGAGACAGGAAATTGGAGAGGGGGTGAAGCTGAAATTAATCATGTTCAAAGGAGAAAAGGGGCACAGGATATTTAAGGGACATAGAAAGAGGGAAGATGCCATATGGAAGAGAGAGAGAGTGGACAGTGGATGGAAGGGGCAGAGAGTGTGGGCAGTAGATGGAAGGGGTAGAGAGAGAGGGCAGAAGCTGAGTGGTAGGGGCAAAGAGAGGTGCAGATGTTGCATGGAAGGGAGAGAGGACAAATGCTGTATAGAAAGAGGAGAGCGAAGAAAAGATGACAAGCAGAAATGGCAAAAGGTAGAAAGATTTTTTTGTTGCTTTACTTTCTTATTTCTCATTATTTGTTTTATTTCTATTGTTAATTTGTAAAGTGGTGATTGTTATGTATCAGTTTTTGCAAATTTACATCTACTGGCTTTATATTTTGCACAGTGTTAGGGGACATGTGTCCTGTTTCTGGGAAAATTACTTTTAAGAATCAAAGGTTTCCTCTCCCGATTACAGACACATAGAAAGCACATACACACATGTACACTCCAACACACAAATATATGCCACACACACATGCATATACTGTACAGGCAAAAAGATTGGAAAGAATTCTCTGAGCAATGCTCTGCATGCTTTCCATACTTGTTCTAATTCTGCAACTGTATATCTTTTTTGAGATGAAGAGAGCAGAGCTGCTTACTGTATTCAAGGACAGGTTGCACCATGGATCGATGCAGAGTCATTATATTTTTTATTTTATTCTCCATCTCTATTTGGGTTTTGTTTTTTTTACTGTGGCCGCACACTAAGAAAAAGAGGCATTGCTAGAGATTGATTGTTCCCTTACTGTCTGTCTCAGGTGTGATTAGGCTGGGTTTCTCAGGTTGCCAGGTCACAGAAGAGGTAAGGTGTAAACCCAGAACCCTGCTCCTTTAAGCTGCCATAATGATATTTTATCTGCTGCAGAGCCATACGTTTATGTCTCTTCCTCTCCTCCTTCCTTTTCTTCTAGAGAAACTCAATTATAAGCTGTCAGATCTAAAAATTAATTATGCCTTTGCCTTCCCTTCTGTTCTCCCCCTTGTTAACGTCAATAATTTTTAAGAGTGAATTTCCACCACTGGGAAAAGAATTTCTGACCAGAGATCCTTCTGCTAAGTTTTTTTCCCCCTTCTCTTTCAAACCCCCCCCCCTCCCCAACACACAGGCACATACATTGTTCCCCAAATCTATATGTCTTGCTTGATGTTTGATTTACTCCATAATCCCTGTCCCCACCACTCTCTATTATCACAAGCAGGCAAGAAGATACTAGGTAAGTGGCTGCTTGAACATGTTTTGTGTACATAAAGCTGAAAAAATTAATGGGCTGGCATGTAAAAATGTTTTACCTGGGCATGAGAAGTCCCTGTACTGTTAAATCACACTAACCAGGTGATACCTATCTGGTTAGTCCCCGGGTGGTCTAGAGGCAGAGTCAGGGAGGGTGGAACCATAATTTATCCAGTTTGCAGCAATTTATTTCTTTTATTATATGATCCTGATGTGCATAGCAGGTTTATAGTAAAATCAATCAGCAACCATGGGATGAAAGGGGAGAGGAAAGGAAGGGCTGGGACATCACTGAAAAAAGGAGAGGAAGGGGTGATAGGAGTTAGAGGGATTGATGGGGTTTCAGATTTCCACAGGCTCTAGAAAGAACAAGTTAAATCCAGCTGAAATAGCCACATTTTAATGACTTGTACTGAGGGCTCAAAACAATGATTTGGGGACAATGGATTCCATAGGGATGGGTCAAGATGACTGAACACTGATGCTTTAGTGGTGTTGAGACGTATATGATAGGGAGAGAGAAGAGTAAGAAAAGTGGATTGGGAGAATTGGAGGGAATGGTTCAGAAGGTAGGGAATCAGGCGATCAACAAGATAGCAAGGGGAATATGCGTCAAGTTCTTTGTGTAAGAGAGGAAGAATTTTGAACTTGACATGAGCTGCTTCAGAACATTAAAACAGCAAAAAAAAATCCAGAAATCAAATAATATAAATTGTTGACTTACACCCTCATCCCTGGGGAGAGAAACTACTTATCAACAGCTAATCTTTTAGAAAGGAGTGACACGATTGTACTCTGTTGCATGCCTCATATTCCATCAATGTTGCTATGCCCACATTACCCTTTCCTCAAGTCACTTCATTAGCTCCCTATCCATTTCTTCATACAGTTCAAATTCCTCTTAATGACCTACAAGTGTATTCGTTCCGCAGCTCCTCAATATCTCCTCTCTCATCTCTCCCCCCCTTCCCTCCCCAGGCACTCCACTCAGTTGCATCATAAGGGGGAGGCGGGTAGAGGACGGACCGCCCTGGGTGCTGTCTTCGTGGGGGGTGCCGGCACTTCTCCTCCTCTACTGTCACAGGGCTGCCCCCATGCCTAGGGAGGAAGCCTTGCCAGAAAAGGGAAATTGGATTAAAATCCTTGAAAGTATTCCTAAGCCTACTAAGGAGAGTCCCAAAGCAGCTCCTAGGAATGCTTCCAAGCCAAACCTTCCAGCAGTGAAATCTCCTAACACCCTGCCTAAAGCAAGCAGATCTGGTTTACTTTTACCTGATGAAAAAACAGGGGAAAACAATACCACAAATACAAATATGCAGGAACCAGAGTGGAATTGTCCAGATAGGAATGATGTGCAACAAAAAAGTGTCCTCCAATCCGTCTGGTAATATGACGATCTTTATTGTTCAAACATCAAAATGATACATTCACCAACTCAATGACTCGACATGTACATGTTTCGGCCATTAGGCCTGCCTCAAGAATCTGTATGTTTGGTTGAAGTAAGTTGCTTCTAGTCCTAGGAACTGGTTTGGCTTCTTTAGAAGGTTCCCTCTCCAGCTTGGGTTCCCTCTCCTTTTCACTACCTTTGTTTTCTGGCCATTTACTTTTCTGGTTTCTGCTTTCCTCCATCTTAAGTCTCTTGCCAGGATTTTTCTCTCCTCCTTTTCCTTTCAGCTTTCTACAATATATTTTTCTACCTCTATGTCCAAATTTAACTCATTCTTATTATCTAGTATTCAAATTCCCTCTTTTTTACAGTCTACCGGCAACTACCTCTTTCCCTCATCCTGGCTCTCCTATTTACTTCCCCTTCTTTCACTAACTTTGCCTGTTTCCCTCTTTAGTTCATAGCTTTTCTTCTTTAACACTATTTCTTTTCTTCTCACTTTATCCTGTTTCTATCTCCTTTCCCTCATTCCCTTGCTCTTGCCAGCTCACTTATCCCTCCAAACTCTGTTTTGCTCTGTCCTTCCTCCTCTACTTCCATTTTCACAGCCTATTTCCATAAGACAGTCACCTCCTGTGTCAAGCAAAGGCAAATTCCATCTTCAAATTACACCACATTACCTTCACTAAGTCTCTGTGTTCTAACACCCTGAGTGCTCTTTCAAGGCTAGACCAAAATACCATATCTGAGACCGTCTTGCACATCAAGCAGCGCGGTGCCATGTCTTGGGGAAATTACTAGTGCACAGCTGGAATTTGCAGATCACTTTCTGACTTCCAGATGCATCGTGGGAGATAGAAGATTCATGACAAAGAACATCAGGACTGGCAGCTTGTGTTTGAAGATTAGTGCTGAAAATCCAAGATAATAAAGACTGTTAGCAGCAGAAAGGATTACAAAAAAAGTTAGTCATTATAGGACATGCACAGGAGAGTGCTGAAGCCTTTCCCTTTCCTCACCTCACCTCCTTCCCTAGATATTGAAGAGGTGGAGCCTGCAGTCTTACCAAAAGCAGAGAAATGAGCACTGAGCCTACAAAACTAAAATGAGACCTGAGAAAAGAACTACTTTAATGTGAGGAGTGTGATGAGGCTACAGTGACCTCCTCACCCTCATGGAGACTTTGGAACCCTGAAAAAATAAATAAGAAATTATATTTAGCTTGCACCTTTCTAAGGTGAGTACATTCAGATACAGTAGTTATTTTTCCTCTACCCAGAGGATTTACAATCTGAGTTTGTGCCCGATGCAATGAAGGGCTAAGTGATTTCCCAAGATCACAAGGAACAGCAGTGGAATTTGTATCTAGTTTCACTGATTTCCTGCCTACTGTTCACACCAGTTGCACATGAAATTAACTGAGCCTTCTGTCTGGATTGTGCACATCTGTACATGCGTATGAATTCCCTTTCTTCCCTCCCTCTTCTTCCCCCAAGAAAAGAAATACTATCGGGATCTCCTTGGGTTGTTTGACATATCCTAAAAATATGATATGGTTAGGATGCACAAAACAATTCGTTAAGCCACTTTCTTTTGTACCATAAAAATGCCAATCAGTGGTTTCAACTGGGGTTTGAGAAGAATATGGAGAGGGTGAATGAAGACGTGTCAGAGATGGATCAGTCAGAATGAAACGTGCCACCCCAGGACCTGGGGGGGAGGGAGGAAGCATGACAGCTGCTAAATCTGAAGGAACAGAATTAGCCCATCCCTGTTAAGGATTTGTGATGGTTACATCTCCATTTCTCACCATTTTGAGTGCTCATCCTTGAGAAAAGGCTTCAAGCATGTGTTTTTTGGGGGGATAGGTCATAGTAACATAATAGATGACAGCAGATAAAGACCTGAATGGTCCATCCAATCTGCCCAACCTGATTCAATTTAAATTTTTTAAATTTTTTCTTCTTAGCTATTTCTGGGCAAGAATCCAAAGCTTTACCCGGTACTGTGCTTGGGTTCCAACTGCGGAAATCTGTTAAGACTTACTCCAGCCCATCTACACCCTCCCAGCCATTGAAGCCCTCCCCAGCCCATCCTCCACCAAATGGCCATATACAGACACAGACTGTGCAAGTCTGCCCAGTACTGGCCTTAGTTCAATATTTAATATTATTTTCTGATTCTAAATCCTCTGTGTTCATCCCACGCTTCTTTGAACTCAATCACAGTTTTACTCTCCACCACCTCTCTCGGAAGCGCATTCCAGGCATCCACTACCCTCTCCTTAAAATAGAATTTCCTAACATTGCCCCTGAATCTACCACCCCTCAACCTCAAATTATGTCCTCTGGTTTTACCATTTTCCTTTCTCTGGAAAAGAATTTGTTCTATGTTAATACCCTTCAAATATTTGAACGTCTGAATCATATCTCCATGTCCCTCCTTTCCTCTAGGGTATATATATTCAGGGCTTCCAGTGTCTCCTCATACAACTTCTGGCGCAAGCCTCCTATTATTTCGTCACCCTCCTCTGGACTGCCTCAAGTCTTCTTACGTCCTTCGCCAGATACGGTCTCCAAAACTGAACACAATACTCCAAGTGGGGCCTTACCAATGACCTGTACAGGGGCATCAACACCTTCTTCCTTCTACTGACTACGCCTCTCTTTATACAGCCCAGCATCCTTCTGGTAGCAGCCACAGCCTTGTCAAACTGTTTTTTCGCCTTTAGATCTTCGGACACTATCACCCCAAGGTCCCTCTCCCCGTCCGTGCATATCAGCTTCTCTCCTCTCAGCATATACGATTCCTTCCTATTATTAATCCCCAAATGCATTACTTTGCATTTCTTTGCATTGAATTTTAGTTGCCAGGCATTAGACCATTCCTCTAACTTTTGCAGATCCTTTTTCATATTTTCCACTCCCTCTTCGGTGTCTACTCTGTTACAAATCTTGGTATCATCTGCAATAAGGCACACTTTTCCTTCAGCAATGTCACTCACAAATATATTGAACAGGATTGGCCCCAGCACCGAACCCTGAGGGACTCCACTACTCACCTTTCCTTCCTTTGAGCAACTTCCATTAACCACCACACTCTGGCGTCTGTCCGACAGCCAGTTTCTGACCCAGTTCACCACTTTGGGTCCTAACTTCAGCCCTTCAAGTTTGTTCAACAGCCTCCTATGAGGAACTGTATCAAAGGCTTTGCTGAAATCCAAGTAAATTACATCTAGCATATGTCCTCGATCCAGCTCTCTGGTCACCCAATCAAAAAATTCAATCAGGTTCGTTTGGCACGATTTACCTTTTGTAAAGCCATGTTGCCTCGGATCCTGTAACCCATTAGATTCAAGGAAATACACTATCCTTTCTTTCAGCAACACTTCCATTATTTTTCCAACAACTGAAGTGAGGCTCACCGGCCTGTAGTTTCCTGCTTCAGCCCTGTGACCACTTTTATGAATAGGGACCACATCCACTCTCCTCCAATCCCCGGGAATCACTCCAGGATCGTCTCCAGAGATTTGTTGAACAAGTCTTTAATAGGACTCGCCAGAACCTCTCTGAGCTCCCATAGTATCCTGGGATGGATCCCTTCTGGTCACATCGCTTTGTCCACCTTCAGTTTTTCAAGTTGCTCATAAACACCTCCTCCGTGAACGGTGCAGAATCTACTCCATTTTCTCGTGTAACTTTGCCAGACAATCTCGGTCCTTCTCCAGGATTTTCTTCTGTGAACACAGAACAGAAGTATTTGTTTAGCACATTTGCTTTCTCCTCATCACTCTCCACATATTGGTTCCCAGCATCTTTTAGCCTAGCAATTCCATTTTTCATCTTCCTCCTTTCACTAATATATCTGAAAAAATTTTTGTCTCCCTTTTTTACATTTTTAGCCATTTGTTCTTCCGCCTGTACTTTCGCCAGACGTATCTCTCTCTTGGCTTCTTTCAGTTTCACCCTGTAGTCCTTTCTGCTCTCCTCTTCTTGGTTTTTTTTTATATTTCATGAACGCCAACTCTTTCGCCTTTATTTTCTCAGCCACTAGGTTGGAGACCATATCGGCTTCCTTTTTCTCTTGTTTTTATTGATTTTCTTCACATAAAGGTCCGTAGCCATTTTTATCGCTCCTTTCAGCTTAGACCACCGTCTTTCCACTTCTCTTATGTCCTCCAATCCTAACAGCTCTTTCTTCAAGTACTCTCCCATTGCATTAAAGTCCGTACGTTTGAAATCTAGGACTTTAAGTATCGTGCGGCCGCTCTCCACTTTAGCCGTTATATCAAACCAAACCGTTTGATGATCGCTACTTCCCAGGTGAGCACCCACTCGAACATTAGAGATTCTCTCTCCATTTGTGAGGACCAGATCCAATATCACTTTTTCCCTTGTGGGTTCCATCACCATTTGTCTAAGCAGAGCCTCTTGAAAGGCATCCACAATCTCCCTACTTCTTTCCGATTCCGCAGACGGAACATTCCAGTCTGCATCCAGCAGGTTGAAATCTCCCAACAGCAGAACCTCCTCTTTCCTTCCAAACTTTTGGATATCCACAATCAGATCCTTATCAATTTGCTGCGATTGAGTCGGAGGTCTGTAGACTACACCCACATAGATAGAAGTTCCATCTTCTCTTTTAAGAGCAATCCATATCGCTTCTTCCTCTCCCCAGGTCCCTTGCATTTCGGTCGCTTGGATATTGATCTTTACATAGAGAGCTTTTTGACCATCCACCTTTTTGACCATCTCTGTCTTTCCTAAAAAGATTATATCCCGGTATGTTTGCATCCCATCCATGTGATTCACTGAACCATGTCTCTGTGATAGCGACAATATCTAGATCTGCCTTTAACATCAGGGCTTGCAGGTCAGTTCCATAGAGAACTGAGGAGAAGGAAGAACCTCAGACCCTCTTTGGGATAGAAATCTTTAGGAATAACCACAGAGGAAGAGGGGTTGCAAGAAGAGAAATGGGATAATTTTAGGGTCATCACTCAAATTAAACCAAAATTGAACGTTTGCTGCTGGGTAGGGTTCCCAGCTAGAGCCATTCTAATCCAGTCATAGGCTTCTCCTTCAGACCATGTATGTAACAGGAGATCGATTTAGAGCTACATACATGGTTCAGTTTGTTAAGTTCTAACTTATAACAAAAGTTATTTTATATGTTAATACTAACATTTTATTTGTATATTTTATTAGTATATGTTTTTATTGCTGTACATCGCCTAGCAATTTGAATAGGCGATTCATCAAGAAAAAATAAACTTGAACTTGAACTTGAACTCTTATATTTTGGACTCACCTAAGAAAAGCCAAGTTAATTTATGTAACGAAATAAAATAACAATTGACATCAGCAGGCAAAGCACTAGTGGCCTGGTGTGAAACTTTATCACCAAGGTACCTGATAACCCTAAGTTGCAAATTCACACCTTGAGGGGTAGTCTCTTTTCTGAACACTATTTTACTACCGTTGCCTCACGGGAAGACGGTTTCTTCAGTGTGTTTCAATGGAACATCATATCTCGGTTTTCCTCATGAGAGTTTCACCTTAAGACCTTTCAGTTGTTGGCAAGTATCTAAACTTGTATCTCAATCTGGCTGATCAAATCAAAATACATAGGAAATGGAAAGCTTAAATTCAGACTTCATTTCTCAAGGTGTTTGCAAGAAATGCAATAAAGAGCTTTGAGCCTTCAGTCAGTGTGACATCAGCAAGTTAATTTGAGACTAGATTACTCCAGAGTTTCTGACAGCATGGATGGAAAAAATTTAGTTAAAAGAATTAACATGTGTTGCATTATTCAAACATGGTTTAGTGAGAAGAAAAATGCATGTTTTCTTGTTCTCTTTTATTTGTGTTTGGCCAAGAGGTTTTCTCCTACACTTGGGGTTCCAGCTCAATGAAAACTGGTCTCCCATAAGGCTGTGGTGCTATGGGACCTTATCTGCAGGTAATAGGAGAAAATTACCCCACATTGTTCCCCACTTCGGCCTCCTAGTTAGCAAGGAAGTTTCCCAAATCCCACCATTCCCACTACCCCCAGTTTTGCGGTAGAAGAGCAAGAGAAGGCAAGACAAGAACCCCCCCCCCCCCCAAGGCATCCTCTTTATTCCTCATCCCCCACACACCAATCATTCCTTTCTGTTTGATTTTTTCAAGAAGACACCCGCTCGCAGGCTGCAGCTTTCTCAGTCTCATACTCTGTGTGCCGGCCTGCCGGTTTATTGCATTAATGCGTTAACTCTGTTCTGCCACTGACCATGAGTCCTCCTCCTTCTTATTCCTACCTCGTCCCCAACTCCCTCGTGAACCACTTGTTTCTGTTTAAGTGGAAGGGGACATGACAAGAAGAAGATGGAGGACCTGTGGCGGCAGCAGAACAGAGTTAACATGCTAATGGCACAGAAGAGACCAATTAGCAAGTTCTTCACCTGTGTCAGCCAGGAGGATTTAAAGTCATTGGAAAAAAGCAGCACTCTTGTTGCACACGCTGACAAAGATTTTAAAGAGGTATGGGGGCGGGGAAGGGAGAGTGTGACGGAGGCATGGGGGGGCAGAAAGATGCCCGTGCCCCAACCAAGATAGTGCCCAGGACAGTCCACCCCCCTCCTTCCCCCTTACTACGCCAGTGGGTTGACTAGCTAAGTTGAGTGGCCAGATAGACCCACCTAAAGAGCAGGTCTATGTTTGGTTGCTATGACTTAGTCGGTCTGCTGATGAATATCAGTTTGATTGCCTGTATCAAATATAGCTTAACATAGACCAGAAATTCAATGCTGGTCACCAGATTCAGCCCCAGCATTGAATTTCTAGTTTTGCTGCTGATTGCAGGAGATATGTGCGCATTTGACTTGCCACCGCTTCTCACAGTCTGAAAATCAGACCCATAGACCCATTTTCTGGTAGGTGCCCTATCGGTGCCTAAGTTAAGTCCAAAAAGCCGTTTAAAACAGTACTTAAAAGAAATTTCAAGGCACTTTCTGACACCTATAAAACGGCGCTGGAATTGCACTTCCAGAGGCACCTATCGGCGCCGGTAGGCACCTCCGGAGGTGTGATTCACGTCAAAGGTAGACACCAGAAATGTATGCCTTGAAAATCCTGGCCTACATGTCTGGCACCTACCTTTGCCAGAGGCGCGATTCTTAAAACGGCATCGTCACGTGATTGACATGCGATCGGCGGCTGCTTTTAAGATGGCTGCCAATAACGGCGCCGTTTAGAGAATCCAGGCCATACTCTTCAACTCCAAATGTTGTGATCCACAGGAGTGGCATGGATGTTTCCAGAATTTAGGCACGGTGTTATAGAATACCCGCATTTCCATGCCTACCTGCCATTAGTTGGGTGCAAACATTTACACCAACCTTTTGCCAAGTATGAATGCTTGCACCCAAAATTATTTATTATTCTTTATTTGTTCAATTATTTAGCCTGTCCTCCCAAAGGAGCCCAGAATGGGTTACAAAGTACATCCACAATATGATCGAGACAGGACAGAGATGACATAATTTACAATATAGACATGACAATAAAACATATTACACTAAGCAGCATCTGGTGTGAGTAGGTGGCGAAGGTGTGTTGACTCTGAATGGCATTTCTGGGCGTATGTCTTTAAGGCGCTGGGTTTGTGAAGAGGAAGGTTTTCACCACCTTCCTGAAGCTCCAAAGTCCATCTAGTGTTCTAACAGATGGGGGGATGGTGTGCCATAGTCTGGGTATGAAATGTGAGTAGGAGTATTTAAAGCAGTTTTGAGGGAGCAGCCAGGAGGTATGGTCAGTCGTTTCTCTCCTTGGGACCTCAGTGGTCACTTTGGGAAGTAGATTTGTAGTTTAGTTGTCATGTAGTGCGGAATCATTTTGTGGAAGGTTTTGAAAGCGAGGACCAGGGCCTTGAAGGCGCAGCGTTTTTGAATGGGCAGCCAGTGCATGGAAGCTAATGCAGCAGTAACATGGTCGCAGATGCTTAGGTTTTCAGGAGGCGGATTGCAGCATTTTGCACCCTCTGGAGGCGGGAAAGAATTTTGGTAGGCAGGCCCACTAGTAGTGTGTTACAATAGTCTAAGGGCTCCTTTTACTAAGCTTGGATAGCTCTTTTGGGCGTACGCAGAATTGCCCCGCACGCTAAACCCGTGTTACGTAGCTAGAACTAACGCTAGCTCAATGGTGGCATTAGCATCTAGCACATGGGGCAATTTAGCACGCGCTAAACCGCTATCACAGCTTAGTAAAAGGAGCCCTAAGTGCAATAGTACTAAAGCGAAATGTGTGCTAAACTAGTATTCTCTATGTCCGCTTCATGTACAACATCGCTTCTAGAATTAGAACTTAGGGCCTGATTCTATAAATGGTGCCTAATTCTTAGGTGTCATTAAACACTGCTGTCATTCATCTGCTAGGTACCATTTATTGAATCACGCCTAGCGGTGCCTCAGCTGTCTTATGCGCCAGTAGGCATCAAAACCTTAGGCACACTATTATTTAGGCCAGGATTTTCTTGGCCTAAATGAATGCGCCTAAATTAAACCACACCAAAATCCTCCAAGAATCTACCCTTAACCATGCCTACTTTCCGGTAGGTGCTTCAGTGTAGACGCCAACCTTGACGTGGTAGGTGCCTACCGGCTAATTAAAGGCTTTTAATAGGATTTTAATGCAGTTTTAAATTCTCAGCACTGATTAAGCCGATTAAAAAAATTAAGTGCTAGATTGGCTAGGCGCGCTGATCTAGGCGCTTAACTTCCGACACCATTTATAGAATCTGGGCCTTTGTGCGGATCATCCCTGTGCCTAAATTTGGTCAACATCTATAGGATTTCTCAGATAACTTTCCTTAAAGATATACTTTGCATTACCATAGTTTACTCATATTTTTCTGGGATATATGCAGCTTTGGAATACTATATCCTAAATATTTCTCACTGTGATTATGGGGGCATATCCCAAAGCACAACTAGGCCAGAGGCACAGACCTCCAAGTCACTAATGCACTCAGAACATGTCTTCAAGAATCTGGAGCCACAAGTCCTTTCAGAAACAAGTAGTTAAGAATTCACTTTGAAAACCATGGACTTACATTCCATCTCTCCTTGAACTGAGCTAGCCCCGCTTTGCTAACAGAAAATATTCCTCAGGGCATCTGGGCTATAGTGCCTTTGGGCATAGCAGTATTTTGGCCCTAACTTGACACAAGCACAGTTTCTTTCCAAAATCCCTATCCAAAAGAAAAAAAAAAAAAAGGGACGGAAGTTAGCTTAAAGAACATTCATCATTCAGACAGCTCCAGAAGCAAGGATAAAACCAGAAAAAAATAAATTCTGAAGCTGATGTTTTCTGTATGCAGACGTTTGCATGAAATATTCAGTAGAATGCCAAACCCTGCTGCATGTCAGGGCTTGGTAGGCACACATCTCCTCAATCCACAATCAGAGATCATGACAGCTCACAAAAGCCCCCAAAGAGGTGTAATGCAACAGATAGTACTGTTTTAGGTCAATGACTACTGTGACGAGGCATTCTCAGCTTCTTTAATATTTAAAGCCAGAATAAAATATATCAAGGACTGAGCATCACGTAGGGTCTGTTTTGCCTTGGTTTCACCGGTACTTTTCATTGTAAGCTCTTGCTATAATCCAGTCTGTAATGCCTGGTGGGATATGCAATTCCCAAGTGTAGAAAACAATACTCAACAAAATACACTCCTTCATTGACAAACAAAAAGCCCTATCCATCTTCCAATCGGGATTCAGGAAATTCCATAGTACTGAAACCATCCAATGTAGCTGGGCTGGCTACTGTAGACATGCTCATGCTCTGCTTCCCCCCCCCCCCCCCCCGACACTCCGTGATCTTTATCACTAACAGCATGGTTTCTTTCACCGAGCATGTAAATGCTTCCTCCCTCTTGTCTGTCCTATCTGCGGTCTTGGAAGCATCTAGAAAACCTTCAACTCAGCACTGTTGCCACTTCAAGTGGACAAGGTTTTCTTCATGTTCACTGCCATCTGTACTGGACTACCTTCTCTGTTCTAAAAACCAATTTGTTTTGCGTACATCTGAGTGCTCGGTGTGTTTCACTTTCTGTTCACCCTTTTGTAGCCTGTTTCATGAAAGGCCTATTTCACATGAAACGACCTATCAATCTTCTACCTGTTGCTTGAGATCTTAATGCTATACTATCTGCTCTTATGAAGTCTTCCTTTGAGCCGCTTACATCTTGATCTCTCAAATGTATCATTTGGAAAGTTGTTTTCCTCATTGCCCTCACCTCTGCATGCCCTGTGAGTGAACTTCAAGCTCTTGTATGGATCCTTTCTACACAAGATTCTACCATGACAGAGTAGTGTTCAAACTCATCCAAAATTCCTACCCAAAGTTGTCTCTGAATTCTACCTCAACCAATCCATAGTTTTGTCTGTTTTCTTTCCAAATCCATATTCCTATCCTGGAGAAGCAGCTCTTCATACCTTGGACTGCAAACATGCTCTAGCATACTATCTGGACAGAACTAAACCTCATAGAGAGGATCCTCCCAAGTCTTTGTTGCTTTTGACCCTAACAACCTCAGAGTTCTTGTTACCAAGAGAACCATCTCCACTTGGCTAGCAGACTGTATCTCCTTCACATATACTCAGGCTAGGGAGAACAAGAGGGCACTCTCTAAAGTTGAAAGGGGATAGATTCCGTACAAACGTAAGGAAGTTCTTCTTCACCCAGAGAGTGGTAGAAAGCTGGAACGCCCTTCCAGATGCTGTTATAGGGGAAAACACCCTCCAAGGATTCAAGACAAAGTTAGACAAGTTTCTGTTGAACAAGAACATGCGCTGGTAGGGCTAGTCTCAGTTAGGGTGCTGGTCTTAGACCAGAGGGCCGCCGCGTGAGCGGACTGCTGGGCATGATGGACCACTGGTCTGACTCAGTAATGGCAATTCTTATGTTCTTATAACACTGTAGGACCATGCAATAGTCCACAATATCTGAGCTATGGCTGCCTCAGTAGCTCATTTTTGCTCTGCATCTGTTGAAGATATTTGCAAGGTGGCCACTTGGGCCTCAATCCATACCTATATTTTTCATTACTGTTTAGAATAAAAACTCAAGAAAAGACAGTTGGTTTGGACAAGCAAATTCTTTTTACTTCCTGAGCGCCAACTTTCCCTCCAACCCTCTTGAGTTTTACCAGGCTCATGTTATATATCCATTATTCTCATCCAGAGTTATGATCCCGTCGGCTTAGGAGTCTCACATGTGAGAATATTATGCTTGCTTGTTCTCAAAGAAAGCAAAGATACCTGTAGCAGACGTTTTCTGAGGACAGCAGGTATAATATTCATACAACCCGCCCACCTCCCCTAGTTGGCTTCTTAGTTTGGTTACTAAACTAAGATTTAAAGTGACAGTGCACTTGATAGTGTCCGTACCAGATTCCTTGGATAACATCACCCACATGTGAGAATATGTGCCTGCTGTCCTCGGAGAACACCTGCTATAGGTAAAAATCTTTGCTATTCCATTCCCCTTAAAAATCAACAATTTGTCTGCTGTGGTTTCCAGAACAAGCAGCCCAGCACATTTGAGTCAAGTTTTTATTTATCAAACAGTTATTAACTCAGCAAGCCTTCTTCAAGGCTTTGTTACCATTCTCCAAACTTACTCAGACAAGGAAAAATGGTATACTGCAAGTTTTCCATTTACTAGCAACAAAAATGTCCTTTATGGAAATACAAAAGTAAATATATATATATATTGTGTTTGTGCTCAGTCACCTCAAATATTTAGAAAGGTCCTTACTGTTTTATCTAATCTAATCTTCCATTTGTGAGTCGCACAAACCTATACAAGCTCAAGGCTACAGATCAAAGAGGAAGTGGGAAAGTAGTAGGGGATGGGGGCATGGAGAAGCAAGAGGAAGGACCTAGAAGTAGGGGGTACTATACAGAAGTTGAAACAGTTAATTGTCAAAGAGGTGGGTCTTCAGGTTTTTTCTGAATGTGGTGTAGTTTGTCTCTTTCCTGATTGCTTCTGGTAGGTCATTCCAGGTTTATGTCCCTAATTACTCTTGTGCTTAGTGGTGTATAACAGAACATTAAAAATGAACTCAGGTTCAGAAAGTGTGTTGGGTTGCAGGGTGCACAGTGTGTAATGGGTCCTCCCCCATACTCCACCAGACAGCAAGCAATGTAAAAAGCTTCTAATTTCAATTAGTTCTTCTTTTGTGGCTATAGAGTGAAATATCAGTCTAAATTAAATTAAATTAGACACTCATCCTGTCATTTTTATTTTGAAAACAGCCTCACCAGACAACCAGAATAAGTTTTAGTTATCAACAAAAATAAGTTGTCATCAGTGGAGAAGTAAGGGGGTGCACTTGAAGTGGCAACAGTGCTGAGTGGAAAGTTTTCTAGATGCTTCAAAGACTGCAGATAGGGCAGTCAAGAGGGAGGAAGCAGAAGTGGGGATCACATACTTCCTTAAATCTTCTCCAGTATGAGCAGCTTCTCAGGCCTGCTGCTCATGCCAGCCTGGCTCCTCTCTGAAATTACTTCTGGGTCACAGGGCCAGGAAGTGATGTCAGAGGGAAAACTAACACTACACCCAAACAAGAGATTCTACCTCCTCAAGGTAGAACAAAGGAAAACAAAAGAGGGTACCTGTGGTGCTCAAATCTTTTTATTCACTCAAGACCCGACAAGTACGTGTTTTGGCCCTAAGGCCTGAATCAGGGGTCTTTTCCTCAGTGGGTAAGGACTGTCTATTGTATGTTAAAATGTACCTAAGAGCAGTTCTGTCCACGCTTCAAAGTAGCTGAATATTTGTTTCCTCCTAGGAGTTATATTGGAAAATGACTAGAAAACATATTAATAAACTCTGATGCGGGAGTGCTATTATTTGTTCTCAGACAGCCAACGATCCCTGTGTTGGGTCAGCTAATAAGATCTTGCATTTTTGACTTGTCATCATACCTCTGTTCTTTACCATCTCCACTTTGTGTTGCCTGTCTGCATGGCACTGAGGGCCAGATTCTATAAATGGCACCTTAGTTTGGCATCACTAGGCATCATAATTAAGCCCACTTAGCGATGCCTAACTAAAATCCGCATCTATCCTAAATTCAATCAGTTAGCTTAAATGGCATGGTAATTGACCACGCCATTGAAGTTAATTGAATAATTGTATTACAAAAAATAAACGTTAGGCATGGAATTCCACTCGCTGCCTAGCAATGCCTAAGTGGAAGTGCCTTCTGATGCCTAATAACACCTACCTGAAAAGTAGGCATACTTAGAGATGGAGAATAGACATGATTGACTTAGGTATCACTAGGCATTTGAGTTAGGTGCCAGTAAATTAGGCCTGGTAAAGACAGGCCTAATATATCGGCATCTACCTCTGCCTTTTTGGATGGCAGATGCTGGTAGCTTGTCATCTGAATTTTCATATGATTTTGAGTTCTTCAGGGGTTATTTTAGCCCCAGGCTCCAGCTCTTTTTTTATGCCTGGAAGCCCCTCTTGCTTCACTGATTCTGCTCCTTGGCTGTAGCCCTTTTGTCTATACTGACTCCCTGCAAATACTTTTCTCCTTTAACCCTCCTGTTCAAGGTCTCTCTGTTTTAAATCCCTGCCTGCATAAGGTGTGAAGCTATCTGGTTTAACAGATCTCTTCTTCCCCCTTTAGTTTTTCTTTCTGTTTCAAGGAATCCCTTTTTCTTATTGTGAAGAAGTTCACGCTTCAGATGTTCTTCGAGATTCTAGTTTGACTTTCAAATCATAAATTCTGTCTGTGGTGAAATTATCTTTTATTGCTTCATGCAAAAACTTGAACCCTTAAGTCCTATTTAGCAGCGCAGGATTTGAATACACTAATACACTCCCTAGTGGTTTCTAGACTGATTACTGTAAGGCCTTATATAATGGGCTACCAGGTATTTTCCAAGATAGGCTTCAATTGATACAAAATACTGCTGTTAAGCTCCTGGCTGAAGCTCATAAATATGATCATGTTTCCCCTGTGTTAGCTGCTTGACATTGGTTGCCGGTTTCATATCATATTAAATTTAAAATCTTGATGCTCTCCCATGGGGCTTAACATTCTTAGCAACCTGCTTATTTAGTTGATCATTTCATTCCCTATGTCCCTGCCCGTACCCTTAGATCTTCACAAGCTTCTTTGTTAATGAACCTTTCAGTAGCACGCGTACGACTTGACACCGCATGCCAGTCAGCATTTGCCCTCCCGGCACCCTCTTTACGGAACTCTCCCTCCTAATATTTGTGTCAAGAGCACTCTCTTTCTAAATTGAAAAAAGGGTTTACCAACTTGGGTTTTTGGGAACATGATTCTCCTGATGTTTCTTGAAAGGATTCTCAAGAGCAGCTTGCAGATAAAGACAGAAGCCTATTTTTATTCGGAATTCTTTTAATCTACTGTTGCCGTTGATCTTTGTTTTCAACCTTGTGCTGGAGTTCTTTTATTTTCTAATTGCCTAATCTATTGAACTTGTTCCTGGTTATTTGTGTATTTTATTTCTGTTATCATTTGTATCTATTTTTATCTTCATGTATGCCATGTCGGTAACAAAAATCTTATACACGAATACAGGATGTCCAATGCGGTACTTGGAGAGACCCCCCAGGAAAGAGACTTGGGAGTACTGGTCGACAAGTCGATGAAGCTGTCCACGCAATGTGTGGCGGCGACAAAAAGGGCAAACAGAATGCTGGGAATGATTAAGAAGGGGATCATGACGTTGTACCGGCCATGGTACACCCTCACCTGGAGTACTGCGTTCAGTAGGACACAGTGCTACTCAAAAGGGTCCAGAGAAGAGCGACCAAAATGGTTAAGGGGCTGGAGGAGTTGCCATACAGTGAGAGATTGGAGAAACTGGGCCTCTTCTCCTTTGAAAAGAGGAGACTGAAAGGGGACTTGATCGAAACGTTCAAAATACTGAAGGGAATAGACTTAGTAGATAAAGACAGACTGTTCACCCTCTCCAAGGTAGGGAGAACGAGAGGGCATTGTCTAAAGTTAAAAGGGAATAGATTCCATACAAACGTAAGGAAGTTCTTCTTCACCCAGAGAGTGGTGGAAAACTGAAACGCTCTTCTGGAGGCTGTTATAGGGGAAAACACCCTCCAGGGATTTAAGACAAAGTTAGACAAGTTCCTGTTGAACCAGAACGTACACAGGTAAGGCTATTCTCAGTTAGGGTACTGGTCATTGACCTAAGGGCCACCACGTGAGCGGATTGCTGGGCATGATGGACCACTGGTCTGACCCAGCAGCGGCAATTCTTATGTTCTTATGCCACTTTGATGGACCATTTGCTCTTGAAAAACAGTAAAGCATATTTAATAAATAATATACCCCAATAGTACTATCACTACTATTTATCACTTATATAGTGCTGAAAAGCATAAGCAGCACTGCACATTTTGACATTTAATTGCCGGTCCCTGCTCAGAAGAGCTTACAATCTAACTTGAATAGACAGACATGACATATAGGGTTGGGATGCAGAACCCAAGGTGAGAGGAATTAGGATTCAAAAGCACTCTCGAAGAGGTGGGCTTTTAACTGGGCTTTGAACACTGCCAAAGACGGAGCCCGCAGTAGAAATTCAAGCAGCTTGTTCCAAGCATATGGCGCAGCAAGGTAGAAGGGACGAAGTCTGGAGTTGGCAGACGAAGAGAAGGGCACAGATAGGAGGTATTCCATTATTCCATTATTCAGAAAAGGATTGAGAATAACATGGAGATTGCAATGATGTCACGGTGGCACCACAAAAAAGCCTAGGAGGGATAATTTTGCATGTACTGTATGTTAGCATATATCCAGAGCAGACCAAATTTTATATATGGCACCAAAAGGAATGAGCACTGAGGCTCAGATTTTATAAACGGTGCCTGAAGTTATGTACCTAAATCGTGCACCCAGCCGATCTAGGCGCCTAACTTAATTATTCAATTATGGTTAATTGTTAATTGAAAAACACTATTAAAAAGCAATTAATTAGCAGGTAGGTGTCTACTCCAAGGTGCCTACCAGAAAGTAGGTATGGATTCTGGGCAGATTTTGGGCATGGTTTGACTTAGGCCCCAGTAGGCCTCTAACTTAGTCACACTCATTTAGGCCAAGAAAATCCTGATATAAATGGAGTGCACCTAAAATTTCAAAGCCTACCGGTACCTAAGACCACTTAGACACTGCTAGGTGCAATGCTCTAAACAACGCCTAGCAGATGATTGACAATTGTGCTCCTCAGCGCCTAGAAGTTAGGCGCTGTTTATAGAATCGGGGTCTAAGTGCTATTCTATAAACTATGCTCTGAGTTGGGCGCCATTTACACGTACAAGAAGAGATTGGAAGACCTGGTAATAAATATGCTAGAGGACAGGAGGGGGCAGGGGAGATATGATATAGACATTTATATACTTGAAAGGTATTAATATAAAAACAAATCTTTTCCAGAGAAAGGAAAATGGTAAAACGAGAGGGCATGAATTGAGGTTATGGAGTGGCAGACTTAGTAACGTTAGGAAATTCTTTTTCACAGAGAAGGTGGTGGATGTCTGGAATGCCCTCCTAAGGTGATAAAAATGGTGACGGAGTTTTAAAAAGCATGGGATGAACACAGAGGATCTCTAACTAGAAAAAGAATGGTATAAAACACTGGGCAATCCTGCACGATCTTTGTCCCATATATAGTGATTTGGTTCAGAATGAGCTGGAGAGGGCTAGGGTTACCAAATGTCCGGGAAAACCTGGATATCTCCTCTTTTTAGAGGACTGTCTGGGTTCCCAGATGGACTTCTCAAAACCTGGCAGTTTGTCTGGGTTTTGGAAAGCCCTGAGTTCTGGCCGCATCTGGAGGGCCTTCAACAAGCATGCACAGATAAAATCACACGCATCTACACATGCTGAAGGTCCTCCAGACGTGGCCTGGAGGTCAGAAAAAAGAGACGAGGCTTTTTGGGGATGGGACTGAAGGTGGAATGGGGCGGGGCTAGAGGTGGAACAGGGTGGGACTGGAGGCTGAACTGGTCGGGTTAGAGGCAGAATGAGGCGGGGCTGGGGGCAGATCAGGGTGGGGTCAAGTGTCTGGGTTTCTCCGTTCTTAAATATGGTAACCGTATGGAGGGTTTTGGTAGAAGCTCCAGTGACTGTATGGTTAGGATAGACTGGAGTGAGTTTCGATGGCAAATCCAGCAGTGGGAACCTAAAGACAGTACTGGGCAGACATCTATGGTCTATTGCTCAGAAATTAATCCCATGAATGTATAATGGGCAGACTGGATGAATCGTTCAGGTCTTTATCTGCTGTCATTTACTATGTTACCAGGTTATTTATAGAATAGCGCCCAGCACTGAGATCCGTGCCTAAGGTTTAGGTACAAGGATTTACCCCAATTGAAACCTGGTATAAATCCACGCGCCATATTCTGTAACACAGCGCACAAATTCTTGAAATGCCCATGACCCATCTATGACCCTCTCATGGCCACACCCCTTTTTGGGATCCACGCACAATCATTTATGTGCGCATCTTTATAGAAAAGCACCTATCAAGATGCACATGTAAATTCTAATTATTGCTAATTAGCTCCAATAATTGATTATTAGTGCCCAATTAGCGCAAATTGATTCATTAACCAATTGTGCACACACATCAGGCACACGCCCTAATTTGCATGCACAACTTCGTGTGGCATATATAGAATCTGGGGAAGCAGGCACATATGTCAACCTCTCCCCCAACTTTGAAGCAATGAATCCCCTTCAACGCAAGAAATTTACCCTAGAAGGTCATCATCTACTTTTCTGCCTTGAATTTTTGTGCACATACTATTCCAGATTGTTTGAGGACAGGAGAAAGAGAGGCATTTTAAAGGAGGCAACGACCTTGAGGGAGACTTGTCAAGATCCTTGCCAGTTTCAGTCTGAGAGACTGCTCAGAACGGGGATTATGAACATTGGTGAACTGTAGCTGATAATGTTGGAAAATCAAGAGAGCTTCTTAGAGCCAAACAACATATACAGATCACATAACCCACATTGAAAGAAATTCTTTTCCCTTGCTCACCCCTTGTTTGTTTCAGAAAGGAAAAATAATGATTAACTATCATTGCAGAAGGAGTTTCTTTATTGGGTTTTTTGTTTGTTTAGAAATAATGATTTGGAAGATAAAGCAGCAAAGAGCTGGCAAAAGAATTTGGTTGCATTAAATTCAGTCAATAAACTTTTAAGGAGCAGAAGCAGGAAACATTCTTCTCATGTATGCAAAATGGGAGTAACCTCTGCAAGGGGACGGTTAGCCCATGATAGTACTTAATTTTCATTTGGAGACAGTGTAGTAAGGGTGAGCAGCTTACCCACATCAAAGGTGCCATTAAGAGAGTAGCGAAGCTTCGCTAAATTTGCATCTGTCCATCGCTGGTGATAGCGATCAGCATATGTGCAGAATAAACACACCCACATGAAAAAAAACAGATTGAAGATCGGCAGGAGGGATGCCTACTACCTCCTGCCACCAAAGTCAAGCCCCCCCCCCCCCCACACACACACACACATGATAGGGCCTAGAGGAAAGGAGGGACAGGGGAGATATGATTCAGACTTTCAAATACTTGAAGGGTATTAACGTAGAACAAAATATTTTCCAGAGAAAGGAAAATGGTAAAACCAGAGGACATAATTTGAGGTTTAGGTATGGTAGATTCAAGAGCAATGTAAGGAAATTCTTCTTTACGGAGAGGGTGGTGGATGCCTGGAATGCGCTCCCGAGAGAGGTGGTGGAGAGGAAAATGGTGATGGAGTTCAAAAAAGTGTGGGATGAACATAGAGGATCTAGAATCAGAAAATAATAGTAAATATTGAAGAACTAAGGCCAGTACTGGGCAGACTTGCACGGTCTGTGTCTGTATATGGCCGTTTAGTTGAGGATGGGCTGGGGAGGGCTTTGGTGGCTGGGAAGGTGTAGATGGGCTGGAGTGAGCTTTGACGGAGACTTCAGTAGTTGGAACCTAAGCACAGTACCGGGCAGAGCTTTGGATCCTTGCCTAGAAATAGCTAAGAAGAGACCTTCAAAATACTGAAAGGAATCGACAAAATAGAGCAGAGATTATTTACATTGTCCAATTTGACACGGACAAGAGGACATGAAATGAAGCTAAGGGGGGACAAGTTCAGGACTAATATCAGGAAGTTCTGCTTCACACAGAGAGTGGTTGACATCTGGAATACTCTCCCAGGAGAGATTATTGCAGAATCGACAGTCCTAGGCTTCAAAAGCAAACTAGATGCATATCTCCTTGAGGCATATAAAGATATGGTTGGCTATAAAATAAGCCAGGTGTATACCTGGCAGGGCCTCCGCGTGTGCGGATCGCCGGACTTGATGGACCGAAGGTCTGATCCGGAGATGGCGCTTCTTATGTTCTTATGTTCTTATTAAATTGAATCAGGTTGGGCAGACTGGATGGACCATTCGGGTCTTTATCTGCCGTCATCTACTATGTTACTATGAGACTGGAACAATGACAGTATTATTTACTGAGAAGGAGAAAGGAAGAGGAGGAGCAGAGGGTTTAGGGCAGCTGCTGCAGAGACCACAGACATCCTTAGAAAGAGACAACACCCACATCAGAGATAGAGGGCAATAAGCTGAAACTGCCTGGGGTTTGAGATCCCATGAGCAGCAAAATTACAGGAATTCATCTGCAGCCCAATTTCCTATTTTTGAACATTTTTAACCTACCTAAATGTTTTGTTTGTAAAGCCCTACCCTTCTGGTATTGTTGCTTTATGAGCCCTATTCTGGAGTTGCAGTTAAAGCACTGTACTGCCACGGGTAAGGGTTTGGGTAAGGTTCAGAAAAAAGAGGACGGATTGAGACATCCGGGTTTACTTCCATTGCTTTCAAAGGAAGTAAAACCCAGATGTCTCTATCTGACCTCCTTACTTCCATTGCTTGTAATGGAAGTAAAACCCGGATATCTCAATCCGTTCTCTTTTTTTCAGGAACTATATGGTAACCCTAGGTTTG
This sequence comes from Geotrypetes seraphini, assembly GCF_902459505.1. Taxonomy (NCBI): domain Eukaryota; kingdom Metazoa; phylum Chordata; class Amphibia; order Gymnophiona; family Dermophiidae; genus Geotrypetes; species Geotrypetes seraphini. The sequence continues at coordinate 104,973,234 of NC_047091.1, forward strand.
GGGGAAGGGCCTTCCGACGTTGCTGCCGCAGTCGCAGACGCATTTCCTCCATGTTCATTTCCTCAAGAAGTCAGGGCAGCAATAAATTTGTAGGCCCGGCTTTTGAAGTGCAATCACTGCCTCTGCTTGATTACTTCTGCAGAGTTGAACTAAATGTGAGCTGCCTGCTGCCAGAAGCCCTCGCCAAAGCTCCCCACTGCACCCAACGAGAAAGCAAAGAAAATAAAGCAAGATGGAGATGCAAATGCAGAGAGAAAGGGAGGCAAGGGCACCCGCACATCGCTTTTAGTTAATATTGAGCTGCCCTCTCATTTTCTGTCCTCTACCTCCCTTCCCCTCACCTCCCTTGATGAAACAAAGGAAGAAAACGCTGCAGGCTGGCATTGTACACCTATGCTTTGTATACAAAGTCAAATAAAACAAAATCTCCCCTTGCTGTGCCCCAAGAGGCTCTTTACCTTATTATCCTCTTAGGTGTAGGAGGAGATCAGAATGACATTTAAGGGCGGATTTTTATAAAGGGTTTTCCATGTAGAAAATGCCTTTTATAAAAACTGTGTGGTCATTCAATGTGTGCATATTGTATAGTTGGGTTCCCAGGAGCATAATTTGGACAGAGCAGATGCAGAGTTGCTATTTATGGGTGAACACATATAGAGCCCCTTTTATCAAGCTGTGCTACAAGTTTTTAGTGCGAGCTGGCGCGGTTAGTGGCATAGTAAGTGGGCACAAGTCCAGTCTCAACCTAGGATTCAGGAAGTCAAACACCCCTGATGAGGGGTGTGGTTTCTCTCACTCCGTTGAGACTGGACTTGTGCCGAACCCTGGGTTCCTGCTCCAGTTGGTTAGTTGTACCAGGAAGTGGTATGGATGGTGAATCTCGTAAGCACAGCTCCTGAGGACGCCAACTGGCGAAACACAGTCTAGTGTTGAGATGCGTGCTACTACACTTGGAGTTTGAATACTTGAGAGAAAAAAAGTTTGGGCTGTAGCATTTACTGTTCATAACTTTGGATAATTGAGATAGTAGGACTGAGTTCTGAGGACTGAGAAGAACGAGGGGATACATGCGTTGAAGATTATCGATGCCTGATTAGGAGTAAAGCTCCCCCGACAGCCTCATTCCGATCATTGCAATTGAATTTTGAATTGAAAGTTATTATGAATTTTTATGATGAATGTGGAATAGGTTTTCAGCCCTACTAGTTATAAGTGTGGTATATGGATGAATGAATGAAGTATGTATGTGATGAATGGTGTATATGGTAATTAAGGAAGTAGATTCACCAATGAATTGATATTTATAATTAATATGTATAGCTGATATTTAAGAAATTATGTGTTCTATTTATAGTCTTTATGAATTCAAGTTAAATATAGAATTGATGTAATAAAAAGGAACAAATAACTGGTTTAATTTTTGTATTACTTAACAGAGCAGCTATTGTATTTAGTTGAATACCCCAAAACATATATTCTTAGGTCTTTAATTTTCCCGGCGTGAGCAGCATCACAAACTTGCTGCCTGCGTCTGTGTTGGCTGTCTATGACGTCACTTTTGGGCCCCATGTCTAGGAAGTGATGTCAGAGGGAGAGCCGACAGGAGCTTTGTTAAACAAAATACTAAGCTTCACTAAAATGTGGTCAGCACGCCCTTTCATAGGTCTTTCCGGTATACGAAGGCCATTTTTTAGCACAACTGGAAAACGAACGACTTTCCATTTTCTGACTTTATGGTCATGTGCTAATGTTAAAAGAAGACCCACAAGGAAAGGGAGGACCCCACGGTCATGTACGAAAACCAGACAATAAAGTAGGGTCGAGACAATGAACTTACAATATCAAACCAGGTGTATTCAATAAGACATAATTAAGTGGCTAACCACGCTACTGGCAGTACGCTGTAATGATGCAGTAACTCTTATGTCTACAGATTCTTTTCAGTTCATATAGTGGATGCATTTAACAGTCTGCAAATAACTGTTACAGCATCCTGCTTTCGGCAAACGATATGTGTTAGCCATACTTCATACACTAAGCTATTTTGACCCCTGAAGCAGGCGGTTTTCCCACCAAAGCACTGCTCCAGGTCGAATCATTTATTTATTTATTTCAATTTCTATCCCGTTCTTCCCAACAAGCTCAGCATAGGTTACAGGTTAACATATATAATCTACAGTTAACAGTTAATTTATGTCTTATTGAATAAACCTGGTTTGATATTGCAAGTCCATTGTCTCGACCCTAGTTTTTTGTTTGGTTTTCGTAAATGACCGTGGGGTCCTCCCTTTCCTTGTAGAATCACAGCTTCATGACAGATAGGCACCGGAAATGTAGGCTAGGGTTTTCAAGGCCTACATTTCTGGCACCTACCTTTCACGTGAATTGCGGCTAAAGAGGCGCTTTAGAATGCCTAATGTCACTTCTGTCATTAGCCACGCCTACAGTGATTTTAGGTATCATGAAGTGCCTCCATAGCCATAGGTAAATGTATTCAGCAAGCTATGTTATCCTATTGCAAGTTTCAGAAATTAATTAAGACCACTTTGTTCGATAAGTTTATTACTTAGTGAGT